>NW_020837947.1:63589689-63951844 GCF_003676395.1 Aethalodelphis obliquidens | reverse complement strand
GTGTGTGTGTGTGTGTGTGTGTGTGTGTGTGTGTGTGTGTGTGTGTGGAGAGAGAGAGAGAGAGAGAGAGAGAAAGAGAGACAGAAAGGGAGAGGGAAGGAGAGATAGAGATTGGGAGAGAGAGAGAATGAAAGAACTTGATGCCAAAAAAGAAGAAAATTATGCTATAGACTCCTTAAATCAATATAATAGTATATATCTTAAATTAACTTCTTAAAAATCAATTAACTGACAATTTCCTTTTATTGTTTAATTAGAAAACTATGTCAAACCAGTATGCAGAGAATACACTGGATCACAGCATGTGCTATCACATCTTTGAAATATCTCATTTCTATTATTTGTCAGTAATGCCTTTGAAAACATGTACCTGACTGTGCAGGATTAGGTACCATTTTAATTGATCTGAAACTATCACCTCAGGCTTACATGTGTATCTTTATTAATTTCTCATTAGATTGTTGACTAAACCACAGTTAAAGGCTCTAAAGTCTTTAGATTTTTTCTGAGTAGTTTATAATTTAACTCCAAACATGCATCTAATCTCCTTGTGTTGGTTAATTCATCTGTTAAATGGGTCTCTCCATATTTACAAAGCATTATTTGAGGATGTCACATCAACAAAAAAATGCCAGGGATCATCATGCTAAATGTTTTAGAAATACACAATTACCATAATGGAAAAGTCAGCTTTAAGAATGAGTTACTGGTTCATCTTAGGAAAATCTCTGCCTAATCGTTGGTTTGTCATCCAATGATGAAGACAAGTTCCCTGGGTTTCTGGTTTACCTCCCATACCTTATCTAGGATGAGATTTTATTTTGAGAACTCAGAGTCAACACAATATTGTTCTGCAAGATGTTATTTTAAGAAATAAAGAGGAGGAATATTTGAGCATCTTTTCTAATGAAGCAATATTTATGCCACTGGCAAGTTGACAGAACAAAATATTCCTCAGGAAATAGATAATATAAATGCCAAAATATATATTGCTTTGAACATGAGTTGATAAAGGAAGCATTAGGAAAGATTACATAATTAACAATGAAAATTAAGAGCTATTCTACACAGAAAACAAGAATAGGGTCTGAAGTGAAAACAACTTTGTGTGAAACTTCGTGCCACTTTACTATCTATATTATTAGGGGAAAGTTTAGTAATCTGAATCTTTGTCTCCAAAACTGGAAAAATGGGCTAAAAAGGATATCAGAGACTCACTTAAGAGTCAAAAAGTAATGGTAACACAAGCACTGAAATTGAAACCGTGATTAAAAATCTTCCAACAAACAAAAGCCCAGGACCAGATGGCTTCACAGGAGAATTCTATCAAACATTTAGAGAAGAGCTAACACCTATCCTTCTCAAACTCTTCCAAAATATAGCAGAGGGAGGAACACTCCCAAATTCCTTCTACGAGGCCACCATCACCTTGATACCAAAACCAGACAAGGATGTCACAAAGAAAGAAAACTACAGGCCAATATCACTGATGAACATAGATGCAAAAATCCTCAACAAAATACTAGCAAACAGAATCCAACAGCACATTAAAAGGATCATACACCATGATCAAGTGGGGTTTATTCCAGGAATGCAAGGATTCTTCAATATATGCAAATCTATCAATGTGATAAACCATATTAACAAATTGAAGGAGAAAAACCATATGATCATCTCAATAGATGCAGAGAAAGCTTTTGACAAAATTCAACACCCATTTATGATAAAAACCCTGCAGAAAGTAGGCTTAGAGGGAACTTTCCTCAACATAATAAAGGCCATATATGACAAACCCACAGCCAACATCGTCCTCAATGGTGAAAAACTGAAACCATTCCCACTAAGATCAGGAACAAGACAAGGTTGACCACTCTCACCACTCTTATTCAACATAGTTTTGGAAGTTTTAGCCACAGCAATCAGAGAAGAAAAGGAAATAAAAGGAATCCAAATCGGAAAAGAAGAAGTAAAGCTGTCACTGTTTGCAGATGACATGATCCTATACATAGAGAATCCTAAAGATGCTACCAGAAAACTACTAGAGCTAATCAATGAATTTGGTAAAGTGGCAGGATACAAAATTAATGCACAGAAATCTCTGGCATTCCTATATACTAATGATGAAAAATCTGAAAGTGAAATCTAGAAAACACTCCCATCTACCATTGCAACAAAAAGAATAAAATATCTAGGAATAAACCTACCTAAGGAGACAAAAGACCTGTATGCAGAAAATTATAAGACACTCATGAAAGAAATTAAAGATGATACAAATAGATGGAGAGATATACCATGTTCTTGGATTGGAAGAATCAACATTGTGAAAATGACTCTACTACCCAAAGCAATCTATATATTCAATGCAATCACTATCAAACTACCACTGGCATTTTTCACAGAACTAGAACAAAAAATTTTGCAATTTGTATGGAAACACAAAAGACCCCGAATAGCCAAAGCAATCTTGAGAACGAAAAAAGGAACTGGAGGAATCAGGCTCCCTGACTTCAGACTATACTACAAAGCTACAGTTATCAAGACGGTATGGTACTGGCACAAAAACAGAAAGATAGATCAATGGAACAGAATAGAAAGCCCAGAGATAAACCCACGCACATATGGACACCTTATCTTTGATAAAGGTGGCAGGAATGTACAGTGGAGAAAGGACAGCCTCTTCAATAAGTGGTGCTGGGAAAACTGGACAGGTACATGTAAAAGTATGAGATTAGATCACTCCCTAACACCACACACAAAAATAAGCTCAGAATGGATTAAAGACCTAAATGTAAGGCCAGAAACTATCAAACTCTTAGAGGAAAACATAGGCAGAACACTCTATGACATAAATCACAGCAAGATCCTTTCTGACCCACCTCCTAGAGTAATGGAAATAAAAACAAAAATAAACAAATGGGACCTAATGAAACTTCAAAGCTTTTGCACAGCAAAGGAAACCATAAACAAGACCAAAAGACAACCCTCAGAATGGGAGAAAATATTTGCAAATGAAGCAACCGACAAAGGATTGATCTCCAAAATTTACAAGCAGCTCATGCAGCTCAATGACAAAAAAACAAACCCAATCCAAAAATGGGCAGAAGACCTAAATAGACATTTCTCCAAAGAAGATATACAGACTGCCAACAAACACATGAAAGAATGCTCAACATCATTAATCATTAGAGAAATGCAACTCAAAACTACAATGAGATATCATCTCACACCAGTCAGAATGGCCATCATCAAAAAATCTAGAAACAATAAATGCTGGAGAGGGTGTGGAGAAAAGGGAACACTCTTGCACTGCTGGTGGGAATGTGAATTGGTTCAGCCACTATGGAGAACAGTATGGAGGTTCCTTAAAAAACTACAAATAGAACTACCATATGACCCAGCAATCCCACTACTGGGCATATACCCTGAGAAAACCAAAATTCAAAAAGAGTCATGTACCAAAATGTTCATTGCAGCTCTATTTACAATAGCCCGGAGATGGAAACAACCTAAGTGCCCATCATCGGATGAATGGATAAAGAAGATGTGGCACATATATACAATGGAATATTACTCAGCCATAAAAGGAAACGAAATTGAGCTATTTGTAATGAGGTGGATAGACCTAGAGTCTGTCATACAGAGTGAAGTAAGTCAGAAAGAAAAAGACAAATACCGTATGCTAACACATGTATATGGAATTTAAGGAAAAAAAGATGTCATGAAGAGCCTGGGGGTAAGGCAGGAATAAAGATGCAGACCTCCTAGAGAACGGACTTGGGGTTATGGGGAGGGGGAAGGGTGAGCTGTGACAGTGCGAGAGAGGGTCATGGACATATACACACTAACAAACGTAGTAAGGTAGATAGCTAGTGGGAAGCAGCCGCATGGCACAGGGATATTGGCTCGGTGGTTTGTGACAGACTGGAGGGGTGGGATAGGGAGGGTGGGAGGGAGGGAGATGCCAGAGGGAGGACATATGGGAACATATGTTTATGTATGACTGATTCACTTTGTTGTGGAGCAGAAACTAACGCACCATTGTAGAGCAATTATACCCCAATAAAGATGTTAAAAAAAAAAAAAAAGTAATGGTAAGCATAAGCAAATTTCTAAGCACAGTGTCTAGAACATTGTAGCAGCTTACTAAGGATTTATTCTCTTCACCTATAGAAGAGAAATAATCAAATAACATGAAGATTATAACAAATGTAAAGGCTTTCGAGTTTTGGCATATATGTTTTTTAAAGAGTTCTAATGGAGAAATTATAAGGCTTGAATTCTAATCTCAAATGTGGTAGCCATATGTTGGTTGGCCTGGGTAACAATCTAAACTCTCTTCAGTTTTCATAACTCTAAAAAGATCCTTACCATTTCTAATATGGATGACTGGGTGACTATTGGTATGTCTATTGGCTTCATTAATACAGATGATTAGTCTATTTCCTAATGTTTGAAAAAAAATTAATAACAGAAAATAACATTAGTTTGGTTGAAATTAATGAGTTCTCTAACTGAGCATCACTTTGTTGGGGATTTGATAGCTACCTTTACCTTTGATATAGTAGTTATAGAAAATACAAAACAAAATTCAACTACTCAGATACCACACAAAAATGAGAATAAAATCAAATTGATGTACCTTTGGAACACTATAGAATCATGCAGTTAGTAAGAACAAAAGTAACAAAACAAAAGTTAAATAATATTGGATACTGGTTCTAGTTTCCATAAAGATTGTTAGGATGGTGGATTTTGTTCATTAATATAGTTCACAGCTAGTGGGACAATGTTCTTTATTATCACTATTACTTTAAAATTATCACTACTTTTGGGGGGATTATAGAAAGAGCCTTACTCTAGGAAACTAAAGATTTGGATTCTAGTTACAATTTCTTCCCCCATCAGTGTATGATTTATTTTCTCTGGTCTTTGTTTCCTAATCTGTAAAATTTAAATGTTTAACTCTTTCAGTTCTAAAACTGTTTTTTGCTATAAGCAAGTCTTAAAGTTGATTTTTTAAATTAATTTCAATCTATTACTTTCAGAGGATTTTACAATTTCTAACTACCTTCTACTAAATCAATCTATCACTATTGTTTATAGTAATTATAAAGTACCATGGCCCAGTGATTTAGTAGGCATGGTATTAAGCAACATTCTTCTTCAGAAGTGAGAATCTTTTCACATGTGACCATGAGTCAGTGCCCATGGTAGGAGCGTGTGCAGAAGATGCACTACAGAGATAAATGTTTCAACTCTCTTTGACCCTGGAGCAAAATAAATGAGAGTAATAAACTTCCCTTTGAGTTTTGCCTTGTCATCAAATATTTCCCAAATCATGAAGCCAATAAAAGTGAAATAGTCTGTCAGGGGAAAAACAACAACAACAAAAATACTTTGTAGTGTTTCCCCTTAGGCATTTTAAGAAAACTTCAATTCTAGATGTATGAATTAAATTACTTCTAAAAATTAAAAAATTCTATCACTAACATTTGACCATCTTTAGCAAAAAGTTAGACCTCTATCCACATAAAAATAATATTGTGCCATTTCATAGGGTTTTTTTTCCCACCATTTTGTGGATTCCCCCCCTCACTATAAACTGAAGGAAAATCTTTGACTTAGTTTCTCATGTTTTACTTTCTTTTAAGTCAATTAGATCCACATTAAATAAATAAATAAATAAAAGATTGAAGTGGTCTTTGGGGGACTCAACACTTCCCCTCACCAGGTGGGAGAAGACCATTGCTGAAGAGCCTTCCTCACACTTTGAGTGTATTGTAGGTGGTCAAAACGTTAATGCTTACTGAATAAATGAAAGGATGAAAGTCATAACCCAAGACCTACTCCACTGCTAGAATGCCACTGTGGCCTTTGGGGTGGTCTATCTCCCTCACATGTTCTCCACAATATGCTCTACTTTTTTTTTAATTTAATTTTTTTATTGGAGTATAATTGCTTTACAATGTTGTGTTAATTTCCGCTGTACAATGAAGTGAATCAGCTCTATGTATACATATCTCCCCTCCCTCTTGGACCTCCCTCCCATCCCCCCCATCCCACCCGTCTAGGTCACCACAGAGCACTGAGCTCAGCTCCCTGTGCTATACCCAGTTTTAGCCACTATTTAACTGAGATCTTGATTCCCTTGGGCCTCTCCTCCAATCACACTTTTCTCATATTTATTAGACCAACTCACAGGCTGCCCATTGTTGTTCAAGAAATATGTGAACTCATGCATATGGCCTTCATCGTCATTTAAAAATGCCCTATCATCTCTCATTTACACCTGCTCATTTTTTAATATCACCTTTCCAAAGCTTTTCTATTCTCAGTCCTCATCTAAGGAAACAACAGAGGGCCTTCAACTTCCCTTTCCACCTCACGTTTTCCCCCAATCTTTATGAATCTGTATCTGCCACAGCCATTATCAGAGGAAGTGGTGGTCCACACACACCAGGGCTTATTCCCTTCAGGTCTCATTCAGCATTCTGCTGTGTGACTGCTGACCCTATTTCTTCTTCTTCAGTCCCTCTCTCCTCTTGGTCCATCCCCTCAACCTTTTATTGGTGACCCATTTCATTTCTTGACTATTTCCCTCCAGTTGGGATTATCCATTGGCTTCCCCTGGTTTTTCCTCAGTAGTTAGCTGCCTTTTCTACTTATATATCTCTATACTTGCTTTAGCTTTCCATGTCCTAAATGGAGGTGTCCTTAAACCTGTAACTAAAGGCCTATTTTATCTTTCTTTTAAAATCTCCCCCTTAGACATCTTATCCTAAAATCATAGCTTTATTTATTTTTACTTTGTGGGTGATTTCCTTATAAACATATATATTTAGCTCCTGTTTCTATTCTGAGCTCTACTGTCCTATTCTCAAATGCTACCTCTTTAACGACAAATTCACACCTTTTTTTCCTCTAACCACTATTTCTGTAAATGGTGCCTCCAACCACTCCCCTACACCCACACCTGTCACCCTAACCAAAAGATAACAGCTTTTAATCCATCCTTTTTTCTCTTGGTCCTTACATACAATGAGTTACCTAGTCTTGTCCATTCTATCATACTACTGCTTTACTGATCTTCTGGAGGCCACGGATTGCCTGAGAGAAGAAAACAGAAGAGAAGAATTGTGCAAATTAAGTTGCAATTCTTTCTCATCTGGTAACATGCTTCTCATGCCTCTCTTAATCATGAATAGGGATGATTACATATGCTCCTTTCCTCCTTACGTCAAAGGCCAGATGCCTCTTCCCAAAGGACTTAAGAGAAATTTTACACTGCTATTTCACTTATAATTTAAATTCACACCTTTCTTTTATTTTCTGAAGGTGTTTATTATTTAGTCAAGTATAAAATATATCCTTTAATCCTATTCTTAGAAATGTCCTGAGACAATTTTTGTTGACTTCTGTCATTTTTTCTCCCTTGAGTACATCAAACTGTAAACCCCACTATTCTCTGAGTTCCTCCTAAAGTGAATATAATAAGTAGCATTACAATTAATTGCACTAAGCTCATTTATAGGAAAATAACCACTTATGAATCTGGATCCTTATTTTGAATTCAGCTTTCAAAAATTTCGAGATTTTACTATGCAATTTAGGTTGAATTATCCAACCATGTACTTCAAATGATGGTGTTTACAAAATAAAAATCTTGCTTCAGGGGCTTCCCTGGTGGCACAGTGGTTGAGAGTCCGCCTGCCGATGCAGAGGACACGGGTTCATGCCCCGGTCCAGGAAGATCCCACATGCCGCGGAGCGGCTGGGCCCGTGAGCCATGGCCGCTGAGCCTGCGCGTCCGGAGCCTGTGCTCCGCAACGGGAGAGGCCACAACAGTGAGAGGCCCGCGTACCACAAAAAAGGAAAAAAAAAACCCAAAACAATCTTGCTTCAAAGCAATGCACAAAGTTAACACAAATGAAAATTCTCCAGTGTATTCACTTGTTTGTTGTTATGTAAGAGCATTTTATAGCTGAACTTCTCAATAATAATTAGTACAGTATATATCTTCATTTAAATTCATCTCAAAATTCTATTTTAGTACCAAAGTGCTCTGACACTGAATGCTCCTGGAATGTATTCTTTTAAGGATTCACCATTGATCTTATCCTACAATGTACTTAACTGACAGAAAGTGAAAATTATATTTAATTGAGCTGAATGAGAGAATCACACAACAAAGAACTCTGCATTTTTCAATTCCCAGATATTTCTATGGTGGATGACTAATAAAATATAGTTTTTGTTGGATGATACATATTAATTTGCCCCATAGTTTTAATCATAAAATTATATTTTAACTTCATCTTAATCAAAAACATTTTAAGGGCACCAAACCTCACCCAGCAATTCTAAACTCATGGTAGAGATGTCAGATAGACAGGAGTTCACATATTTTAAGGCTATAAGGTGGTATTAAATAAACAGGATGAAAAGTTCCTCCCAGTTAGGTGAAATTATTTTGCATTTTCTTCTTGTTTACGATGTTAAGAGCAATAATACAAAATATATTTTTCTTATAAAAATTGATTTTTAAAAATTTTATTCCTTCTTTCATTCAGTCCCAGTTGGCATGCAGCAGGCCAGAGTCTAACCTATTTCCTGGGAATGCAAGGATTTTGTAGTCTATTGTATTCTTAATGTTTAGAGCTAATTTTTTTTAAAATCATTAACTTGAGATGTCTGTTTTTGTGATTAGCAATAACCTTTTTTTAAAATTATTTTATTTTATTTTTGGCTGTGTTGGGTCTTCATTGTTGCGCGTGGGCTTTCTCTAGTTGCGGCAAGCGGGGGCTACTCTTCATTGTGGTGCGCAGGCTTCTCATTGCGGTGGCTTCTCTTGTTATGGAGCATGGGCTCTAGGCTCATGGGTTTCAGTAGTTGTGGCTCGTGGGCTCAGTAGTTGTGGCTCGCGGGCTGTAGAGTACAGGCTTGTGGCGCAGGGGCTTAGTTGCTCCTTAGTACTTGTGGCACAGGGGCTTAGTTGCTCCGCGGCGTGTGGGATCTTCCCGCACCAGGGCTTGAACCCATGTCCCCTGCATCGGCAGGCGATTCTTAACCACTGCGCCACCAGGGAAGCCCCCAATAACTAATTTTATATATAAAATTTCCCTAGACTTGGGCAAGGATAACTGAATTCTGATTATGTGACATACAATGGCTTACTATTCTCAATTTTGTATCTGATTTTTGTGATAAATCTTCCATTTCTCTCCACATGATTTCTATCCACCATATAAATGGCTACCACAGCTATTGGTCCTTCTTGTTATAGTCTCTACAAAGGAATTTTCTTCTCAGCACTCTGGATGAGAACTTAAATAAGTTGTTAGGCACGAGATACCTTACTTAATCACAAGTCCTGCTAAGAGCTACCAAAATGGCAGATCTCAGAACCACCACCTCCCACAACTATAAGGGACAAGCCTCTATAAAATATTTTCTTCTTTCAAGAATCTCTGATTGGCTAGCACAGTGCAGCAGTCTTTGTGAGTGAATTGCTCAGGGCCAAAGAAGTAATCCTATAGCATGGCTGCATGGACGTGTCGCACATCTTAGTATCTCTTTCTCTGAAAACAATAGGACTCACAATCCTTACCTGATCTGAACTCATAAAAAAAACCACCTGAATAGTTATTCAAAAACTGCATTCATGAACATTTTTTCCCTTTAGGCTAATATATGAACTCTGAGCTTTAAGTAGTCAATTGTCTTTATACTTAGGATATGACTTCTAAACTGCATAAAAACAACTAGGAGGTTCCTCCTTGCCCTGAAAAAGTGTCATTACCATTATCTAGAATGCAAATGCATTCATAAGTTTGCTCACTTTTATTGATGAATGAATACACAATTAGTTTCTATATCAAACTGTACTCAAATTTCAAGCACTGTCTTCCTATGTATATATTAATTCTGCATTTCCCTGATTTAAAAAATTTGTCAAATTTTCTATGTAGACACACAGAATTTTTATTTTATTTTTTGAATACATTAACCACTTAGTTTTGACCCAGTTAACATACTTCTCTCTTTAGTCAAAAGCACAGGGATTTGCCTACAGCATTTTCCATATCTCTTCCTATATTATATATAGAGAAAAATGATTAAGGAAGTTTCTTTTAGGAGTTTAAATTTTTAACTCTCTGAAGCAAAGCAGTTATGACTCTTTCCAGGTTTTTCCCACATTTCTCAGAAGTTCATATATGTCAAATGCCACATTTGATCTTTAATTTCTTGAGGCTATTTAATACTGACATATGTGCTAACTGATCATCTTCAGTTCTTCAGAGTTTGGTTTCATCCATTCCATCAAGTATTTTAAGAAGCTTGAAATGCTCCCAAGATTGCTTATCTAAAAGGGATTTAGAGAAAGACAATACTAGTAGGATTTTCTTATATACCATCTGAAAGGAAAATTAATTTTGCCTCAGGTATCAAATGCAAATGGGAACTCCATCATAAAAAGAACCTTGTATGAGTAACCTAATTGAATTAAGGTATGAGAAATATTCAGATATTTTATGCCAAAAGATGTACTTTTGTTTAAATGATTACACTTTAACATCCAAACTTTCCCCACTTCACTAGTCTAGCAATTTTTCATTTTTTGTTTCTATATCTATGATATATTTCCTATAACATCCTAATGAAAACGATAAAATGACCCCATATTATCTCAAAATTTGACAGTACACAGATTTAAATGAAGAATGTCAAGAGGTGACTTGGAGATGTGAGACAAGATCAATCACAGATGACTGGAAATTATTTTGCTTGTCACTCTTACAATAATTCTTCCAAAGAGCCAATTTTGTGGGATAACCTACTCTTCCCACTTAATAATTTGATCCTACTGTACTATAAATAAAATATCTAAATCTCCCACAGAACAATGGCTGGCAGAAAACTTGGACTATGAAGGAGGCAGATTTTCTTCCCATCATTTTTACGCACAAATACCCAATATCTGGCCAACACTGAAATATGTAGGTTCTGGCGGCTGTTATCAAAGTTTGTACACCAAATGCAGTCAGAATTTTTTCTGTCCTCTCTACGCGATCTGGGACACATGTTTGATATTATCTGGGAAAACAAAAACAATGAGTCAATGGTTTGAGCTCCAGTTGACACTGAAAAGAAGTTTGGCTCCATAAACTATTTCTGAGAAGGATATTTCACTCTGAGCGTAGCAGCTAAAAGTTCCATTATTAATGTAAATACATGAGAGGGGAGAGGGAAGCCTTGATGACTGCCATGGTAAAAAAGTAAACAGCCCTGGGACTGATGATCAGAGCTGACTTTAGTAACTGGCTGGGAATGTAGACATTTGATCCAGTGCACACTATTACCAGAATTCACACTACCAATGTCTTCTCCTATAAAGGACTTGTACTCTGGGGAATTACAGGTTTCCAGTGACACTTGTGAAACCTCATGAATTTCTGGAAAAGAGTTTTCGGAATAAATGCTATCTGGATTTTAGAGTAAACTTAAGGTAGTTTCATGTGTAAAAAACAAATATTTCCCTTACTTAGCTAATATATAGATTTAAATAATTTAGAGACCTTCTGCTGATACGAGACTAATTTAGAGACCTTCTGCTGATACGAGACTACATATGCACCTCTGTGTTAATACTGCAGGTCCTAGTATAAACATGACTCATCTTCCTGAGCATCAGTTTTACTTAATGGTAGTACCATATTAGTTTGACCTCCAGAACAATTTCCCACAAGTGGTTGGAAATCACATTACCTGCTAAAAAAGTTGTAGACAAATGAGTAAAATTGCATTTTTAGACTCCTTCTGATTATTTTGCTGGAAGATTTTGGTAATAATTCGTAAGAGGAAAAGTTCCCAAAATGAAGATGTAGATCATCTTTACAAATTCCTATTTGGATTAAGCTTATAGGTATGTTGCCTCTAAGTGTCAGTTAATTATGGCATGGACCAAGTGACACATGGGTGTTGTCTTAAATTGAATTTGTTACCCATGCATATATATAGGCACTCACAGATAAAACACATGCACACACATATGTAAACAAAGCAATCACTCCTATCACTTCAGTTAGGTATCTCCTCCTAAATGTCAGGTTTATCAGGCCAGTAGAATTCCACCTGTTTGCTGGTGGATCAGATTGTTAAGCTAAACCCATTCTTCTACAGTCCCCAAGTGTAAAAAGAAAATATTCGATGGAGTGGGACTTCCCTGGTGGTCCAGTGGTTAAGAATCTGCCTTCCAATGCAGGGGACACGGGATCATTCCCCGATGAGGGAACTAAGATCCCACATGCTGGGGGGCTACTGAGCCCTCGCGCCACAACTAAGACATGATGCCAGCCAAAAATAAAATTTAAAAAATTAGATGGACTGAAAATATGCTAATCATTAGCAATTTCTATTTCCTATTTTCCAAATTATACTCTTCTATTGATTTGCTATAATAAAATGGCTTATCACAATAAAGTGATTTGAGAGATTAGTTATTCTTTTTTCATGATTTTCAGTGAAATAACTTATTTTACATAAGGAGAAGAATGAACTCTGCTCTATCCTACTCAGAATAAAAGGAATTAATGGACAATAAAAATCTGATGATTCAGGCCCATTTGGGGGTTGATCAAATGCAAATGAAGGGCTTCCCTGGTGGCGCAGTGGTTGGGAGTCCGCCTGCCGATGCAGGGGACGCGGGTTCGTGCCCCAGTCTGGGAGGATCCCGCGTGCCGCGGAGCGGCTGCACCTGTGAGCCATGGCTGCTGGGCCTGCGCGTCCGGAGCCTGTTGCTCCGCAACGGGAGAGGCCACAGCAGTAAGAGGCCTGAGTATCGCAAAAAAAAAAAAAAAAAAAAAAAAATGCAAATGAAGACCACATTGAGTTATCATTTTATACCCATTATACCGGAAAAAAAAAAGTCTGACAATAATAACAAATGTCAGAAAGTATGTGAATACATAGGATCTCTTCATTTTGGGATGAGGCAAACACACATCCACACATGATCTTACAAAAGGGAGAGGATTATTACCACAATACGTCAGTAAGGTGACAACCAGGTAAGGGAAGCAGAAGGGATTTGCAAGATTTTAGTTTTTGTGTCTAATGGTGGTTTCATGAGTGTTTATTCTATTATTAAAAACAAAACAAAAAAAAACCCCACGTAGTTAAATTTAAAAAGGACTTTCATGAAAAAATAATGAGTTTGTCATTAATCAAAGACTGCATTTATGCTAATTCTATGTATCTGAGGAAAAATAAATATATAAGTAAATCAAACTGTAGCTGTGAGAAAACGTATGCCATAGTTATTAGAAACAGCTTATACATTTATTGTATGTTTTGTACCTGAATTTTGTTTGGTTTGGCCTTGCTTTCTTTAAATTCAATTACTAAGGAGAAAAGGATGAGAGAATAATGAAGTAAAATTCAACATTTTGAACTGTTCTAGTCTCTACCAACAAATTGATTATCTTGCATTTCATTCCTTTAGGCTTTTGTTTCTTCATTTGGAAAATTAAGGGATTTACTTATTTCTGGATTTATTCAGAAATATTAAACAAATTTAAGTACTTTTATGGGCCAAGTACCATTTTAAGTAATAGAGATACAGAGATGACTAAATATATATATCAAATTTCTACACTTATAAAATGTACAATCTAGTGGAAGAAAAAAAACATCCCTCTAATTAAATAGCCAATTAGATGTAGCACTGCCACTGTGATCAGTGCTATGAAGGAGAAACATGGTGGTGGTGTTTGTGGTGGTATAGGATCATAGCACATTAGTGACTTGATGTCATCAAAAAGATAAGGAAAGGCTTTCTAGGATACGATGGCCAAACTGAGATCTCAAGGATGATCACAGGCATTGCCTAGGGAGGGAGAGAGAGAAGATAACTTCATGCAGAGGGGCTAGCATAGGCATGATGGACCAAAGAGGGAATGACCTATCCCAGAGGATGAAGCAAGAAGATATGGTTCATTTTTTTTATTTTTTAACATCTTTATTGGAGTATAATTGCTTTACAATGGTGTGTTAGTTTCTGCTTTATAACAAAGTGAATCAGCTATACATATACATATATCCCCTTCCCTCTTGCGTCTCCCTCCCTCCCACCCGAAGATATGGTTCTGAGAGAGAGAGGGAATGTGATACTAAAAGGGGCTGAGGACCAACACAAAGAACAGACTACAGAAGATCTATAAACCAAGTTACAGTATTTTGTCTTAATCCCGAGAGCAGTGGAATTCCATTGATGGCTGTAAACAGGAAGGTAACGTGCTCATATGTTTGCTTTAACAAGGCTGCCCAACCCAGATGGGAAGACAAGACTGGGGTTGTTCAAGAATTAATGTGAGCAACAGAACATATTCAGAGTACTACCACACAGAAAAGAGGGCCGTTTGGACTAGAATACTGGTGATGAAAATGAATATAAGTTGATGATTAGGTACATATATAGAAAGCAATATCTAGTACCCAGTACTGAACTAGATATGAAGGAAAAGGGATACTGCAGCACCAAGGATAACTCTTCCATAAATTGGTACAACCATTTTGAAAAAAAGCTTGGCATGTTTTTGTAATTGTGATGCCATCTAATGAGATAAGGAAGAATGCGGGATGACCCAATTTGGTAGGAAGGAAATACTTATGTTTCATTATGGACAGGCTGAATTTCCTGTGTTGAAATTCCCCCAAAAGGACTGGCTTTGAGGTATGACAAAAACAAGTACTGTAACATAAGTCTTATGTAAGTTTCAGTTTCCTCGTTGCTATTAAAATTACATTTCCAGCCAAGCATATTGAAGGATATTAGGATATAGGACATTGGGGAACAGAACTTGTTGATCTTTTAATTTCCTCTCAGGTTATGCATTCCCCTTGACAGTGACGGCATTTTACCTGCTTTAGGTGAAGTCCTGCCAAGTCACAGAATGTATTAAATAAGAGTTTAACAAGCTTGTTATATCACTACTAACCACAAGTTCTATGCACACTTTCTAACTCTGTATTGGTGCTAACTTATCAACATTGATCTTAGATTAAATAATTGTCAATAGACTTGATGAATGTATATATGCATTGCAATTATTTATTGATGACTAGGAGTACAGAAAAGGAAAATAAAAGGGATTCTTCTATAATCTCTCATTTAGTTCTGCCCAGTTTGTTCTCTCCCCAGTTTGACCATTTATTTCAATTAATTAAGATCCATTAAATTCAATTGAACAAATATTTAGTTATTCCTTTCTGTCCAAGGAAGGAAAGTAAGTTACTGACTGGAGTATAACTGGTAGCATGTTTAAGAGAATCTTAGTTAAAAATGTCCTTTCTATTCTCAGAGAAAAATAAAATTACCACACAAGCACTGAGAGGTAATTCAAAACTTGTGTTTTTTTTTTTTTTTTTTTTCAGTACGCGGACTTCTCATGTTGTGGCCTCTCCCGTTGCGGAGCACAGGCTCCGGACACGCTGGCTCAGTGGCCATGGCTCACGGGCCCAGCCGCTCCGCGGCATGTGGGATCCTCCCGGACCGGGCACGAACCCGTGTCCCCTGCATCAGCAGGCGGACCCTCAACCACTGCGCCACCAGGGAAGCCCCCAAAACTTGTGTTTTTTGAGGCAAGTAGTGTAGAGTTACGTCCCTAGTCTCTTTTTTCAATTTGTTTCAGCGGAACATAAAGGCGATGCCATAAACCTCCTGTTACTTCAAATGAAGTGTTTACTCATCATAACACACGGTTGTGTGCTCGGCATCTCTTGGACGCTGCTCTAGCAACCCCTCAAACATAGGACTTGTGCTCAAGGTGCACCTCAGCACACTCTCCTCCCAACCTGTTCCTATACTCCCCGTCTTGTTCAATCACCATTTTTCTACTAACCCCAGGTAGAACTTGGATTATTTCTATTTTCTCCATTTCCTGAATTTCTGCACATAACATTACTCAATACATCTTATCAAATCCATTTTTGAAATGACTCAGAATCCCATCTCTTCTCTCCGTGCTTACAGACCCTGGATTAAATGACGTTTTCTTCATTTTCAGCCTAGATTACTATAGCAAATTTCCCTTGTTAGGTTTGCACCATTCTCACCCATGCAAAGCAGTTAGGAGTATCCTTCTAAGTGCAAATTCAGTCAGGCCATACCCATGATTAAAGCTGTTCACTGATCCCTCATTACCTGTGAGATAAAGTGCCATTTTGAGGCCGAAGTACATCCTCAGCCTTTGTTCTTTTAATTCTCCATAGCCTTACCTCCATATACCAAACGTGCTCAATTATTTGCTGGACCTTAAAAACCCCATCCATTTCATGACTCTGAGATTTGCATCCAGCTATCCTTGACCCTACCTCTCTTCTGTCCAAGGCAGGTAAAAGTAGAGTCATCATACATTCGGGTTTCCCTTGGTGATTTCTGGTTTACATCCATTGTTTCAACACAATCATTAATAGAATTCCCTTTCACTCAGAATTATGGTTGCCCAGATGGTGAATTAGATGATTCCCTTAGCCAAAGTCACCTTTTTCTCTAAAACTTTCCTAATTATTTAGGATCATATAATTCCATGGAACACTAAATATTTCTACATGGTATAATTCACATGGTAGTGTAATAAATTATGTAGTAAATGTCCTAATACGTTATGCATTCTATAGCAGTAGGAGTAGCAGCTAACCTTTAAAGTGTGTATTAGACAATTCCAAAAACCTTATGAGTAAAATTTCATGTATGGTTTACAGCAATCCTGAAAGGAAGGCGCTCTGGTCATCCCTGTTTTGCAGACAAGGAAACTGAGGCAAAGCGAGTTTAAGTAAATTGCTCAAGGTCACATACCTGATAAAGGGCAAGAGGTAGCGCTGTCAGGTAAACCAAGGCAATGGTTTCAAAGTCCACACTATTATGAAGTGCAATATGCATGTTTACCCTTGTGTCCCTATTGCCTTAGAATACGTATCTAAGAGATGCACGATAAATGCATTTGTAAGTGAATGATTATTTTAAAGAGAAATGTCATTTTGAATTTCCTAGTCAAATAAATTCATACAGTCTTAGATGGCTGGTTATATCAGAATGCTATCCCCTTCCTCTTTTTTCTTTTATAAAATTCCTGTGATATCGATGTTAACTTTCTCTCCCTCCAGCAAGAATAAGTGACTACTCCTGAAATTATTTTAATTATATAGCTAAATAATTATACAAAATGCTCTTTTGAAAGTTACAACTAGCTTTTTTTTTTTTTTTACCATTTCTAAATTTAGAACTCTTTTGTTCCTTTTTATTTTCATTTGTGTGCTTGTCTTAATAGCAGAAGTACACTCAGGCTTTGTACTGGTATTGGAAAGTCTTGAAACAAGAATAGATGGAGAAAAATAAATATTTCAAATTGTATGTTTGCTGGGAGGTGAAGGGATTGCTCAGATGCTGGCATCAGTAGTGGAAAGTAAGTGACTATAATTCCTTAATCGAGTATTTGACTTCCTACACAGGAAGAGAACTTGCCTGAACAGTTGGTGAATTCTTAAAGAGTTAAACAGGAAAACATGGCAATTCCTTACTTTTCAGTGCAATTAGATTTGCACGTTAAGCTTAAAAAAAGAAAGAGAGAGGAAGAGAAAGAATACTTATGAATACTCTGACACTCTGAAATTAAATGTAGCTATTGGGAATAGAAGAGATTTAAGGAACTGAGAAAAATCATTTGCATTAAAGAAGAATCTTCATAAAGGTACCAATCTTCAACCCTCCCTGACTGGAGTCTGATTCCGTAATGAATTGTGTGCATACGTACACATACTTATCTGTATAAAGTTTTCTTTAGATCCTACCACAGGAAAGAGAATCTGATATCCCTTGAGAACAGACAAGTCTATATTTACGCAGACAGAGCCTCAGATCAATTAAACAAAATGAGCTTTATAAGAGAAAAACATTAGGCAGACTCCTTCCTGGATTATTTTTCTAAAAGAAGTTTTCAGTTCTAATTGATACCTTGAAGCTTGTTGCTGCAAATTGAAGTTTATGTCAAATATTTGGCAGTACTTCAGGAAAAGGATTCGGTTCACCCTGATTCCCTAATTGAGATGTGCAGGGGGTGCTTTGCTTCTTTTTTACCTAGAAGTGTTGTGGTGACATTGTCTACAAGGGCTGTTTCAACTTGAGTTCTCACTTCTTTTCTTGCTGAGTGCTAAATTGTCTTTTACTCTATCTGGCAATCTGTTACTTTTTTCTTCCCCCCCACAGGGTTCAGTATTTGTCCTTGAAGAGTTGTCAACTGCAAAGCGCAAAGAAAATTGTATATCCAATTAAAGTGAGGCAAAACACAACTGTCAAATAAAAGTCATTAACCCACCTGAGTACCGTAACTTTTGGTATACCTGACAGCTCCCTTCTCAGTTCCTTCAGCTGAAGTCATTCCCAATCCCCTTCCTTTCTTGGAAAGATACTGCTTATGGGACAGTTTCAGGGTCTATAGTATGTGATGTTAATTAAGTTTTGTCACTTCCTCATCCAATTGTAAGTAGCATATTTATTAGACATGTTTTCAAAATGAATGATTTAGTGTATTTAGAAGAACAACAGTGAATCCTCATGCTTGATACCTTTGATTTTATCCACGCTCATTCTTTCCTTTTTAACATATAAACTTCATTCCTACTTCTTTTCAGGGCCATGCTCTTCCTCTGGATAGACTGGATAGGCAACATTGAATAAGGCAGGGAAGTTTACTGCCCTTACAGGTTTATATCAAGTGAGACAAACAAGCAACTAACAAACTATGACTCAACTACAATTGCTGTAAGTGACATGCAAGAACAGGGCAGAGTGCTATTACAGCAGATCTGAGACAGCAGCCTTTGGTCCACTCTGAAGGGTGGAGAGAAAGAAATAGAGCCACTGAGAGAAGACTTGAGGAGGTTGCCTTCCCTGCTGGGGGTCCAGCTTGTATTAAGGAAAGAAGGAGGAAATAAGGATCTTGATAATGATGCTGAGGAGAAATAAACAGGAGGATGAGAAGGGAGATAGCTAACGTGTATTCTGGGTTTTCTAGGTATCAGTTTTGGTGATTTATACCTTTGTGTTACAGAAAACAGTGAGGCTAATTGGTTTCAAAAATTCACAACCCTATTATCTCTCATGAAATGTGGCCCAAGAGTAAAAATCTCCATGTAGGTTCGGATCGTCCAGAACCTAGGCTTTTGCATCTGTCTGCTCATCCATCTCTGTGCAGTCACTGCCCTCAGCTGCCTCCACTCATGACTGTAAAATGGCAACAACAATTCCAGTCATTATAACCAGACATGACAGTGTTCAGAGGATGACACTTCCTCTGCCTCATCTCTCTTTTTAGGAGAGGGAATTCGTTTCCAAGATGCCCTCAGCTGACTTTCTCTCATGTTTTATTAGGCAGAATGGGGACACAGTGTCCATTCCTAAGTGAATCATTGAGAAGGGGAGAGACAAGTGATAGGATGAGATTAAAGATGGAAATTAGCAAGTCAAGCCCGTGACCACTTCAGATATCCCAAAGTATCTTCATTCCACTTCAATGCACAGATTGAATACTCCAGGTATATGTCCTCTTAAAGGAAGCTTACTAGTCAAACTATATGTGCACTTTTCAAGTCAATTTCTCATAATCTTTTCACACCAATTATTATTAACATACCTGTTACTTAAGATGGTAAACAGAAGATTTGAGAAAACTATGGTAGTTAATGCATTTTTGCTGTTAAAGTTTATTTATGCAAAGTATTTTAAATCTGAAGAAATAGGGGACAGATGCTGCTGGGAGTGATACATTCTATCTTCCTTGTCATTTACTGTGACAATGAACAATATGTCACATTGGCTTTACCAACATGTGAAATTAATCATAGAAGAAATTGAAAGCAGGAGAAAATTTAAAATATCACAAGAAAACTCTTTGTACTGACCATAGTCAACTACCTTTCTATTATACTGATAGTATAATTATAAAAATAGTTCCTGTTCATTGAAAGATCACTATATGGTTGGCGTTAGACACAATCTTAATTCTCATATCATATGTGTGGTGTATTTTTATTCCCATTATCTTGGAGTTCAGAGACTTCTATAAAGTTACATCAGTGGGAGAGGCTGCCAATACTCACACTCATCCATCCTACTCTAAACTCATTGTTCTTATTACACAAATATTCTGCCTGGCATTATGCCTTGACCCTGAAAATTCCCCAAAGAATCAGAATATGGCTTCAACAATCAATGGGCTTTTGGAAGTCCCATTAAGAATTGTACCTATAATTCATCTGTCAATAAAACTTGAAGGAGTTTACATTTCTACCTTTCATGAATACCACCCTAATTAAAGTAGCTTTGCTATCATTACACTTTCATGGCAATTCACTTCTAAAACCTTGCTACATTTAATTTTTACAAGCGTAGCTCTCTAAAGACTGAACGGGTTGTGAAAAGACATTTATTCTCCACAAGTTTCCATGCTTTATGTTTTGGCATAAGAAGTACAGAATTTTCCTACAGGAAAGTTAAAGATATTTCTGACCTTGAGTAGAACACATTTGTCTTCCTATTTTATTGCTTTGATATTTTTTCACAATTTTTACATGCTTACTCACCAATGTCCTTTTGTATGAGATAGCTTTCATTTTACTCTTTCAGATAGATATAGTAGTAGTATCTTAAGAGTAACTTTGAGTGAGTTAAACAAATGCTAATGAGAAGGCTTTTTTCTAGCTTATTTTCTTTTGGTTTAAGTCATTGCTTTTCCTGTCATGCACTTCCTCTGTCATGGATTAATTGAAAGTGTGACTGTGCTGAGTCCCCCTGTTACATCCACAGGTAGGTAAAGGTATTTTAAGATACAGAGAAGAGAGAAAGATTAAACAGATAGTGCTCAAGATAGATTTTCCACATATATAAAATATTGGGCTGTACTTCCCTTGCCCAGAGCTAGACTACTCCTGGAATTGAGTTTATACTTCAGAGAAGTCACGTTCATAGGCCCTTACTCTGAATGCCTCACAGCTTGGCTGATTTAGCAAATAAAAATACAAGACACTAGTTAAATTTGAATTTTACATATACAACAAATAATTTTTAGTATAAGTATGTCCCAAATAATTGTTGAGACATGCCGAAGAATAACCACCTAGTGCCAATGCAATAGAGGCCCTTACCTTACCAAGAGCTTCTTAAGGGCCAGGACTGTGAACTTCACATTTACACAACTAAGAGTTTCTGGCGTAGACAGAGGACCCACATGTTGGGTGGTGTTGGTGATAAGAGGCACAGTAATAACAGAAGAAAAAGAAGGGGGGAGAGTATTTGCTTAATAAACGTCAGTTGAACTGAATGAAATGTCTCAGATTCTGATGTCAGGGCCTGAGGACATTATTATTTATTTACACTACCAGGAAGCGGCAACTAACAAAAGACATGTGGGCGCCCAAAACCTCTGGGCTATGATACGCGTCAGAAGTTTTCAATGCTGTCAAAGGTCTGACCAATCCCCTAATGTTAGCGCAAAAGGACTAATGCAATTACTGAGGATCATTCAAAAAGTAGATACTTTTTGATGCCACTTAAAACATTCAGTTTCACTTACTACCTTAGTGCTTTTAAGGAATATCATAAAAGCAACCACTTAATAGTCAAAAAATAATTCACCTCACTAAGCACTGAACTAGCAGGTATCAACGTAAGGGGTATTATTCTAGTACAAGTTCAACAAAAGCAGAGCTCTTTTTCTTCTTCAATTT
The DNA here is from genome assembly GCF_003676395.1 of Aethalodelphis obliquidens. Taxonomy (NCBI): domain Eukaryota; kingdom Metazoa; phylum Chordata; class Mammalia; order Artiodactyla; family Delphinidae; genus Aethalodelphis; species Aethalodelphis obliquidens. The sequence continues at coordinate 63,930,064 of NW_020837947.1, read as the reverse complement.
TCTTTGCAAATCCTAGAGAAATATACACTGACAATATCATTAAATGTTCTGACAGTTTTTTTTTTTTCCTATGTGGAATTCAGAATCTGGGCTGAAGAGTTCATGCATTTTGCTTATGTGATGTATTTTGATTTGTATCTTTTAAGATGTTGAACTAGAATCAAACTGACTCATGATGTTTCCTAGTCATCCATAGCTCCTGTCACCATCCCTGCTACAACATGTGACATTTCATATACAGTCAGTTCATAAGCTTATACATAAAGTGCACTAAATATATCTGGAACAGCAGAGACAGCTGCAGGTTATGGCTGACTAAAACTCACACATTCTTTTCATAACGATCTGTGATGTTTGTCTGAACTAATAATCACATGCCATTTGAACTCTGAACCTTGGAAAATTGTCAGAGCTTCTAAAATAAATAGGTGACCAATGATGTCTGAATATTTGAGGGGAAAATTGTTCACAATTTATGAGTTCTAAACATTTTTGCAGTTATATTTTCTACAGGAAGCATTTGCCTCTATATTAAGAATAAAGAAAATGATTTAAAATATTTCCCCTAACTTTTATTTATGAGATTTTAATATACTACTAATAAGCAGTAAGAATATTGTGTTACATACTCAAAATACTAGTTGAGGGAGAGTCAGTTTGGATTATGGAGGTGTCAGTTACAGGACATATTATACAACAGGGCAAGGTCAGACAACTCTGAGTCCAAAAACATGCTTCTGTCACTATTTCTCTAGTCCTCAGTTTTCCTGTGATCCTAAAATCAATCCTATTGATTTCAGGTAGTAACTTGAACTAGGTCTGAAATTTTTATGTAGTTTGTATTAACAAATTAGGAAGATTAATTTAGTATTATTATAATTGTATTTAGTGTTAAGCTCTTTCAAAGAAGGTGCTTCTAAAGTTTTGAAAACTATAGGAGAACTTAGTCTCCAGGGAATCTGGCTTTTATTCAATTGTTATGAAAACATTTTAAATGAACAGCACAGATATTCAGGAAACCTCTGGTACAAAGACCTTCAACCCTGCATCATGTCATAACCCAATGGCTTTGGATATCTCCAACTAAGTATGGAGAATATAGTTTACACTACTGAACCGTTAGGTGCTATTTCACTCAGAAAGGAGTCTCTTTACAGATAAAGACAGGTAAAGGGCAAAACCAACTATTCTAATCCTAAAATTATATTGAAGGATGTAATAACAGAGAAATAACGTTTCTCTTTTTTTCCCTTATTGCTTAACTGGGGAAACTATGAAAAAAACATTAACGTAATAAAAAAGAAATACAAATAGGGTATGAAACAAAAGTTAAGCGGCATGGGGAATATATAAGCTCCAGTATGCAACCAATTAATATTTTGTGACACTCGGGGCTCTGTATTATTCTTGGCACAAAGAAGGATTGCACATCTCATGATTTGAGTTAGTTTCACTCTATAGTTTGCCTTGAGTACTGAAATGTGAGCAGAAATAGCATGTGCCACTTCAGGGCAGAATATTAACAGTATGTACTTTGCATACTACTCAGTCATAAAAAAGAACAAAATTTTGCCATTTGCATCAATATGGATGGACTTGCAGGGCATTATGCTAAGTGCAATAAGTCAGACAGAGAATGATAAATACTGTATGATATCGCTTATATGTGGAATCTAAAAAATACAACAAGCTAGTAAATAGAACATAAACGAAGCAGACTCACAGATACAGAGAAAAAACTAGTGGTTACCAGTGAGGAGGAGCAATATAGGGGTGGAAAAGTGGGAGGTACAGACTATTGGGTATAAAACAGGCTCAAGGATGCACTGTGCAACATGGGGAATAGAATCAATATTTTAGAATAACTGTAAATGGAAAGTAAACTTTAAAATTGTATAATTTTTTTTTTTTTAAAAAAGAGAATGCACTTTGCCATGTTTCTTTATTCTCCACCACCGGCAACAATGATGTTCCAGAAGACATTATCACCTCATCAGCCTAGGCTCTGTAATAAGGACGGAGTGAAACAAAACCAGCAGCTTATATACTACTAAGAGTAGCGTGTGTAAAATATAAAATTGTGTTGTTTTAAGTACTGAGGTTACTGTAACACTATCTATGGCCTCACGGAGACAGAAATAAATTCCAATTGTTGCTATACGTGAGAAATAAGAGTCACATAGGTTGAAAGTACACAAAAGATACAGAAAAATAATAAAGATAAGATGCTCTGAATTAGAAGCCCACAGTTATGGTTATAAAAAGCAGATAAGATAGAATTAAAGGGAAATGCATTATTTTAGATAAAAGGAATCAATTAAAAAGCAAAAATATCTGACTCACCAGGAGTATACAACAAATGGTAACTTGTATTCACCTCACAGTATAGCCTTGAAAAATATAACAAAAATTAGATAATAACAAGAAGAAACTGGCAAATCCTTGCTATACTGAAAGATATTAAAATAAATTCTTTAGTACTTGATAAGACAAGCAGACAATAAATTAATAAAAACGAAAGGTTTGACCAACAAAATCATCATGATTTATCTGAGGGACATACATTAAAAAATGCCTAGAAAAAATAACTTCTTCTCAAACCCTTAGCATATTATAAAATTTGATCACATCCTCATTCATTAAAAAAACTAATAAGTTTTAAAGAACTTATAGGATATGTACAATATTCTCTAAGCTAAAGGCAATAAAGTTAGGAAAAAATAAAAAGGATAGTGTAAAAATGCATAAACCTATATATTTAAATGCACCTTAACTTATTCATGGTTAAATAAAAAATACAACACAAATTTAAAAATAAAACTTAGAATAGAATGCTAATGAAAATATGCCATTGTAAATCTTATAGGAAACAGCTAAAAAGTAATTTGAGGGCAATTAATCTGTATAAATACTTAGATTAGAAAAGAATGGATGTTTACTACTGATGAGCCAACTGTCCAACTTAAAGGATGTGGAAAAGAATAAGAGAATTCATCAAAGAAAAATAGAAGGAACAAAGTAACAATATAAGATCAGAAATTAATGAAATGGAAAACAGAGATACCAGTTAGAGAATTAACAAAGTTGTTTCTTTGACAAGACTGTTAAAATATTTTTTTAAGAATGGGTGACATAACTAAATACAACACATACTCAATATTTATTTAGAGACTCCTAAAAAAAACTTTGTGTTAATACATTTAAAATTTTAAAGGAAATCTAAAGTCCCCTCAAGTCTTTGGCCTAGAACTAATCTGAACAAGTGTGAGAGGAAATTACCCAAATCTTGGGGAAAATAAACTGGAAATGAATAGTCAGGAAACTTTCTGGTGTTCACACAGGTCTTGGAATAGCTTGTGTTCACAACAGCCAAAGGGGAGAAAACCTTGTAATATACAGAACATTAGATAGAATTCACAGAAATGTAGTACTGTAGTGCTGGGATAAATTAGCCTTGGATAAAACACTACTTTAGATTCACCATAAATAACTTCATGGCAGATAAAACCAAAAACACTATTTCCAGGGATTGTCCAGGGATATGATAAAATGCAGTAATCAACAAGATAAAATTCAGACACACCTGAAAGCCAATAAAAAATTATTACACATGCACAGAAGCTGGTAAATATAACCCATAATTAGGAAAAAAAAGTCAAACAATAGAAAGAGATCCTGATGATGGAATTAGCAGATAAGGATGGGAAAAAAGGCACAAATTCTCTGCATGTTCAAGAATGTAGGGAAAAAAAGTATAATAAGGACAGAAATAGAAGATTTAAAAAGACTCAAAAGCAAATTGTAATCTCTGAATTAAAAATTAACTAATTGAGAATAGCAGCAGATTAGACACTGCAGAAGAAATTATCAGTGAACTTGATTATGTAGTGATAGAAACTATATAAAAGGAAGACCTCCAAAATGACATTAAAGTATAATGGCAATTGTTCTAAGGTGTAATTGGTGTCCCAGAAGGAGAAGGGGAAGGTGGTTTGAAGAAATAAAGAGTTAACAGCTTCTTAAGTTGTTAAAAACAATAAACTTATGGGTGCAAAAAGCTTAATGAATCCCCAGCAGAATAAATGTAAAAAACATCCCAAGGGAATCACAATTTACTGCAATCCAATGTTTAAAGAGACAATTCAAAAAGCAGCCAGGAAAAAAGTCACATTATTTATAAGGAATTTAAAATTTACATCAGATTTCTCATCCAGAAACATGCAAAACATAATATTAAGCAATGTTGTTAAAATGCTGAAAAAATAAAATGTAAATCTAGAAATTTTACCCAGTGAAAATAACAATAGATAAGAAACAAAAACTTTCTCAGAAAAAAAATCCTGTGAGAATTCACTTTCAGCAGATTACGTTGCAAGAAATGATAAAGGAAGTTTTCCAAGCAGAAGGAAGATTATAGCAGATAGAAATTTGGATCTAAATAAAATATGTAGGTAAATACCAAAAATAAAAAGCTTTTTATGTTGTACTTCCTTTAAAAGATAGCTGCTTTATGCAAAAATAATATTTATAACAACAAAAGAAAGGGTGTAAGTAGATAATAATACTGTCATTAAATTTATATTACATACAAATTGACAATATTTTTAGAAGGTAAACTGTCATGAAATAAAGGTACATATTTTAAATTCCAAAATAATCATTAATTAAATTAACCAGTATATAGATAATGACAATAGTACAGATAAATTAAATCAGAAATCTAATCCAACAGAAAGCAACAAAAGATTTTAAAAGAAACAAATATCTGAGAATATAAAATGAGAAAATAACAAGATTAATGAATATGTTAAATTTAAAAGTTCCAAACACCTTAATTAAAAGGCAGAATTGTTAACTGTTTGATTAAAAAAAAAGACCTTGCTTTATACTCTCTGCAAGAAGCCTGCTAAAATACAGACATGTTTAAAGTAAGTAGAACAAAGTATGCTATACAAACATTAATCAAAAGCAAGCTAGGGTGTTTGTATTAATATGAGACAAAGCATATGCAAAAATGGGGAATATTACCAGACATTTTACATTAATAAATAAAGTCATCAAGAAGATATGACATTTCTAAATGAATATGCTATGACAATGGGCTTGAAAATACAGGAAGAAGAGTGAATAGAAATGGAAGGAAAAATAGATAATACTAATTCATCTCTCAGTAATTAATAGAACACATTTTTTTAAAAGAATATAGGAGACTTGAACAATGCTCTCAACAACTTGACTTAATTAGTATTTATAGAACACCTCAACCAACAACTGCAGAGCATGCATTCAATAATACATGTAATATTCACCAAGATAGATTATATTCTATGACATAAAACAAGTACTGATAAAATTTAAAGTATTCAAATCATGCAAGTATATATTCTGATAAAATGGAATTTAAATTCAAAATTAACAGCAAAATGATCTCTAAAAAATCCCAAAATATTTAGAAGTTAACATACTTCTAAATAACCCATGAATCAACTAAGAAATCACATCGGAAATTAGAAAATATTTTGAACTGAATTAAAATGAAAGGTCAACACATTAACATTTGCAGAGCAAACTGAAAGCATTTTTACTGCTTATATTAGAAAAGAGAAAGATTAAGTCAATCATGTATCTACCTTAATAAGAAAAATAAAAGTACCCCAAATAAACAGGAAATAATGAAGTTAAGGTCAGACAAGGACTTTGAAACCGACAAAACCACAGAGAAAATCAAAGAAGCAAAAAACTAATTCTTTGAAGAGTTCAATAAAATTGTTAAGACTGAAAAAAGTCACAAATTTCCTCTTATGAAGCACTCTCTGCTAATATATTTTACAACTTAAGTAAAATGGGCAAATTGTTTGAAATAAATCACCAAAGTTCATTCAGAAGAAATAAATAGCCTAAATAGCCCTATATTTAGCCTAGTATTTCAAGCTTTAGGTTAAAACTTTCCAACAACACAAACAAACAAAAACAATTCCATGCCCACACAGCTTCACTGATGAATTCTACTAAACATTTCGGTAAAAAAAACAAAAACAAAAAACAAAATACCACTATAAACACTTTTTAGAAATATAAGATGGGGGACTCCAACAATTCATTTTTTGGAGCCAGTCTTTCCCCAACAACATTACAAGACAAAATAAGAGAAAACTGCAAACTAATACCCCTCATGAGCATAGCCACAAAAATTTTAAACAAAATTTTAGCAAGTAAAACCCACTAATATGTAAAACAGATAACAGCTGAACAGACTGAAAAACCAACAACTCGTCTAGGATTCATTAGAAAGGTGAGGACACAGGGCAAACCAGGATTGGAGAGAGACGGGCGAATGCAGCTCATAGGAGCAGAGACTCACCAGTGCTGGCGTAGGAAAACTTGAGCTGTAATCAATGACTTGCTGGAGTCTGGACAACTCTGGGATTTTAAAACTCCAGGGGGATCCAAGAATAAGGGCTCCCACAATTTTGTCAGTTTTCCTACAGGAGCTCTCCGTAAATATCAGAGAAGAATCCCCTCAGGCTTCCAGCAAGGAAAGGGGAAAGGAGCCATTTTGAAACGCGCAAGAGCTCTCTGTTCTTAACAAGGTCTGTTCTTAACAAGGTCTGCCCTCAGGAGAAACTAGTTAAGCAGAGATTAACCCAGTGAGGTATTATCAGAGCCCAACTGATCTGCTAGGATATTATCAGAGCCTAACTGACTGTATTGTTGCTGATCTTTCGCCATCAGTACACTTAAGGTAGGCTTATTTAGTCCAGGTTCAGCTCAATTAAGCATGATTAGAGAATTCACAGGTGTTCTAACTTGGCTGCCCGCTTACTGGGAAACTAGGCACGCTCACTGGGAAACTAGGCACGCTCACTGGGAAACTAAGCAGCATTACAAAACAATACAATCCAGCTGGAGAGAACGGATTTGGATGTATTAATAGATGAGGGACAGCCTGAGGGGCAATATTCTCAGCAGAAAAAAAGATTTTAAGAGAAACCACACTGTTGGACAAAGTGAGGAAAATGGTCTATTTATAGGGTTACTTGGTACAGGATGAGATTTAGTTGATGAGAATGATATTACATTACTAGAACAAATGCAAACCCTGCATATTAATCAACTTCCTTTCCGGGGATGTAGAATAAGAGTGCTGTTTTTTAAAAAAGGAGAGATTAGTTCTTTCAAATCAGCACAGAGGGCTAGTCTGTCCTTAGTGGACCCTTAAACCATGGGATTCCTTTGAAAGTCCATTTGTGCAGGGATTGACATTCATCTCCAACATAAAATGCTTAGCCAAACATTAAAAATGATATTGCATAAATACAAAAAACAAAGCTTATTTCAGGGAGCATGACAATTACTGCAGGGGTGGTTTTGAAGACAGCCCCAATATTCTTCAACATTTCTCCCATTATGTCTGTGTCCCTCCCTTAATTACAGGCTCCATCTCTACCTGGCCAAGGGAATATGATGGAAGTGATACTGTGCCACTTTCTGTGTTCAGCCCTTATGAAACCAATAGCTTCTACTTCCTGTCTCTTGGCTATTTGCTCTTGAAAATCAGTCCCTAAGCAGTGAAGAAGCCCATGCTGGCTGTCCCATGGAAAGGCTCAAGAACTAGCATCAAATTGCCAGTCAGGAGATTAAGTCATTTTGCAAGTGGATCTTCCAACCCAGGTGAACTGCTCTAGCTGACACCATGTTGAGCAGAGATTAGCTGACAAAATCACACATTGGTAAGCAAAATAAATGACTGCTTTTGTGTAACAGCCCTGGCATTTTGAGATTAGGTAGCTGCACAGCTGTGGATAACTGGAACCGCTATATGCTTGGTAGCTCTGGATTTCTGTACAGACTTCACACGCTTGTGGGAATTTTCCCTTTATGCTAGGAGCTCTAACCAAAACAGATACAGTAGCATCCTTCTTCCTTTAGTTACTCCTAAGTCTGTTAAAATCAGCAGCCTGCTATTATCCCATTCAGAAAACAATTCGATGCACGATTTTACTGTACAGGTGAAAACCTGAAGACAAGGCATTCAAGTAACTTGTTCCAAATCACACAGTTAGTAGCAGACCCAAACCTGGTTCACTGGTCATGATTCTTTATATAGTTGCCTCCCCTCCCCACTGCATATTTGTTTTCCTTAGGATCCCAAAGGATCTCATGAAGAATCTTTAGGCCATCTCTGTATGGCCTGGAGTTGTATTCAAAGTGTTGTATTTATCACCAGCATGTTTTTTTCTAGCGATTTCCAAAGTTTCATCGATTTCTCAAAACAATTTAGAAACCCCCAGGCTTTGTTAGTATTATTTCTGCTCACTTATCATAGAAAACTTCTGTTTTTATTGAGTTAAAAACAGCAGTTGTATATTTATGAACGAATAAACTGAAGTCTCGTCTGCGTCTTAGTAAACACACGGCACACGCTACAGACTGACGTTCAGATTTGTGAGACATAACTCCCCATTACTTCATTGAATAAATTATTAACAAAGATCCTACTATGTTCCAGGCATGTAAAAATGAATGAGGTGTGGTCCCAAGCTGAGTCTTCCGATTTGGAATTTTCTCTTCCTATGCTTTCCGATCTAAGGGCTATGGTTGGTAAATACAATCTGAACAGCTGAACACCTGCTTTTCTAAATGTTTGTTTGTTTTTCACCTTTCCCTGGATTCTAACTGTGGCATCAAAAGCCCTTTTTGATTCTTTGTCTTTAAACCTCAACTAGTTCTCTAACTAGGTCTTTCCTGGCTTGTTCATCTCGCAGCAGCAAAACTGACAGCAGTTTTGACATAGCTCCCTGTTGTACTTATTCCGTGAGCTACCAAAAAAAAAAAAAAAAAAAAAGCTAATATCTTTCTTTCAATTTCAAATAAGACTTCTTTGCAGTCCTCTTTGCTCCGAGATCAGAGAAACAAGAATGAAAGCTTAAAAGGATATTTCCCAATTGAGAGAATTTATTTACACTTACTCCCCTAGCTTTGATAGTTTACACAACAAAACGAAGTAAATTTCTACTTTACAGATTCTGGAAGAGAAATAAAAACACCAACCCTTTCTGTCAGGTTATTATGCCAACTAGATGTATCTTCATTTGTATTTCTGTCTACTTTTTAGCAAAGGTTAGCGCACAGCACTTGAATAACCCTCACCAAAGAGTACATAAGAAGCTGTTTTGTGAAAAAAGATACATAGGCATTCTCACAGGACACAGGACACTTGGGCATTTTATAAGCTTCTAATTTCATTTGCTTCATGACAATCAATAAAATTGTTAAAAGCCCATGTTGGGTTCATTTGATCATTTATTAAGTACATTTCACTGGGGAATTAGTGTCACACAATGTAACCTGTGGTCTCTAGAGATATTGGCAAGTTCTGTGTCCAAATACATGACTCTCCCTTGGAACCAGAGCCCTTCCCTGGATGGAGTGGTGGATGCGTACACTTTGGGCTGACTAGAACAAAAGCATGCTTCTTTTGGTCTTGTCAGATGCTGCCAGCTGTAGGACCTCGGGCTGACCATAACATTTATTGTCTCAACCAGTCTATCTTTTTTTTTTTTTTTTTGCAGTACGCGGGACCCTCAGTGTTGTGGCCTCTCCCGTTGCGGAGCACAGGCTCTGGACGCGCAGGCTCAGAGGCCATGGCTCATGGGCCCAGCCGCTCCGTGGCATGTGGGATCTTCCCGGAACAGGGCACGAACCTGTGTCCCCTGCATCGGCAGGCGGACTCTCAACCACTGCGCCACAGGGAAGCCCCCAGTCTATCTCTAAGAGTGAAAGGAAAGGCTTTTCCTAATCATAGGATAATAGACATAAACAGGGCAAACTGTGTTGTTCTTAATGAAACTGGGACTTATAGTGATCCACAATAGGTGATGTCATGGGACTAGAGCTTACTCTTTCCCTGGACTTTTCTTTAAACTCTATCTAAGCAAAGAGAGCCTTTTTTTCTTGTAGATTCAGAGCTGTAAGATTGTGAACTTGAAGTTGTCTTAGACTTTGTCACTCACCATGTGTGGAATTTAATCTCAGCAATTAAGATATAACACAAATAAAAGGGAACATAAAAAATAAGAAGAAAGAATGCTGATTTTTCTTTGGTTTCTGATTCTTATTGCTCAGATCCATTTTGCTCTCATTGGTTGCTTATGCAAGCAACAATAAACCCCTTTTATGCTTATTTATTCATGTTGGGCTTGTTACTTGCAAACAGCAGTATCCCAATGCACATGCATGGATTTTAAGATATTCACTAATACAGGAACTTTCTCTGGGACAAGAAAAGGCATACTGATTTAGCATGGGGGCGTAAATTCTCTTTTTCCCTTTTTTCCTTACCTGGGCAATTCTGGAATTCATTCTCTATTTGACTTGCCTGTTTGTATAATATGTGTATGGGTCCTCCTTATAGGAAGGATCACTGTGCTAGGCAAAAGGAGGCTGTAGGCCTGTCTATGCATGAAAGAATAAACCCCATAGTTTCATATGAGCCAACTTAGTTCACCCGGGAACTTAATTAACTTTTGTGGCAAGTACTTTTTTAGTAATAACACAGTTATATTTGCCTAGAGTAATTTTCTGCATATTTATCAATAACAAACTAATCAACACTTCCTGCTTATAAAAATTCCTGAAATTCCTTGGTTTCTCTCTGTTCCAAGCCTGTCTCTTCAACTTTCCCTTTTAGCGAGTGTTCCCTCATATCCTTCGAGTAAATTTCTTTTACATCAGACAAAGGAAGTCACTATATGCTACTCACAACCAAAACACAAAGGCAAAACAAAAAAAACTTGATACAGGAAACTGAATCAGAAAGTAAGTTGCCAGCCAAAAACACTCAGAGAAATGTAGGATATTGGAAATTGGTTATCTGGTCAATTGACTCATATTCCACAGTGGTAACCGAGATGCCCATAGCATACTGTGGTGAAATGCCTAATTCAATTATTACCTAATGTAACTAGAACCACAGTCCTATTAAGAGCAGGACTCTGGGATTCTGAGTTCACTAGGATAAGAATTGAAGGGACGAGGACTTACAGGACTGAAGAGATTGCTTTTGTCGTCTTAGATAATTTTTTAAATGCCAAGATTAAATTTCTATCTTCTTGTCCTGAGACAAAGAGTGAAGCTAAAAGAGTTCTCTGACTGTAAAGAATCTCTTATTTCTTTATCTGCTGGGCCAAGTGAGTAAAAACTAAAGTCCAGAATTTGTTTCTGCAGGTTCCTGACATATACGTTCAGTTAAATTCACGGTCTTGGCATAAGCATATGAATAATGAAAGTAGACCATTAGCCAAAAGAAGGGGACCAAAAAATAGGGATGTTTGAGCCAAGTCAAAAGACGTAAAGGGCCTCCAAACCCTCTAGTACCTCCCCAACTAATAATCCCAGAGAATGCGTCACCCTCTCCCTTACCTCCAGAAGCTATTGGCTGAGAGCTCTCACTTGCAGGAGGAAACCAATAAAGTCCCTCTTGCCTCTTCATTACCACTAAATCCTGTCACTGAACTAGTAACTAGCATCATGTAAAAACTTTCTGAGCGGCTTTTTGAAACTTTTTATATGCAGAACCTAATTGTAGGACTGACTGCAAATTATTGCTTGAATTGACTTTTCAAGCGTTGTATTGTTAATAGGACTCCACCTACCAGTAATTCTGAGTGCAGTAAATAGCCTTCTGCTACTGATGGTTCCTAGTGATTTCCCGGGTTGAATAAAGCAAACCTGAGCTCAGCAGTGGGCAAGAATGTGGGAGTGGCAGAAATCGCCTGGTGAAACACAGAGGAAGAATTCGACAACACCAAGAATTTTAAATGCTGGACAAAATTTCCTATGTGTGAACCATCATTCCAACCCCTGCATGTGTTTCACAGGAGAATCCAGAACACAACTGTATTTGTTTCCTAGGTCTGTCATAATAAAGTACCACAAACTAAGCAGCTGAAACAACAGAAATTTTTGTCTCACAGTTCTGGAGGCTAAAAGTCTGAGATCACAATGTCAGCAGGGTTGGTTTCTTCTGAGCCCTGTGAGGAAGATGTTCTATGCCTCTCTCCTAGCTTCCGGGTTTTTTGGGTTTTTTGGTTTCTGTTTTTTGCTGGCAATCTTTGGCATTCCTTGGCTTATAGATGTCTTCATCATCACTTGGTGTTCTCCCAGTGTGCCTGCTATCCCTGTGATTAAGTTTTTCATAAGGACACCTATCACATTGGATGAGGGGCCACCCTAATGACCTCTACTTAACTTGATCATCTGCAAAGATCCTTTGTCCAAATAAGGTCACATTCTTAGGCAGTGGGGATTAGGACTTCAACATCTTTTGGGGGGGAAAATATTTAACCCATAATGCCAACCAAAGATCTGAAAGATTTAGCAAGTGAAGCAACAGTATATTTCTACACCACTTTACTCGCTAATCTCTTTGTGCCTGGTTATTTATGTCATGGAGTTGAATACGCAAGGATGAAAAAGACTGTTCAATTTTATTACAAGGCATATTTGGGTGAGATGCTCTTTTAACACTCAGTTTTACAAACTCACTTCCATTAGCTAGAGTTGAGTTTTGCTTCTTTAAAAAACGCACACTGATACATAGTGATTCTCCCCTTAAAACTAGAAATCGATAATTCAGGATATGGGAGAAGACATGAGTTTTGATAGGAAAATATATGGTGGAGAGAAGTGAAAATCAGAAATGGAAGAGTGACTGGGGACATAGGTATAAAAGATACTCTAAAAAGTGGGCTACTGATAGTGGAGGATAGGTGGTAGTATTTACAACATAAAGATGCCTAGCATATTGGAAACGAGATTTGTATTGAAATTAATATAGTTTAAAAAACTAATGGGAGAATATTACATATTTTTCCACTACTACTCCATTAACATATGTGATTTATCTTATACAGGAATGCTTCATTTTATTGCACTTTGCAGATATCGCATTTTTACAAATTGAAGGTTTCTGGCAACCCTGCTTCAAGCAAGTCTATTAGCGTCATTCTTCTAACAGCATTTGTTCACTTTGTGTCTCTGTGTCACATTTTGGTAATTCGCACACTATTTCAAAGTTTTTCGTTATTATTATATCTGTTATGACGATCTGTGATCAGTTACCTTTGATGCTACTACTATAGTTCACTGAAGGCTCAGATGATGGTTAGCATTTTTTAGCAATAAAGCACTTTTAACTAAAGTGTATGCATTGTTTTTTTAGACATAATGCTACTGCACACTTAATAGTCTACAGTATAGTGTAAACATAACTTTTACATGCACTGGGAAACCAGAAAATTAGTGGGACTTGCTTGTAATATTTGCTTTATTGCAGTGGTCTAGAACTGAACCTGCAATGTCTCTGAGATATTCCTGTATCTACATAGTAGACAATCAGGCAGTATGTGTTGAACTAATAAATTAAAAAAATTTCTTAAGCAGAATGTACAATAGTAAATCTATTGTCATCTGGGATAGCAGAACAGAATACATAAATAAGTAAAGGAGTATATTTAGAGAACTCTGAATGGGTAAGATACCAGTAAACAACAATCCTTATGTGTTACTGTTGATGGCATAGATGGAAACTCAGCTGGGAATGTGGGAGCCTGGATGATCATCAATATTATCCAGAGAAGGGGATTTCTTAATTTTATAAACACAAACAAAATCAATCATAAAATAAACATATTTTACAATAAAGAAAAATAATTGAACTTTATCATGGTAATGAAAAATTATTTATAAAACCACCAACACCTCCTTATAGCTTGGTGTTTGGCACTATTACAGCATTAATCAAGTGAATCAGAATACTACGAATAGCAAGATATGAAGCAGATGTGTGATGTCTGCCATAAAATCCCAGAACAGAAATATCTAGGTAGAACATTATCGTCCATCCTCTGTATTTCAACATTATAATGCCAATCGGTTCAGGCAAGAAAACAAATCCAAATGAAACAAATTAAAGCAAAGTTAATCTTATTAATAGTCAACATTAGAGCAACTTCTAAGAATTATCAGTTTGACAGTTATTGTCATTTACCTTTGTATATTTTTATACATGTTCTTTATGAGTAATAGTTTTATACCTACAAAATGCAGATAATATTCTTAGTCATCAGAATTTCTGTGCTTTATTGACTCCAGCCCGTAATGACATTATGAAATCCACTCTTCAGATTGCTTCCTGGGCATATCTAGTAAATTTGCTTTTACTCTGTGTGTGTCTATAAAATTGAATCTATAACAAAGTTACCAAGATAGTGACTTTGCTTGAGGTACTAAATTCCACAGGCAGGATTAATGATGTGCCTACTCCACTCCAGTTTAAATCTCAACTAATGAACAATGAGGAACAAGCAGTGCAGGACTTCAGCAAGTTGCAAAACTTAATATTAACGCCTGTTCCTGAAATGTTACAGCTATCACCACATTAACTGAATGAATAACCTAAGAGAAAAGAAGCTTTACTTACCAATTAGCTCTGCTGAGACATCCCCAGCAGGAGAGAGAAAAGGCACCAGCACGTCCTCATAAGCAGAACAGTGTGCAAGTCCTCCTTGTGAGAGATGAGGCCAACGGGCCAAAGCAGATATCTTTGAAATAATTTGCTCCAGTTGCTCTGTTACAGACACAATAAGGTTTGTTAGAGTTAACTTACCTCCAGTTTAAATGTCTGCATTTCATTTTTTTCAAAATTCTGAAATACGTAGAAATTACAAAAGTACTGAGTAGTTTTTTCATGAGGACACATTTGGATTATTTTCTCCTGTTTCTAAGGAAAAATAAATATAATATACTTTTAAAATAAATAAGCAAAAAACTAAAAGAAAATACTTTGAAACACTAGTGATCTCATGTTTCTCTACCAGCCTACACAGTGTTTCAGAAAAGACAAACAGAAAACCAAAACAGCACAGACCATCTGTTTATTTTGCACACTTAGGACGCAATAACTCTATGTACTACACTTCTTCAGTGTCAATATAAAGCACCCTGTTCCTCTCTTCCTTCACAATAAATGTGGGATAATCACACATAAAGTACTAGACTACATACATATAGAGAGAATTTTAAATACTGCTTTTGGTCTAAGAGTTAGAGTTGTCTAGTACTTTAATAAACGCACAAATACCGTAAAGGCATTTTTCCCAATGGTATCTAGAAATTATGTATGTAGTATATTTATTCAGTAGTATATCCTTATAGCATATTCATTATCATTTTGATTTTCTTCTTTTATTTCAGCAATGTATTCTCACTTGATTTGTTTGCCCTGCAAAGGTCCTTTGGTATGTGCACTGGGGGGATGGTGTTTTCATTTTCATGTGCTTTCTTATTATCTTTTTAAAATGCCTTATATATGATAGTTTTCTCTGGGTAATTTGATACATATTTTTAGTTTCATGAAATGCTGGGTTTGGTCAGCTCACCACTACCTGTTACTCCAAACTCACATACCACATCATCATCAAATTACTGATTTTTTATTTTAAAGAAAATTTTAAATTAGCATTACTTTGATAAGTCAACACGTATGTAGTAAGCAATGCACCTTAAAATGTATACTTAGTGCTTGGTGATTATTAAATGTTTTAATAATATCCATTGGTTCTCAGATCTGTAGTACTCTGTCCTTTCATATACACATCTAAGTGAACTGATGGATAGCTGCTAATTTTACCTAAGGAATAGTTAGTTATACATGCTAAAGATATAGTTAAATTGCAATAATATTTAGATAAGTACTAATAATTTAAATAAACTTCAGATGAAAAGGGAAGATTTAAGAAAGCTTTATTTGATGATTGAAAAACTAAATTCTTTATAATCTTCAGTTTGAAAGACTGTAATATTAATTTTACATGCATGCTTTGATTTGTTATTCCCCATTCATTTACTCAATATATATGCATTAAGCACCATTTATATGCAGAACTATAATATCACTGAGAAAGATTTAAATGTGGTAGCAAAGAGTGCTTGAAAATGCATTTCACACTTGTTTTGATACAGCAAATAAGTACACTGTTGGAATCAATTTGCAATATTTGGAATGTTGCATTATAATATTATTTTTAAATATGAGGTGGATATCTGAGAAAGGAAAATAGTCGATTTTACTAGTAAAAATATAGATAACCACAACCACATCAGGAGGGTGGGGAAAAAAATACTGACTCAAATCTTATTCTTAAACAGGGTTAGATTCTACTTAGAAATAGTCATCTAAAGCTTTAATATGCAGGTCAGATACTGAGAATTCACTTGACCAAATTAATTTGCTGATAAATATTAAATTAAACTCATTATAAAGAAATCTTCAGAAAAATGTCAGTAGTGATACTTCATTTTTCTTCTAACTATACCCTTTCATATTTGGGATAAAATTCATTGTTTATGGCAGTAGCTACAAGTAAGTGGGTTCTGTTGAAGCTCCTGAGAATCTGTGACACTTAAATAATACATGCATATATTAGATTAATATATTTGAAGTAATGGAGTGGAGTAAAAATAATCCAGAATTTTAGGGGCTCAATTATTTTGGCATATTTATTGCCAAATATTATTGGCATATTTTTATATGGAGTTATGCATGTGATGAAAAAGAAAATGAGTAACTAAAGACAATCAGCAATATTACCACATATATTTTATATAAGAAAATCAATAAAACAGTTTAAAAAGAATAAATTACCAGAAAAATTAATTTTTGAAAGATCAAGAAAGGAAAAAATAAATAATATAGAAGATGAGAATAAAATAGACAGATTACTTAAAAAGGTGCTGAACTTTATGTATTATTAAGTGAATATATTCATGGGACAAACCATTCGCTATAGTAGGTAACAAATAATATACCTTCACTTCTCCAAAGAAATAATTCTACTGACTACTTTTCTTAAAAGACTAAAAATGGGTATTATATTCTAATAAAATTGTAAATAAAATAAACATTTCAACATACATACATATATATTGTATGTATATACAGATATATATATATATATATATACAATTCCTAAATAATGAAAATATTTTTTAACAAGACTAATGCACTGCTGTTATATAACTAAAGCCACACTTATAGGAAAGACTTCATCATTAAATATAGAAGCATTAAAGCAAACTTAAATCATATACAACTTGAGGACTTAGAGAATACAAAAATAAACCTAAGAATAAATGTATAAATTATTTTAAACATGAAAATGGAAAAATTATTAGAAAAAAAACTAGAAAAGTATATTAGTGAGGAAGCTTTTGGTCACAAGTAAACTCTGACTCAACTGACATTATCATTGAGAAAATGTATTTTCTCACAGGACAAGAAGTTCAAATATAGTGTGCTGACCCATGCATAGTATAGTAAGGGATCCAGTAATGGTCTTCACTCTTCCCTTCTCTTTATATTGGATTTCATCAAAGGACAGCTCTCCTTATGAGTACAACATGGCTACAGCATTCCTAGGGGTCCCTTCCAGACATGAGGACATCTATATGTTTATTCTTTGTATCTCTTTTGAAGCATAGGAAAATTAATCCCAGGAACTTCACAATATAGTTCCCTTCATATCTTTCAGCCATAATTATATCCCCTGCTTTTGCCTAAATCAATTAATGGAAAGATGAATGGAACAAAGATGAGTGGCTTAAACCATCACGATTCAAGTCTCTGAACTAGGTCAGAAGTGCCTCACCTGCAACACACAGCTCTTCAGAGGAGGCTGGATCTTTAAACCACATATTGAATGTTTCTGCTAAAAGAGCAAATTGATGATGGTAACTAAATTCTACTTATTTGACAAAATCTGAATCCACAATTTTTAAGCACATATCAAGTTTAACCAGCTAAAATACTCAAATGCATAGTATATCAAATGCAATGAATAATACAGAAAGGACAGAACGTTAGAATAGCACATAACTTGAATAAAGTGGATGAAATGGATAATTTTTAAAAAAATACTAATGCTAACACGGGGAGAAGAAAAATATTTAAACCAAGAAAAAACTGTCCTAAAATATTTCTAAAACTATGCTTGACTATTGCAGGTAAATGCTTAATCTGTTTCAGAATTAAGGAAAAGATTGAGAGCATCATGATTACTTTTCAAAATTAGCATATCTTGTATCAAAAACATTAGATCGATTTTTAAAAAGTGGAAAATTGCAGACTGATCTCACTTATGACTATGGATGAACCTAATCTACTAGGATTAGGTTCAGGTGAAGCAGCAGTAAATGCATAATTACAGCCACTTAAGATAGAAGTTTATTTCTCAGATAAATGAAGTACAAATATAGGCAGGTTGGGGATGGTATGCCAGCTGCATAAACATCAGAGACCCAGGTTTCTGGTGTCTTTCTCTTCCACTCTCCTCCTATGAGGGTTCCTTTTCAGATCATGGTCTAGAATGGCTGCTGGAGCTCCAACCATAACATAGAAATTCGCGGTTAAAAAAGGAGAAAGGAAAAAGATGAAAGGGTAAGTTAGATCCTTTTAAGAAGACTTCCTAGAAGTGACACACAACACTTCTGCTTGTTACACCTAAGCATAACTTTTTACTTGGCCACGTCTAGATTCAAGAAAGGCTGAGCAGTGTAATCATTTAGCTGAGCACACTACCGCTCAAAGAAACCAAGCCCCTGTAACAAAGAAAGCATGGGAGTTTCTGCTGTGTACGCAAAAACCCTTAATAGGAAACTAACAAATCTAATCCACAAATGTATTAAAAGAAAATTAAAACATGATCTGGTTGAGTTTATCCCCCAATGCAAAAAGAGCTTAATGTTCTAAAGTCTATTTGTAGTATTCATCACATCACTAAATCAAAGGAGAAAGATTATCTCAATAGCTTGCAGAAGATGATTTGGCAAAATTATACATCAATTCCTGAAGAAAAGAAGGTTTAGGGCTTCCCTGGTGGCACAGCGGTTGAGAGTCCACCTGCCGATGCAGGGGACACGGGTTCGTGCCCCGGCCCGGGGAGATCCCACATGCCGCGGAGTCTCTTTCAGTCTCTTTCAGTCTTTGACTGAAAGATCTGTCTAGCTAGCTAGCTATACATGTGTTCCTGAGCCAGGAGTATTTTTCTTCCTTTATTTGCAATTTATTTTTTTTAATTCAGAACATGGCTAGTTTTGATTTTCAGTGAAATAATACACATAACTTTAGAATGAGCACTTGAATTTGATAAGTTCTACATTTAGGAATCAACCCCTAAAACAATTCCTGCCTTCGAAGAGTTAAGAAATGACTAACCCTTTCGGGCTTCATTCCATAATGTCAGAAATTGTGGAATTCACCAGCACTTAATGTATTTTGTTTTCTCTCTCTATGATGTTAGAATATCCATGATTTCCTTTTGTGATATAGCTAAATGCTTAAATTATTTGATGTACGCGCTCTCTAAAGCTTCTGACAGTGCATGAAAACCAGAGACTAAGACACCGTTATCAGTCTTCCAGAGCTTTCCAAATAACTTAATGTGTAAGAAAATTAGATTGGAAAAATAACTCAGTCTGAAGCAGTCTGCTTATCTCAGATATACCCCAGTATGACTCATTCAGGAGAGAATTTAATAAGTCCCACATACTAAAGACAATGTCACCTTGTAACAAATGACCAAAATTGAAGCTTCAGGAAAGCTTCACAAAGAAGCATGTCCTTGCTTGGCTGGATTCTGCAGCTATAGGAATACAAGAGTCCAAGGTCCTTTCTTTGTATATCCAAGAAGAGTAAACATCATCAGTCCAGAATAAAGGAGTCATAGATTCTTGCATTTCTATGGAGTTTTGACCATTTGAAATGAGAAACCTGTCAGGTGATGTTGAGTATTCTGAATTTCAAACTCTATTAGATTTCCAGGGGAGCAAAGTAATAAGTAGTTTTAAGTTCAGCAGTGCAAGGCAGTGTCACGTGGCTTGGATTCTGTTAACGTAAGAGTGATCTAGTTAGATGGAATGCTCCCTGGGATGAAATTTTAGTTTTCCCTTTTGGAGTTGAAAATAAAAATAATGCCATTTTCTCTCTCACTGAGGTGCTCTTACATAGGCTTTTCTGGTGAAGTTACAATAAACCCATATGGATGAAATAAACAAGTTTCCCATTTAGATCCCCTGTGTATAATCCACATCAACTTAATGTATCCAATTGACTTAAAATAAAATTCAGATGCTTGAAATCTATAACCATAGGAAAAAGGGAAATGGGAAAAGTTCACAGAATGCATAGAGGACACAGGAAGCACATAAAATTGCATACTGCATTTTCACACTTTGTGACAACTTGTGATCAAGTAATATCTTAATTCTGTACATTGAAATCTGGTGGTTAAAGCAACATGACTTAGACCAAGTGTATTCCTGGGGGGATAATAAACAAGATTTGATTAAACATCTAGTCTTGGTTTTCCCAGAAACAATAGAAATCCAAAGAAAGTATCATAAGAATAGAGTTTGAGAACAGGAAGTGACTAAGAGACGTGCTATTCTGACTCCAGCATGATACAATCAAGGCAGAGAGCCCTAGGTGATTCTGATTTGCCTGAAGTTCACTTTTAAGATCTTTTCATCTTTCAAACATATAATAGTTTTAAAATTTGAACAAAAATACAGGCATTTGCACTTGGGTTCAAAAAATTCTTTTATAATTTTAGCTTAACTTTGAAATGTGGTACATGAACTTTGCATAATTTTGTACTTATTTAATAAATGTAGTCTTTTGTAGCACTTGGGTAAAGTTAATTGATATTGATGACTCTCTTAATATATTGTTTTTTATCAGGTTATATACTATGCAGATGAGGCTACCGTTTTTTGGCACTGAGTGGGCAATTTCCAGACATATGTAAATTATTGTTATATAAAATAAGTTATTAGCTTTGTTATTTGTTACTCTGTTGAATCTGCTTTTTAAATTTTTATTTTAAAATCCAGCTTTGTAGGAAAAACTAGTTCTCTCTTTAAAATAGACAAGTGCATTGAAAACATATACTCTGGATTACGTTAGAATATTCTAACTATTTATTTTGGTAAGTGTTTGTCAACTGTTTGTCAACACATGTCTCAAATAATTGATAAGCTGGACTTCATTAAGATAAAAACAATTCTGTTCTGAGAAAGACAATGACAAGAGAATTAGAAGATAAGACACTGACTGGAAGAAAATATTTGCAAAAGACACATCTGATAAAGGGCTATTATAAAAAACTATACAAAGAACTCTTAGAACTCAACAAGCAAAAAAACAAGCAACCCAATTAAAAATGGGCCAAAACTTTAACAGACACTCCCTAAAGAAGATATACAACATGGCAAATAAGCAAATAAAAAGATGCTCCGGGCTTCCCTGGTGGCGCAGTGGTTGAGAGTCTGCCTGCCGATGCAGGGGACGCGGGTTAGTGCCCCAGTCCGGGAAGATCCCACATGCCGCGGAGCGGCTGGGCCCGTGCGCCATGGCCGCTGAGCCTGCGCGTCCGGAGCCTGTGCTCCGCAGCGGGAGAGGCCACAACAGTGAGAGGCCCGCATATCGCAAAAAAAAGAAAAAAAGATGCTTCACATCATCAGGGAAATGTAAATTAAAACAATGAGATGAACACTACATGCCTATTAGAACGGCTAAAATCCAAAACACCGACAATGCCAAATGCAGGTGAGGATGTGGAACAACAGGAATTGTCATTCGTTGCTGATAAGAATGCAAAATAGTACAGATATTATGGAAGACAGTTTGGCAGTTATTTACAAAACTAAACATACTCTAACCATGCAATCCAGCAATTGTGCTCCTCGGTATTTATGCAAAGAGGTTGAAAAATTATGTCCACACAAAAACTACACACAGATGTTTAGAGCAGCTGTATGCCTAATTTCCAAAACTTGGGAGCCACAGAGGTCCTTCAGTAGGTGAAGGTTAAACTATGACACATCCAGATAGTGGAATATGATTCAGCACTAAAAAAGCAATGAGCTGTCAAGCCATGAGAAGACATGGGGGAAACTTGGATGCATATTATTAAGTGAAAGAAGCCAATCTGAAAAGGCTATACACTATACGATTCCAATTCCATCACGATTCCAATTCCATTCCAGGAAAGGCAACACTATGGAGACAGTAAAAAGATTAGTGGTTGCCAGGGTTGGAGATGGGGAGGGATAAACTAATGGAGCACAGAGGATTTTCAGGGCAATGAAAATACTCTGTATGATACCATAATGATGAATACATGTCACTATACATTTGTCCAAAGCCAGAGAATATGCAACACTAAGAATTGACCCTAAGTTAAACCACAGAGTTTGGGTGATTATGATAATGTCAACTTAGGTTCACCAACGATAGCTGTTAACATACCACTCTGGTGTGGGATATTGATAACAAAGGAGGCTGTACATGCGTGGGGACAGGGAGTATATGGGAAGTCTCTGTACCTTTAACTCAATTTTGCTGTGAACCTAAAACTTTTTCAAAAATTAAAGTCTCAATAAGAATATAAAAAAGTCTCATCTAAATTTTCTAGATTTTTTTTATTTTCAAATAATGTTTTTGTCTCAGATAATGAAGGAAGAGTCAGAATCTTTCCAACGCTGGCAAAAACAAGCAAACAAACATAAAACTATTATTTTCATTGTTAGTAATTGAAAGACTAGAGTCACAAAGATGATTTGTCAATTTCATTCTCTACCATAAGTTATCTACAAGATAAAATCAGAGTTTATATGCTTGGGTTACTGGCATGTAGTACCTGCTCTAGCATTTAGGTCACTATCTCTTTCTGACAAATACATAAATAATTTAATGAGCATTTAGAGGTCAAGTTTACAGATCAAGTATAATAAAGATAGTCTAGTGCTCAGAGAAGTTTGAGATCAAGCGAAGTAAGGGTAGCAAGGGCCCTTCTGTTTTCCATAGAAGTTTTATATTTTCCCTACTTCAAGGTATAGAAAAGAATGTGTATTCTATTGCCTAAATGGATATAACGGCACGTGGGGAGTGCGGGTAATAGTGAATGCTTACTGTAGTTCCAGTATCCAGAACCTAAGATAGAGTCAATGATTCATATACTATACCACTTAGTGTATTACAGTAACTAATATCAATAGTTTCATTTTCCTTGCTCTCAGAGTCTTTAAAATCACTCAGATCCTCTTAGCACAATTTTCAGTATGATTTTGTTTAATAGTGAATACAATATGCCAATATTTGGGTCATCATTATTCATATAGCCAAGAAGTAGAAACAACCAAAATGTCCAACTGATTAATAGATAAATAAAATGTGACATATCTATAAAATAGATGTTATTTGGCCACGAAAAAGAATGGAGTACTGATCTATGCTACTCCAAGATGAACCTAGAAAACCTTATACTGTGTGAAAGAAACCACTCAAAAAGACCCTTTTGTGTCTGATTCTTTTTATGGGAAATGTTCAGAGTAGACTGAAAGAAGACCAGAGCTGGCCTGGGTATAGGGGCGGGGAAGGGGAATGAACAATAATGAGTATGGGGTTGCTTTTTGGAGGTGACGAAACGTTCTAGAATTATAGAGCAGTTATAGTTGCAAAATTCTGAGACTATACTAAAAATCCATTGAATTATACACTTTAAGTGGTGGAATTATATGGCATATGAAGTACATTGCAATAAAGCTGTTCTAAAAAATGTAGCCTGACAATTTTAAAAGATTACAAACAATGGGATTTAATTAAGTTTTGGTGTTTAATTGCTAATAAGCAACAGGATAAAAACAAAGCTTAGCAAAGGCCATCTCTGCAAATTTTCTAATATCTGTAAAAAAAAAAATTGAGGTCAATTCTCCAATTTTTTAGTATTCTTGACAAACACTATCTGGAAAATTTGATAATTTTTGTTTTGATTTTTACAGTTTTCAGATAAATACAATTCAAGAACTGTATGTTGGTCCCCAAATGTGCTAGGTGCAGTGGTATTTTTCAATTTTAATGAATTTAATTTGTTAAACTTGATTTAAATATGAATATTGATACTCAAGTTTAAACTAGTTTTAAAATGTTTATATACTTGTTAAAACTAGTTCAATAATCTTCTAAGTAGCCCCTTACCCACTTATCCATACTAGGCCTGCTCTTAAATGTAAAGTTGATGAGTTTCATTGAGATTAATTTCTGCGTATCCTAGAAAGCAGCAGAATATAGTAAAACACCTTCCTTTACACTTATCAGGAAAAATATAACATTATCTATATGTTATATAAAATCTCATTTTGACAAAAAGTGTTAATTGCCCTCATGTAGGAAAATTGATGAGTAAAAATTGTCCTGTGTTTTCTTTTACCTGCACTGTAGCAAAAATATTAAAAAGTAGAAAAACGAACTTCTTACATAGTAAGAATATTTTAAATAGTGAATTAATATCAGAACAGTATAAGAAAGAAGGAAAGAAAGAAAGAAAGAAAGAAAGAAAGAAAGAAAGAAAGAAAAGAAAGAAAGAAAGAAAGAAAGAAAGAAAGAAAGAAAGAAAGAAAGAAAGAAAGAAAGAAAGAAAAAGAAAGAAAGAAAGAAAGGGGGCTTCCCTGGTGGCGCAGTGGTTGAGAGTCCACCTGCCGATGCAGGGGACACGGGTTCGTGCCCCGGTCCAGGAAGATCCCACATGCCGCAGAGTGGCTGGGCCCGTGAGCCATGGCCCCTCAGCCTGCGCGTCCGGAGCCTGTGCTCCGCAATGGGAGAGGCCACAACAGTGAGAGGCCTGCGTACCACAAAAAAAAAAGAAAGAAAGAAAGGGATTTATTATTTGCAGTAAACTAAATAATGTCCCCAAAGGTATCAGATGCTAGCACCTGGGACCCGCAAATGTTATCTTATTTGGAAAAGATGTCTTTGCAGATGTGATTAAATTTAGGATCTGAAGATGGGGAGACTATCCTGATTGTCTGAGTGGGCGCTAGATGCAATGGCAAATGCCCTTACAATGCGGGGGCAGAAGGAGTTTTGACACAGATGGAGGAGGAGAGGCAATCTGATCCGGGAGGCAGAGACTGGAACGATGCAGACATAAACAAAAGAGCTGGACAAAGTAAAGAATGGATTCTGCCCTAGAGCTTCCAAAGACTGATTGTGGACTTCTGGCTGCCAGAACCCTGAGAGAATAAATTTGTTATCTTAAGTTACCGAGTTTGTGTTAATTTTTTACAGCAGCCACAGGAAACTAATACACCATTCATGACTGATCAGTCATCAAATGACAAATGTTTTAGATACCTTCTTGCTTGGAGACAGTAATTCAGATAGATCATTTTAAGAAATTCCTTAAAATCACAAGCTCAGGATTAAAAGAAATCCCCAGCACCACACAGTGCCAAACTCTTACCCAGTCTTTGAATCTGCCTTTGTCCTAGACCCTCAACTTGAACATCTCCAGCAACAAAGAACTCTTATTCCCCAGTCCATATATTCCACCTTTGGACTGCTCTGTCTACTAGAATATATACAATGGAATATTACTCAGCCATAAAAAGAAATGAAATTGAGTTATTGTACTGCGGTGGATGGACCTAGAGTCTGTCATACAGAGTGAAGTAAGTCAGAAAGAGAGAAACAAATACCGTATGCTAACACATATATATGGAATCTAAAAAAAAAAAAAAAGGTTCTGAAGAACCTAGGGGCAAGACGGGAATAAAGACACAGATGTAGAAAATGGACTTGAGGATATGGGGAGGGGGAAGGGTAAGCTGGACGAAGTGAGAGAGTGGCATGGACATATATACACTACCAAATGTAAAACAGATAGCTAGTGGGAAGCAGCCACATAGCACAGGGAGATCAGCTCGCTGCTTTGTAACCACCTAGAGGGGTGGGATAGGGAGGGTGGGAGGGAGATGCAAGAGGGAGGAGATACGGGGATATATGTATATGTATAGCTGATTCACTTTGTTATACAGCAGAAACACACACACACAAAATAAATAAATACAACCTGAGTTGAAACCTAGCTTTTCACTCATTGATT
Organism: Aethalodelphis obliquidens; assembly: GCF_003676395.1. Classification (NCBI taxonomy): domain Eukaryota; kingdom Metazoa; phylum Chordata; class Mammalia; order Artiodactyla; family Delphinidae; genus Aethalodelphis; species Aethalodelphis obliquidens. The sequence continues at coordinate 63,904,064 of NW_020837947.1, read as the reverse complement.
AAACCTCAAGAGACGTATTTAACATGTCTAGTCCTTTCCCCAATTTGTGATCCTTCAAAAAATTGAAAACAGCTTCCTAAATCTTCCTTTTTTGAGACTAAATATTTGCAGTTAATTATCAATGTATCATATGATACGAACATTTAATCCAGGCTTTCTTCAAGTGACTTTCCTGGACCTGCAATATCAGTATCCTCTGGAAACACATTAGAAAAGTGAATTCTTATGTCCCACCTCAGACCTACTGAACCAGAAACTGGTGGGTGGGGCCCAGCAATCTATTTGAACAAGATTTCCAGTTAATTGGTACTTGCTAAAGTTTGAGAATCATTACTTTTACCTAACCTACAGTACTAGCCTTACTATAAATGAGGGTCCTGAAATATCAGAACTATTATTATTTTTCTAGGTAAAATTAGAAAATGTTCAAGCTCTTCTGTCACATTTTTGGAGATCAATTTTAAAAGACATGTAAAAGCCTTAAAATGGTATCACCAAAGTCCTTAGTGTTATTCATTTCCATTATACTTCAGTTGAATTTCACTGTATGATTTTAGGGTATATATTTTTAAATGCATGCAATTCTCTGTCCAGGAAAACATCACCGTCTGTTCATAAAGGTAATGATCAATTCAATAAGCAACACAGAAAGGGGTACTTTTAAATTTGTAGTGTGGGTAGCAGATGTACCAATAATCACACCGATATATTAACTTCGACACTTAGTGGGTTAATGAACTGACAGCTGTGAAATTTGTAGTGATAATCTGATCATACTCAAGTCAGAAGAGGAATGTGTTACAGAGAGGCAAAGTCAGCCCATCCAGCTCATTGTGAGACAACAAACGTGGTTTCATTGTGTGTGCATGCGCAACATATAGTCATATTCCATTGTTGAGTTCCATCAACAAGTATTCATTGAATTCCAACTCTGTTCCAGACTTGTAAGCACCAGAAATAAAGCAGAAAATAATATGGACAATAATGTCTGCCCTTGCAAATTTTGTGTTCTAGTGAAAGAATATACAATAAATACTTATATTTACTAAGCAAATACTATGTGCCAGACATTGTCTTGAGCACCTCACAACCTATCATAAACCCTCTGACACAAAGTTTGCCAACTCTGCCTTTCAAATATTCTGGAAGACCCAAGGATGAGGAATTCTTTGCCAAACATTTAGATATTCCTTTGATTCAAGTCAACTGTAAAATTTGGACTTTCTCATTGGAAAAACACTAGTATGTTCAAAATACATTACAGGTTTTTGTTTTGTTTTTAAGAAGGGATCTTGTGGATAGCTTCTTTTTGGAGGGACTTCACCCTTAGAAGGAGAATGACCTAAGTGACCAAGTCATAAAAGCAGATTATTCCAAAGCGAAGTACCTAGATGATTCTTGAACATAATCTAGCAAACCCTAGTCTTTAGCAACAAATCATATTTAAGATAATGATTAATGGCTAATGATTCTCAAAGGATAGGTGGGAGATTAAGAGGACAGACATAAAGGAGAAACAGTTTGCAAAATCCCATACTTATTCCTAAGTACCCTTCTGGGGGACCTCTGATGCGGCGGCCAATTCTCTCCTACATTCTGTGTTGACTCAACAAGGTCAGTGTTGAGTTTCAAAGGTAAAGAAGATATTTTGTCCTACTGAGATGAGAAGGTTGAGCTACAGAGAGTAAGAAAAATTGAGAAGAGACAAATGAAAACTTCCCAGAAGTGTAGGAGGTAATTTAAAGTGGTGGATGGATAAGTTCTTAAATATTAAATAATAGATTCAGTTTAATGGAAAGAAAAAATGATAACATTGAGCCTCTCACTCCACCTCTTCAGCGATGGCAGTTGCTGGTCTCTAGGTAATACCAAGAATACACAGAGACCACAAACTCAAGCCACCTGCATCTGTGAACAGCCTTGTTTATTTTGGGCCCCCCAAGTTGCTAACACTGGTATCGCGAGCTCTCTCTTCCAAAGCAAGGATAGACTAAATTGCAGCTTTGCTCATTCCGACTTAAACATTTCATTCATCCTCCTCCAGTGGCCGCCCTAATATTACCACTCTAAGCAACAACCCTCCCTTTTGTACTTCTTATACAACTTACCTCGACGCAATACATCATAGCAGAGTGGCATATCTCTTAAGCACAGTGTCACACAGACAGGCCTCCTCCTTCAGTCTCTGCTCCTGACCTTATCCCTCTTTCCTCACTGTGTTGTACACCAGCCCAGCACCTCTTATCTTCCACTGGCAACTACGCTGATTTTCTGTTCATCTGTGCCCCCTCATTCCCATAATCCTTAAAGCAGCCTTCCCTGGCAGCCTCAGACTTCAGTGTTGCTTCCCGAGCACAGTGACTTAAAACTATTAGGCACACAATAGGTATTTATGGGATAAAGGAACAAACTCGCTTACCTCTATCTACTGAGGAAAACTGGAGAGCATTTACAGACAAAGAAAGCAAACGTAGGTGAGGAGCCTTGTAACTCCAGCCACTCAGAGAGGGAGTGCTGGCCTAGCAACCCCATCAGGTGCAATCACTTTGGGCTCCGGGCGCATCCATTTTAGGTCCTTTCTGCACAGCAGGTTTCTATAGGTCATGACAAGAAATGCCGTGAGAACACTGAGCCTCTCAGGGGATAGGAAGCCAAAGGCAATCTTTCCCTATTTCACATTGTTATGGGAGCCGGACGTGTTTCAAAGTTAAAGTTGTTCAGTTCTTAGCATCCACAGGAGGAGAAAGGGACTGTTTCTAGGAAAAAGACTAAAAGACTTCAGCAAGCCTCAATGCCCCTAAATGCAAAAAAAAAAACAAAAAAAACTGAAATACAGAATAGTTCCTCAGAATCTATACTTCGATATTAGATGATAGATGATACATTTGAAGTATTTATTGTAGGGCTTAATCCCCCCTCCGAGAGAATTGACACAATCTATCAGCTGTAACTACTTCAGAGTAGGCACCTGGTCAACTAAATTCAATGGCTTAGACATGAGTCAACCCAACTTTCTCTTAAAGCGCATGGTGCCCCTGTTCATTTTCAAAGCATTTTTAGGTTACCATACAAACATAGGTAACACAACAATTAGGATCAAATAGTTTCTTGAGCTATGCTCAAGTTATAAGTAATTTATATTCTTCTTTTGAATACAACTTAAAATAAGTAATGAAAGAAAATATGTCTCAAATCATTGGAGCTATTTTGGGGGATTTTCAAATTTGGCACTATTCATATACTGAGCTGGATAATTCTTTGTTGTGGGCAGCTGTCTTGTGCCCTGTAGGATATTTAGCAGGAACCCTGGCTGCTATAACTAGATTCTAGTAATATCCCTCCAGTTGTGAGAATGAAAAAAGTCCCAAGTCATTGCCAAATTCTCCTGCCAAATTCTCCTAATTCAGAACTACTGGACTATGGGTACTAAGCTAGAGAAAGTATGGGCTATCATACAACCTTAAGATCCTATAGAAAACAGTGTGGATATTCAAAAAAAAAATTAAGAATGGAACAACCATATGACTAGCTATTCCACTTCTGGGTATTTATCTGAAGAATACAAAAAGACTAATTTGAAGAGATATGTGCACCTCCATGTTCATTGCAGCATTATTTATAATAGCTACCATATCGAAGCAACCTAAGTGTCCACAGGTGGATGAATGGGTAAAGGAACTATGGTTTATATGTACAATGAAATATTATTTAGCTGTAAAATGGAATGAAATCTTACCATTTGTTACAACATGGATGGACCTTGAGGACATTATGCTAGATGAAATAAGTCAGAGAAAGACAAATACTCTATGATCTCTCTTATATGTAGAATCTACAAAACAAAAACAAAAACAAAATAAAACAACACAACAAGCTTATAGATACAGAGAACAGATTGGTGGTTGCCAGAGGTGGGAGGTGGGGGAGAGAGAAATGGGTAAAAATAAACAAACAAACAAATAAAATTACATCAAAAGAAAATTTCAAAGGATATACATTAAAGATACAGCATTTAACCAGAAGAATAAGAAGTACTCATAGCTTTTAATTTGTAAATTCTCTCAGTAATATTAAATAAGAACTTTGGAAGGGATAGAAATCAACAAATAAGTATAAATAAATGAATTAGGTAAGTAGAAGAAACAAAACAAATGATGGAAAAAAATCCAGATTTGCATTAAGCATTCAAAAATACTTGAAGTATTACTTGGAAAAAGAAGGTAGGCAGAAAGTATTAAATACCTAAATTTTTGTTTTATGGCTAATGCAGTAAGGGCATTCACGCTCTTATATGCCATGACATGGGCTGGTATCATTTCCAGTTCTCAGTGTTTTGTTTGGAGTACCTAATCTTTATTGTGAAGGTGATCTGAGTCATGTAGCCAAGAGAGGTGCATGTAAGGAGAGGTGAGGCTTGTAGCTAAGGATTATATGGAAGGATGATGTCTTACGCCAATGGTTTTACCCACTCTGCTCCATTTTGCATGTGTTCACTCTTAACAGAACGCTATGCACTGTTTCAAAGGGAGTAGGAAGGGGGGAGGAGGAAAGTCCTTGCCCTGTGAGTACTCAGGGCTGTCTAGAAATTCTCAACATTGTTCACCTCTGGCACTGTTCTACCTCCCAGTGATTTTGCTTTGATGGTTTAACTTCAGACACTCTCAACATCTTGTAAAGAATTATTAGTGATTAGTTGAAATGACGGTACATGAAAAGGGCAGATGGTACAACAGTAATAGAGGTAATTACTGTTCAGATACTTCATATTGGCTTATACTCTATGTACCATACTTTGCTTAATTTTTGGAATGACAGAACAATAACTGATCACAGAAAGCAAAATTATCTCCACTTTATACAAGAATGAAGATATATCTTCCTAGATTTATATAAATTCCATAATGTCTGCTAAACCATATTCTGACTTTCATTACCCAAGACAAATCCCATTATCTTCAACAAGATGGGCATGCAAGTATTTAAGGGCAGGATGTGTTTCTAAATGAATGAACTGTGAGCAACTATAAGAATGATATGCTTTTATTTTACTGAGGTTTTCTGGTTAGCATAAGCTATAAAGAGTAGCTCAGATGGTTTGCACATGGCATCCAAGCCCCAGATAAGCTTTACTGGAATCAGTGCACTGTGCTCATATTTGTTATTCAAGTAAATGGACCCTGAAAACCATAAGATAAGTAATAAAACTAATAGTGCCTTCATCATTTAGAACTACCTAACCTATTCCTAAATGTACAAACATTTAACCTTTACCGTGACAGTTCTGTATTGTACTATTTAAAAAGTTTTTGTTGTGAAGACATTTTACTATTGTCAGCTATCACTAAAATAATTCTATTTTGGCATTTCACCTCCATGCCATTCATATTTGTGGCCTATAGAAGAACCCCAAGTAACCTCAATATCTAGGAATTTAGGAAAACCAGATGCTTGTTGGGTAACACTAACACAGTCCAGAAACTTCCATTTGCCTCACTAGTCATTGTTGTAATCATGCTGTCTCCTCTAGATATACTCATTATATTGGCAAGAGAGACATAAGGAAGCAGGAGCCACAGAAAAAGTGATTTGAAACTCTAAAACCAACAATTCCTTTATAACAACGTCTATCTGGGTTCCAGGAAAACACAGACTTTTAGTTGTGTAGACAAATGACACTAATTTATAACTGGTATTTGTTTAACTTACATTTTAATAGAATTTAATATAAGTTTTACTCAAAGGAAGCCGAAACCCATTGGGGTCTATTAAAGAGGAGCAACTACCCACCAAAAGAGGGTTCCAAGTTGCCTCAGTTGTCGACACTCCTCTCTAGTCTATGGCAGTATTCCTCAGAATTTAGTATGCAGAAGAATAAACCAAGAAGTTTATTAAAAATGTAGATTCCTGGGCTTCCCTGGTGGCACAGTGGTTGAGAGTCCGCCTGCCGATGCAGGGGACACGGGTTCGTGCCCCGCTCCGGGAAGATCCCACGTGCCACGGAGCGGCTGGGCCCGTGAGCCATGGCCCCTGAGCCTGCGCGTCTGGAGCCTGTGCTCCGCAATGGGAGAGGCCACAACAGTGAGAGGCCCGCGTACCGCAAAAACAAACAAACAAACAAACAAACAAATGTAGATTCCTGACCCCACCAAGAGATTTTAATTTATATCTTCTGGAAAAAAGCCTAGAATGCCACATTTTAAAATAAATGCCTCGAGATTCTAGTGCAAATAAGTTACAGATGTAGATCAACATTGGTCAACTGACTTGTTTAGAATATAAACAAAACTTCCCAGGGCTCAACACCAGTTCTGTAGGAGAGCATCAGAAATGCCGGCTGGACTAGACAAATGCTTGACCAGAGCACAGATTGTGATTTTTTTCACATCTTACAATAACCCTGCATTAGATTACATCTCTGTGCATGCATGTGTGTGTGTGTACAAGAAGTCTGTGAACACTTTATGGAATTGTGAGACTGTTGATCGTTTTATAAGATAAAAAGTGTCAACATCATCATGTAGAATTAAGGGAATGGTATTTATGACAGGAGCAACTTTTTTGGTATACCCTTTAATAGGTTTTTATGGTTTCTGAATTTCTGCAGTCATATATTGGGGGATGGGGGTTGAAGCTTGGATTAACCTGTGGCATTTTTCCCAAAAAAGGGGCTCTTGGTTAAGATATGCTGAGTTGAGAGCAAAAATAATTTAGATACTCCCTTTTGATTTTTCATATAAGGCATAGATAGAAGTTTTATCAAAAAATGAATCATGTTCCCTAAAATCCATTTATCCTTCTTTCCCCACCAAAACCTCTTTCCCTAGTTCCTAACTCACTGCAAACCCACTACTCCGCCTCTTTTCTTCCCTCAAACTCCAGCATTCATAAGTGATCCTTCTTCTTAACTCCACTTACCTACTTTATTGAATAAAATGTTTTCCAGATCTCTAGCTTTTTTGAAACTCTTCTGGCAATGAAAAATGTTAATTATGAGATCCAATCATCTCCTTGTAGCATTCATACTATTTGATCTTTCTTCATAATTTATAACTTTTCATAATCCACTCCTATTTGTAGACCCCTGCTCCATTTTTATTCAAATACCATTCTCATTTAGTTCTCTTGTGCTGCGATTACATTTTTCTTGTCTCTTCTCTAAATAGTCTTTCTTTGGCTTTTTCTACACATTCCACTTGCTGCACTTGGGTAACCAAAATGATGCTCCTGGCTCCAACTACCACTACATGCCATGCTTCCAAAATCTAGGGTTCAGATCCAGACTCTCTCCTGAAATCCAGGTCTACATTTGTAAAACTACCTTCCTCCACCTAGATGTCACACTATGTCATTCAGGATCTTGGCAGGAAGCAGAAAGAACACTGAAATGCGATTCTAAAGAGAAATTGATGATGTATAGCAAAGGTGAAAGAAAGATGTTAAGAGATTGAGAGACCAGCTAGAGCTGGAGGATGTTACCAACTACTCCTGAGGGGACAGAAGAGGAACAGTGGTATAGAAGTTCAACCAGTGCTAGAGTCCTGGATAAAAAGCTGATGAGCCACGAAGGAAGCAGGACAGAAATTTACATAGATAGTCAATACTGTGGTTAGTGACATAATAATTATTATATCTCCACATTAAATGTGTTTTGCAGACACAGCCCTGGTCTGATACTAAGGAAAATTAATCTGGGCCAATTAACTTTCTTTCTCCTAGATAAATTCAAACTGTGCATAGTAAAAATTGTTAAATTCTGAATTTATTTCAAGGCAATTTATCTGGCATTTGATATTTGGCTTTCTAAAGATAACGACAGATGAACTGTGATAACCATTTTTCTATGAAGGATGCCTGCTACCTTTAAATAAATAACATCAATGCTATTATCAAATTTTCTCAATCAAAAAATATTTTCTCAAGGAAGCTTCATATTGAATATTATGAAAATATTCTTTAAACATTTGAATAAACATATAAAACTTTATATAATAAGAAAATGACTGAATATTATAGAATTGCTCAATTTCTCTGCAAGTCCAAATGGAAGGATAATTCTAGGTTTTGATGCTGTAAATCCAATTAAAAGTATATTAATATCTTGCTTAAGCTCTTTAAAGGTAGTTTTAGGGTATATGAAGCAAAATATCTGGTAACTTGCTTCTCTTTACTTTCAGTCAATCTGGAATATTTATAAAATATTCTACACCTGTATTTAATTTGCATATTAATATGGTGATTCATGTTTAAAATAAATCAATCTCTCTTTTTTGCATTTAATATATATTGTACAGATTCTTAACAAATAAACTTTTGCTATGTGCTACACTTGGTAAACACCCACAAAAATGGGTTTTATTATTATTGTCCTTTATACTACGTCCCTTTTTACAGATCTTTCTTCATTTTTCAGTATTTATGCATTTTTTTAAAACATAGGATGGGATGCACTAACAGAATACTTGATTGCGAGGACAATATTTTCTCAGACTTTACTAGAGAAAAGAAAAAGAAACCTTCTTCATTCCTCTAGTTTTGGATTAAAAGTAAATAAAAATGGGATTGTTTTTCATAAAAATGTAATTTATAAAAAAGTATGTTTTCATTCAAATTGACTCAGAACCGTAACAGTGAACAAAGACATAATGATTGTCCAAATAAATTGTTTTGTACAGTTGTTTTTTCTTCCTCTGGGATTAACTCTCTTTGAGGTTATTCAGCCTGGAAAATGCGGTAATAGCACTTAAAATACCTTACTCGGTAAACCAAACGCACAATTCTGCAGGCGCCTGCAGAACGAGCATCATCATTACCTATCTGCTTAGTTGGTGGGTTTACTTGGCCTTGGCTCTGCTTTCAGAGGCTGGGGGACTGCATGTTTCTCATTAAAATGGAACTATGAAGAATTAAAAGCCAAACATGAGACACAATTTATCTTCCTATGTTATATTACGATGTTTAATCAGAAGAACTTTAACTCATATACTGTATGGTGTGTAATACCCATGAATTAGCCAAATGGGTGGCCCAGGGCACAGAAGAAAAAACATATTTATTGGAGTCCCATAGCATTTTTTAGTCTCATGTGTTTTGATAGATGGAGAACCTAATCACGAGAATTTAACTAACTTGCCCACGTTATCACACAGTTGTTTGGTAGAACTGGGGGTAGAAGGCATGTCTTCTGGCTGCTCCATGTAGAATGTAACTGAGAAGAACATGTCATTGCCTGTCTGTCTCTCAATCTGCCCGTGTTTCTCTCATGTACGTGCAAGGCAGAAATTGCGTTCAATGAGGTCAGAACTTCCAAAGACACCATTTTGTCTTTTTTTAGAGATAGAAACCTGTTAATTATAATTCCTCATACTGCTTAGTTGCTCACGTGTTTTCCCTTCTGAGACTAAAATATTTGGGTGCAAGTAATACCCAAGTCTCAGAAGTCACTGATGATAATACAACGAGGCACTTTTTGATGTGTGCGGTGTTTTATGGTTCATAAAACATTTTCATTTGCCTGGATTCAATCATTCTCAACATCTCAACAGGATGACCCTTTTTAATGTAAAATAAATGTAAATATAACAGCTGTATGTTACTATCAGTTGATTTTTTAAATAAATTACAAATGAACTATAAACCATGTTACATAAATTTCTATTTAATGAATCACAACGTTGTGAATTTTCTTAAACTTAAAAAACCATAGTATGTTAATACATTGTCTATTCAATCTATATAGAATGCATTGTTTGTTTTCAGATTTACAGATTCCCCTATAATATATCTGAGTCCATCTGGAATTCACCACCAGTAGTTTAGGAACCTCTGAGTAATTTGTTATGAACTTGCTGAGTTGTTGAGATTAGGGTGGGGCTGCCTTCACTTTTAAATTCTGTGAAAGTTATGTAATTAAGATATAATTCAGTACACAGTTATTAAGAGTTGAAGTCAGTGAATGTTGACAATTGTATAGGCCTCTGTAACCAAGATCCAAAACAAAGCACGGAGTATTTCTATCTGCAGAGAATCTCCTTACATCTCCCACCCCACCTCCTACCAAGAGGCAACCACTTATTTGACTTTTATCATTAGACATTAGTATTGCCTGTTCTAGAACTTCAGCTAAACAAATGATACAGTATATACCCTTTTTCCCCTGCCTCCTTTCACTCAGCATAGTGTTTCTGAGATTTATCCATGTTGTTATATGTATCAGTATTTCATACATTTTTGTTTCTGAGGAACATTCCACACGTATATTTAAACCACAATTTGTTTATTTATTTTCATTTGATATTTAGGTTGTTGCCAGTTCTGAGCTTCTCAGAACTGCTATGGAAATTCATGTACAATTCTGTTAATGGGCATATGTTTTCACTTCTCTTGAGAAAATACCTAGAATTGGAAGTATATGGTCACAGACATGCTTTACTTTATAATTGTCAATTTGTTTTCTAGAAAGGTTATACTACTTTACACTTACACAGAAATTATCACAGTTGCACGTATTCAAAATTCTTGTCAGCATTTGGGTATGTCTGCTGTTTTCATTTTAGCCATTCCAGTGGATGAGAAATGGTACCTCAATTTAGGTTTAGTTTGTATATCTTTGATGACTAATGATGTTGAGCATCTTTTCATATACTTAGCTATTTGTATACTTTTTGTGATATGCCTGTTCCCGTCTTTAGTCCCCTTTTTAATTTGGTTGCTTACCTTTGTTATTATGGATTCGTTGAGTCAACTATGTCCATACTGATTTTTTGTCTGTAAAATCTGTCCATTTCTGGTAGAGGGGTGTTAAAATCTCCTACTGTGATAATGAATTCATCTGATTCTCTTTGCAATTCTATTAGTTTTTGCTTCACATAGTCTGATGTTCTGTTGTTAGGTTCTGCACATTAAGCATTGTTATGTCTTCTTGGAGAATTGACCCCTTCATCATTATGTAATGCCTTTATTTATCCCTGAAAACTTTCCTTGCTTTAAAGCCTGCACTGTCTGAAATTAGTATAGCTACTCTTGCTTTCTTTTGATTAGTGTTAGCATGGTATATTTTTCTCCATTCATTTACTTATAATTTATATATGTCTTTATATTTAAAGGTTTCTTAGAGAAAACATATAGTTGGCTATTGTTTTCTGATCCACTCTGAATCTATTTTTTAATTGGTGAATTTAGACGATTGATGTTCAAAGTGAGTATTGATGTAGTGAATTAATATCTACCATACCTGTTACTGTTTTCTATTTGTTGTCCTTTTTCTTTGTCCCTACTTTTGTCTTCTACTTATTTTTTCTGCCTTCTGCGGTTTTAATTGCACATTTTATATAATTCCATTTTCTCTCCTTTATTGACATATCACATGGATAAACTTCCTTTTTCAACTTCCTTTTTCCCAAGAAATTTATCCATTTCGTATAAATTGCCAAATTTATTCACACGAAGTTGCTCATAACATATCCCTTTTTGGAATTTTTGTAGGATATGTAGGCCTCTTTTCATTACTTTCATTACTTTCATTACTTCCATTACTTTCATTACTTTTTGTAGGCCTCTTTTCATTACTAATGTTGGTCATTTGTATCTTCTCTCTTTTTAAATTTTTTTGAAAAGTTTTGCTAGAGGTTGATTTAAAGTAATTTTTAAAAGAGAGATTTTGGCTTTATCAATTTTCTCTATTATTTCCCTTTTTGTATTTCTTCGATTTTTGCTTTTAAATATTTTCCTTTAGTTTAGCTTCAGTTTGCTCTTATTTTTCTGTCTTAAGGTAAAAACTTTAGATAATCAATTTTAAACATTTCTTATTTGTAAATGTAGGGTTTTAAAGTTATGGATAACTCTCTAAGCATAGATTTAACTGCATCCCACAAGTTTTAATATGTTGTAATTATTATATTCACTCAAACTCAAATTTTATTTTCCCTCTGATTTCTTTATTGACCAACAGGTTATAGAGGATGTGTTGATTCATTTCTAGATATTTGTTAAATTTCTGGATCTTATTTTATTAATTTATAGTTTAAAGTCATTAGTCAGACAAAATGCTCTGAATTATTTTAAACCTGTAATAGATATTGAGACTTGCTTTGTGGCCCAGAATGTGTTTACCTAAAGGATTTTATTTTTGCCTACAGTTCATGTATGTAGTATTTTATTAATGTAAATAAATTCAAGTAAGTTAACAATAGTCAGATTTTTTTATATCCTTACTGTTTTGTTTTGTATTGCCCCAGATTTTTTCAACCAGTAAGGGTGTGGTATGAAAATCTTCAACTATAGTTATTGATGTCCCTTTTGTCTAATGTATATTTCATGTATTTTGAAGCTCTGTTATTAGGTGAGTACACATTTAAGACTATGAATAGTTTTTTTAGTCAAATTTTATTATATGTATCAATATAGTCAAAATGTATGGTCAGTGGGGTCTGCAGAGTGAAAAAGAATGACAGATATCTTTAAGTCTTGTCTAAAATTTACATCTTGTCTCTCACTGAAAATATCTAGGAAAAGTTAGTAACAAAGTTCGAAAATCACAAATGCTATTCTCAGACTCCCTGGTATATGTCCCTTTACTGAAAAAACATAAAGAAAAATTAGTTACCAGGAATCACTCTTAGGAAACTCTAAAACCATGTAAAGTGTAGTGAAATTACCATTTTCAGAATAAATCAATATTTAGATTCAAAAATCCATACCTTCTCAATAGCCTCTTCCAATAAACACTGTGTCTCTGATACTCCGTACGTGTCCAAACCTCTTACTTCTTCCATGGAGCCAAATATATTCTAAAATGTGTTTATAAATCAATATTTAGGGGGCTCCCCTGGTGGCGCAGTGGTTGAGAGTCCACCTGCCGATGCAGGGGACACGGGTTCGTGCCCCGGTCCGGGAAGATCCCACATGCTGCGGAGCGGCTGGGCCCGTGAGCCATGGCTGCTGAGCCTGTGCATCCGGAGCCTGTGCTCTGCAACGGGAGAGGCCACAACTGTGAGAGGTCCGTGTACCGCTAAAAAAAAAAAAAACAATATTTAGGGATCAGACCTAGAATGAGAAAAAACAGTATTTTAAAATATTTTTATTGTTAAATGGTCTTATGTTTGTATCTGTGAGAATGAGTATCCTTTAATCAAATAATCTTCTCCTGGAATAAAATAAAACCCTCAAATAAATATCTCACAAATATGAATTTATTTTAGTTATACTATTGGTTGCAGCATAAAAATACCTACTAAGAATAAATGTCTTAAGAAATGAGAATTAAATTTAATTTTACTATTGAGCTCTCTTTATTCAGGATAATTGTTCATTTTGTATGCTTCAGAATATTATAGTTAACTCAAGGTGATGCTTCTTGACTACTAGTAATTACCACTCAATATTAGCACCTGTGAAGTCAAGATAATTTCAGAAATGAAGAGTTTACAAAGTTCTTCCTTTTTAAGAAATGTTCATTAAGAAATGTTCATTTGTATTTTTGCATATCCTTTTCGGATCACTAATTTCCAATATGTTCAAAAGACACTGCTACCTGTTTTAGAAGAGCAACTTAAAATCGGCATTATCTCCTTAGGTAGTTATTAGTTTTTGAAAAACATTAGATGTTGGTGAACACTATAAAAGTTTCCCAAAAGCCATAGGAAGCCTCAAGGAGACATAGTCTCTGTTCCGACCAGAATATTTCTAAGTCAAAGAAGCTAAATGATAACTTAAGAGATAATGCATACTTTAAAAAAAATTAGCAAGTGCTTAAGTGGTTCTTTAACATGATTCATTGTTATGAGGTTATGATAGATTATGAAATGAATTAAATATAAATAAGTAAAAATAGTGACATAGCTTTTGTAAATTGCAATTAGTGTCCTTAAATTTGAAAGTGTATGAGGTTCACACCTGCAAGAAATCAGGCAGTAATCAAATAATACTACAAACGGATGATGCTAAAATCCATTCCAGTTGTATGAATTTTTTTTTCAGTGTCCTAACAACAGTCCTTCTATCGTTCCCAACAATTTCATTTTCAGTTAGTTTTTTCATGCATAAAACAAGTTGTACTCCATGATGCAGGTGGGATTCTTGGTCACCCCATTCCTTCTAGTCAACCTGATTCAATCTCAAGGTATAATTGTAAATATCATCTTTACATGAAGTATTCCCTAAGTTTCCAAACTCTTACCAAACTCTATTTTTCCAGAATCTGCAGTATTAACATTTATATATTGTCCCTTAGCATAAATGTTATGCCAGTCAGTGTTAGGCGTAAATATGTAATATTTCACAACTCAGTTTGACCTCAAAGACAAATACTCTGAGATTTCAGTAGCCACATCTCCAAGCACAATGTTGCAATATCCCTAGTTTGACCAGAAGCAACATTACTACTGTAGTAACTTAGACAATATTTTCAATATCTGTAGTTGCAAGGATTATTCTTTTTATTAAGCGGGGATATGTATTCGTATTCTTTCTGATTTCTGAAAAAAATACAGAAAAATTGTATCCCTCTTTTAAATAGCAATCCTTCCAATCTATAAAGATAGTTATCCAGTCATTTCTAGGCTATTTTCTTTCTGTTATCTCTTAGATTCTCTTTCTCCTGGTTTTTAGACTATCATCCTACTCCAGGTATATTTTACTCTTTTCAGTTCTCTCATAAAATATGCCTGGGAAAACTGAACATATATTCTCAATGTGGTTGCCAAGAATTGTGAAGGGTGAGGTTTCACCCTAAATACAAACTAGCAAGTAACCTGCCATAGTTTCATGGATGCTAACAGAAGATGTGAGATCCCTACATCAGAGACAATGGACTTTATTACTCTAAGAGTAGCAGACAGAAACTGATTTATGTTTTCATCAGTCCCCCCTTGCTCTCAAAGTCAAAAAAGGTTGACAGGGAGTGGCCCAGATGGATGCTGGGCAGACAGTGAGTTCGTGTTATAGCTGAGGAACACCAAACCCAGGAAACCCCAAACTTCATATTGGGCTACAAACAAACTTTACTCCAGGGGGAAACATCTTTGTTACACTGGGCAGAGAACAAACTTGCTCTATGCTCCAGAAAAAGACACTAATCTTTCCGTCAAGGTTGTTAGTTATGTAAACATCCTTGAAAATATAGTTCAGAACAAAAGCTGTTAGGTACTCTACTCTCAATACATCAGACATTTGATTTCGAGTGCAATGAAATTGTGGATACCTTCTAAAATATGAGATAAGTGCTGATGATTCTCAGACAGGAGATATTCTCCCACATGTTTGAATAATATAGTGCTCTATTCTGATTCTTCATTTATCCCCCTTGCTCTTTCATACACATGACAGTGGCACCTGGTATATGAATACAATAGTATCTTGTCTAAACTTTGGTTGCCAAAATGGAAATTCAAGAGTGCAATTCCAATACAGATCCAATGGGATGATTTCCCATTCAATCCATGCAATCACACAAACATGTTTCACAAGTTCAGTTTTTCAAGAACTTCTGTCTTAGCTAGAGTAAGTGTGAATAGGGCTTGCATTCTAGCACATATCACAGCATTCAAGAGTTCATCAAAATTCTAATTAGGCCTGTAGCATTGAGAAGAATGATGCATGTTACCTGACCAAGAAGACACCTTGGAACCACCATCGGACATTTGATTCATCACGTGAGAACAATTTTATTTTTCAAAATTTTCACAAAGATTATACATGATTTTAATTATTTTTCTTTGCATTATCTTGATTCCTTCAGAACCCTGGCAGCACAAAGAATATTTTAACACTTGAAAGTAATAAAAATGAATTATATGTATAATCATTTTCTGCTTAAGCTCTTAAATCAGCATAAGGTTAATAGAAGGCTCTAGAGATGGAAAACACATGCCTCTAGGGTGTTAAGCAGGCTGTTCCAATGCAGGATTATTTCTAGTTTGGAAGATTTAAAGCAGTGTTTTAGGTCTCAAAAACTTTCACAGTATGCTTTGGACCTGATTGCTTTGTCAAATGTCTCCAATCTTGTGAAAATATTCCCTGATATTTAATTAACTGAAACCTTCTTGTCTTCAGATATAACCTCAACTGTAATTAGAAATTCATGTGTCAACATTTCTAATTAGTGGTGGTAATTAATATTTATTGAGGGTGCTCAGAGAAGGTGGTGATGTTCTAGACCCTTGAGTACAATAAGAAGAATTTCAGAGAAAAAACCATCATGGCAAAGCACACTCACAGGGTTTGGAAATGAAAGGATAAGTCAGTTTGCTGATTGTCATGTCACTCCAACATGTAATAACTGACAGTGGAGAAGCAAGCCAGGACAAAAATGGTTTGCCCAGTGTTGTTGTTGTTTTTCCCTTCAAATTTGAACTTCACTTCTCACAATTTGATTATCTAAAGGCTGGAACTAATCAGGATTTATAACAAACTCATTGAGGCAGCTGTTTAGAAAGGAAAATGGTGATTTTGGAAAAGCGACAAATACAAATAAGATTATTTTAAAAAATCAACAAACACCATGGACATAGAAAATGTCAAATGTAATAAGTCATAGCAGCAAAGTGTAGGTTCAATATGATATGCTCACACTGAATTTTAATTTCTGAAGATTGTTATCTGACATTTCACCCTGTAGATGTTTATAACATGAAGTACTTTGAGATTTCTTGCATGAAGAAGTATTCTGATGCTGTATAATTTTATTAAAAATTTGAATGGATATCAGAACAAAACAGAGCCAAAAGCAATGATTATTAATATAAACCACATAATATTCAAAACAAACTTAGATTATAATATAGCACTAAATTCAACAAGATAAATCTAATGGCATAAGGTCAATATTGTATTTAGATCCAAAGATCAAACACACAATACTATAAATACAAGTTTAATGAACCACTTAGGTGTACATATGAAAAAGATAAAAGTACTGAAAGCATAAGAAAATTGTTTTATATAATCTATAATAGAAGGGATAGAAAGATAATTTTAAAATGGCACCAAAATCAATAGCACTAAGGGAAATATGAAAATCTTGATCACTTTAAAATAATACATGTTATGCATGTAGACATACAAATAATATTTATATTTAAAAAGTACTGTGTAAGTGACAAGCGGAAAAATATTTGCAAAGTATATGAAAGATATAAGATTATCCTTAAGTTACAAAATGCAATTGTTAATTTACAAAAACCCAGTAACACTGAAACAGGAAAAAATTAAACAAATGGAATGTATTCACTTAAAGAAAAAATGCAAATGCACAGTAAGCATACAAAGATGAACGTCTAGTAATTTAAAATTAATCACAAAATTGAAATTAAAATAACCATGAGGATTTTTTTAACCTTTTAGATTAGTACAGGTTAAAAATATTTGAAATATTGTTGTCAAATGTTGAGAATGGACATGGTTACATGCTATTGGTGGGAGGGTGAAAATTGGTACCATCATTCTGGATGGACATTTGATTCTATGTATCAGTTCCACTTCTAGGGGTTTGTCTGAGGAGATAATAAACAACTGGCCAAAGAGGAATTGACAAAGACTGGAGTAGTGCTTCTAGCAGTAAAAACTAAAAATAACCCAAATGTTAGTCACAAGGAAATTTAATAAATAAATTATGAAGTGTCCATACACTGAATAATATGCAGCCATATTAAAGGTTGAGAAAACAATGCATTGGTATAAAAACAGCACCAGTGGTATATTAAGTCTGAAGAGCAGATTACAGAAGAATATATATAATCTGATCTAAGCAGTTTTTCAAAGTGTGTTAATGGAATATTAGTTCCACCAAAAGGGTTATGTGATCTGTATAATCAAGCTGTTTGAGAAATGATGCGTATCTATCCTTTTTTTTTTGAGATTTGCAAGGTACCTAAGTGTATTATAGGCTCTAAAAAATCTGTCCACAAAATAATTTTGTTTAGTCCAACTTACTTGCTAAAATTATTTGATAATTTTTTTTTTTGCACAGTTCCAGCCTAGGACTTTGTATTTCACTTTAGAAAATGTTACTGTGCATGCACAGGAATAAAAATTTTCAGAAGAGATGCCAAATTAACAACGGCCATCCTGGAGAAAGGGAGATTTAGAAATTTTAATGTTCTACATTATACATTTTCCACATACATCATACTTGATTTTTTAAAAACTTGAATATCAGAAAAATATAAGTTTTATGGAGAATTTGAGAGGGAAAATGATCACAATCACAGACTTCTGGTTTAAATAACACCTTTAATGTGACCTTGTAGACTTCCCAATTTAATAGCTGTAGACTTTTTGAAAGTTCACCAATTCATAGAACAGCTGAAACTCTACCTTATAGAAAAATTATAACCTGAATCACCAGGGAATTCACCCTAAACATAAAGTCACTGTACCTGAATTGAGAAAATACATCTGTGTCCTATTTTATGCAACGTAACAGTACTGTCAGCCTCCAAAAAGGTATACATTTTGTTTCTTTCCCATCACATCCTTTCTGTCCCATGGTTCCAGTTTTGATACCAGACCAAACTCTGCCATTTCCTATAGCATGCTGTTGGAGGGGCAGAGCAAGAATCCTATACTGCACCCACCACTCACATTTTTAAAAGCCATTTGGACATTGCAAATTCCTGGAGACAAAAGTCAAGCATGAAGTCGGCCAGTGATGCTTACAGCCTGTTTAAGGTGTTATTTCCACAAGTAAAAGGTGGAGGTTCCAAAAGAACACCAGGGCATTGTGTGAATTGAAGAATATCATGAATGCCATTAGTCCAGAGAATCCAAGAACCCAACAGGGTGGAAGAAATGTGACTTAGGGTGAGGTAGCTAACCATAGCCAACAATCAGCCAATAGCTAATAGTCTGTTAGCATCATTTTGGAACACATTAATTGGGAAATACTTGTAGTGATCATAATATAAAGTCATAACTCCAGTAACTTTGCTCTGGTTGCAGAGTTGTGGAGTGCCACAGTCTGCACATCACAAGATAAGAGTCATTTTGACAAATGAATGTATGTCTACAGAAGGCCTGGATGGATAATAAGCATATGGAAATCATGTTCTTGAAGGAATAACTGATGAGACCGTACACAGTATTTTACCCCAAAAAAGAAAAATGTTAAGAAATACCAAAGGAACTAGTAGCTGGAAAAATTTAAAGAGTATAAAAACATCAGAGAAGAGCAAATTAATTCACTATTGCCTATATTTTCTTTTTTGTTATTTATCTTTATTTTGCCTGAATTTGCTTATATTTTCCTGTAGAACTTAGCTAAATCAATAATTAAGAAACAGTACCAGGGCTTCCCTGGTGGCACAGTGGTTAAGAGTCCGCCTGCCGATGCAGGGGACGCAGGTTCGTGCCTCGGTTCGGGAGGATCCCACGTGCCGTGGAGCGGCTGGGCCGGTGAGCCATGGCCGCTAAGCCTGCGCGTCCGGAGCCTGTGCTCCGCAACGGGAGAGGCCACAACAGTGAGAGGGCCGCGTACCACAAAACAACAACAACAACAACAACAAAAGTACCACGGTTTAAAACCAAGTTCTGGAACCATAAAATTAGAAAGACAGAGATATCAACAACTTACATTCCAGAGCAATTCTCCTCAAGACATAGGGGAAAACTGAAATACAAAGACTATCCTCTTCTTGATGCATAAAATGATGATGTATCTGTATGTAATTATTTAATTTATTATATGCTAAATAATTCCAAACTTAGGCATAAATACCTTCAAGTTTAATTCAGCCGTTTGGGTATCTTTAAATACATTGAAATCTCCCATCTAAAGGAGCAATTACCAATTCAGGGTTATTTGCGTTAGATTAGGATGGTTTTTTTAGGTTTTCACTTAATAGCACATATACCCTACGTATATATTCAGCTCCTTATCCCTCTTTTCACATCTTTCTTATGTATCTTAATATCTGTTCTTCTTCCTGTATGGCATTAGCGGTAGATCAAAATCTTTTAAGAACCGTGCAATAAAAGTTAACCCACCTTAGGTTTTCCCCAGTCCCCAGTCTAAAGCCATAAAAAGATTAATTGTATTTAAAAATTTTATAAGGATTTTTACTCTTAAAATATATACCTTGTTCAGGTATCACTCACTATATATAAAATTACCTGCTAAACATATAGAGAATATATAAAATAAGAACACATAAACTTCTTCCCAAAAATATAGTTTGTGACAAAAAATCAATAAACTTATCATCTACTTAAAACCGATACGTGCAAATTGCATTAATCATGAAATATAACATTACATTTGATCCCACTTTACTAATCCTAGATTTTAGAAATATTTTATAAAGTCTATAACTGCTAGTAATTATTTTCCAAAGTCAAAATTACCAATATTTTGAATTAATATAAAAAGAAATATTCCATTTTTTTTATAAAGTTATTTATTCAGTTATTTATTTTTGGCTGCGTTGGGTCTTCGTTGCTGAGCACGGGCTTTCTCTAGTTGCGGTGAGTGTGGGCCACTCTTCGTAGTGGTGCCCGGGCTTCTCATTGCACTGGCTTCTCTTGTTGCGGAGCACGGGCTCTAGGCACACGGGCTTCAGTAGTTGTGGAGCGCGGGCTCAGTAGTTATGGCCCGTGGGCTCTAGAGCGCAGGCTCAGTAGTTGTGGTGCACAGGCTTAGCTGCTCTGCGGCATGCCTTATCCTCCCGGACCAGAGTTTGAACCCACGTCCCCTTCACTGGCAGGTGGGTTCTTAACCACTGCGCCACCAGGGAAGTCCCCAAATATTCCATCTTAAGAAATCCAAACAACAATCCATTTTAGCTCTATGTTTCCTTGAGGATTTAGGGAAATTGTCCTAGATAATTCACTCCATGGTGTCTGTGATAATAATGTGATAGAACATGTTTATTAAATACTGATTTACCTTTAATATTTCAACTGATTTGCCTTTCATATTTTTTCATAAAATATTCTATAGTAGACTAAATTCAAAAAATATTTTAACACATATTTCAATAATCATTTTTATGGCAACAGGAGACAGGAGTGGAATGAGCCATTCAAATTTAGAGGATTCTAATTTGGGAGGTACAGGGGGACAGGATATTATATAAATTATTTAGCATGCACTAACCTAACATCCTGGATGATGGCGAAATCAGAATGGACACAAAATCTAAACCACCTGTACACATAAACTGTGGAACTGGTAGAACACCAGACCTTCTTTTAGGGAATATTTTTATGTCTTTAGTCACCAAACTCTCTTCATAGCAACAGATAATACAGCAAAACTAATCAATTTGAAGTTCATAAAGTATTAGATGAGACTATTTTTTTTAATTAATTTTTGTTGGAGTATAATTGCTTTACAATGTTGTGTTAGTTTCCACTGTACAACAAAGTGAATTAGCTATACATATACGTATATCCCCTCTTTTTTGGATTTCCTTCCTGTTTAGGTCACCACAGAGCACAGAGTAGAGTTCCCTGAGCTATACAGTTGCTTCTCATTAGTTATCTATTTTATACATAATATCAATAGTGTATATATGTCAATCTCCATCTCCCAATTCCTCCCCCACTTTCCACGCTTGGTGCCCATGCATTTGTTCTCTATGTCTGAGACTATTAGATGGAAGGTGGGATCAGAAAGGGGAAATTAAGGGGCTGCTGACTAGGTGTGAATGCCCAAAGGGCACAGCTTCCTCCAGAGTTCAACATCAAAACATCTTGTAATTTTGACATTGTTTAATTTTACCATTCTCTTTCTTTCATTTTTTTCTGCCTTCTACTTGTTTGGTCTGACTTTTCAATAAAATGTTCTTATAGAATATTTTTTCCTTTGTTTTGCTCTCCATGGTTTCTACAAAGCTATAGTAAACCTTTGTTACCCCTGAAGAAAAAAATTCAATGTAGCTATTGCTAAATCTGAAATAAACAGATCTGTTTAATAGAATCTGAATTTTAACAGGACCCACAAGAAATTCATATGCACATTAAATTGAAAAGAACTAAATTTAGAAAAAGTGTTCAACAACAATACTAATTAAATTTTCATAGGCAAGTCAAAAACACCTAAATACTGCCACTTTTGGGGTTACGTTCAAAATGCATTTCTGCAGAATAAAGGAGTATTCCTCAAGTAGCAAGGAGAAATTTAACTTTAAAAATCTACCCTTAACATTTCAGTACCCATTAAATGGAGGTCTCTGCCTATGACCCTTTCTTTTCCAACATCTGGCTCTGTTCTGTAACAAGAGGGTTCTTTACGCATCCTCAAGTTCTCACCAGTCTGAATGTCCAAGCTCCATGCACCCACTGCTACAAATAACCACCCAATGGCCACTGTCACACTCCAAGGGCAGTGACAAGATGCAGACCTGGAGGATGGCACAGGTTGCTCTTTCTAGACTTGGAACAAGGTTCCTCATAGGTGCGAGATCTCAGAGAACATGCTCTTGGCTTCAAAGACTGAAGCAAAGCACAGTTAAAGGAGGACCAGAACCAAGCCGTGGAATATATGGGACCCAGATCAGGGGCTCCTGTTTTCTGGGTCTGTGGGTAGCACTCTCTTTGTGAAGATCATATAAGATTTTGGACCAATACCTTAAGATTTATGTCAATATTCTTCTCTATCTAAAACTGATTTGGAAGAAAGACACCCAAATACATGCAAATTAATGTTGTAATTAATTTTATATATCATTTTTCTAAGAGAACAAAAGAAAAGTCTCTTTAATGTAGAACAGTAAGCGTCTGTGAGCTACACCTTTTAATTTGGACAGAAGTCAGAAACCTCCTCCCACCCCTGTTAATTTAGATAACTTGAAAAGAATCTTAAATTCAATCTTCTTTCAGTCTAAGTTTCCTTTTCCACAAACACCCTGGCCTATTATGTATTGCACATTTATATTATCAGATACCACTCATACTACGGTATGCATGAATACACTTTTAATCTAAAGTTTGTAGTTGAACACTGAAATAGAAGAATTGCGGAAGAGATCGGTGGGAAAAATAAATCACGTTTCATAAAAGAACAATAACAGGACAGCAAAAACCTCTTCTCTCTTAAGTAGGCTATTTTACTTCTGAGCTCAACATTTATCATTTCTTTCCTAGACCTTTAGGAAAAAAACACACACATCTAGATCTGAATATTAACATTCAGTAAATATTTAAATTAGTGCTGAAGAGAGGGTATTTTGCAAGCCCAATAGATTGTGCTCATTCATTCATAACTTCCTTCAGCTCTTTGTTTTGCATCTTATGTCTAAGCACTGATTTCTATAACTCTTAATATATTTACAATAAATGGAAAACCTGGTTAAATAATTTTCTTCTTCTACAGGGCTAAAATTAATCTCAGTTTGCCATGAGGAATGTGAAACTACTGTAGACTTTTTTGAAAAAGCATGTAAAGCACAATGCTAATCAAAAGTTTAACTGAATCAAAACGCAAAACAGCTACTTTGATAATGTATTCAATTGCTAATTGAAATTCAATGTTATTAAAAAATTAAAAATTTTAGATGCCATAATTTCTTAAATAACCTTTTGTTCATTACATGTTAAATATCTGACTGCATTAAAAAAATATTCAACTGCTTGGTGTTAAATCACTTCGGCACACTCTTAGCAAATAGCTTCATAAACCAAAGAAGACGGTGTTGTAAATATTGTGCCAGCAGGTAAAAACTATCAACAGTTTTGCAGGTATCATCACCTACCCACTTCAAAAAATCAATAACTCAAATATTTTGTTGAATGTTTTAAATTCTCCTTTCCTATCTCCTCCAAGAATTGGGTTCTTGCTATAAGCCTCTCCCTATACTGGAAACCTTTAAAGAATATTTGCCATTGAGTCACTTTGTGCCCTTTCTGCCTTCCAATTTGTGCTTTAAATGTTTGGACAATGCTGTCTTTGAATCTAGGTCATGTCCTTGAGTCCCCAAGGGTCAAGTTCATGGCTGATAACAGTTCCTTGCAAGCATGTTAGCCATGTTGGTATGGGATTATAAGAGGTTCTTTTCACAGTATTATGTCACACATTCATTCTGAACATGTTATATTTTAGTAAACTATTTCTTTTAGAAGAGCTGCAGATTTACAGACAAATAACAAAGCTATTACAGACTTTCCGTATACTTTAGACTCAATTCCCTCTATTTTTATCATTTTACATTAGTACGGTCCATTTATTTTAATTAATGGACCAATAATGATACATTAGTAAATAAAATCAATACATTGTTCAGAGTTCCTTAGTTCTTACCTTTCTCCTGTTCCAGAATTTCATGCAGGGTACCACATTCTTTAGTTTAGTTATGTCTCCTTAGGCTCCTCTTAGCTGTGGCAATTTCTCAGACTTTGCTTGCTTTTGATGCCTTTAACTATTTTGGGAAGTAACAGTCAAGTACTTTGTAGAATGTCTCAATTGGAATTTGTATTGTAGTTTCCTCATGATTAGACTGAGATTATGTGTTTTGGGGGAGGAAGACTACAGAGGTAAAGTGCTCTTTGCATCGCATTATATCAAGTGTACATACTATCAACATGAATTATCACTGTTTCTGTTGACCTTGGTCAGCTGGTCGAGATAGTGGTTGTCAGATTTCTCCACTGCAGAGCTACCCACTCCACTTTTTTCATACAGTGCTCTTTGGAAGAAAGTTGCTACGTACAGCCCACACGTAAGAAGCAGAGATTTATGCTCCACCCCCTTGAGGACAAAGTATGTATGTAATTATTTGGAATTCTTCTGCACAGGAGATTTGTGCCTTCTCCATCATTATTCAATCATTTATATCAATATAGACTCATGGATACTTAATCTTTGGCCTATAATCTAATGCTGCTTTATTTTATTGTTCAAAGTGTTCTAGCTATAGTCTTTGAGAATTCTTTCAGTTGGATCCTGTGTCACTTTCACATACCCGCATCAATGTAAGACGGTTGGTGTGTCTGAGCGTGTCCTTACTTTCTGGCTCTTCGCTGTGCTCCAGGCCTCTCTTGTATATTTTCTGTCCCATCTTAGTATCAGCCATTTCTCCAAGGAGCCTTGGTTCCTTTTACTGGGGAATGGCATTATAAATCAAAAATTTAGGAGCTGGGTGTACTCATTGCTACTTGGGTATGTATCATTGACTCTAGGCTCTCTCAACTGACAGAGCAAGGAAATATATGTGTGTATACCAACCCATGTACACACACATATCTATAAAGACTTCTTCACGCAACCATCTCCATCTACATTAAACTAAATATGAGTTCATAATATTTCCAACTTTAATACATTAACACAGGGATCATTTTAGCCCCATTCTTTTCCTTACCTCTAAACTCTCTAGCAGTGGGGAAAATGTGGTTCCCACCATCTGCCATGCATTTACTTAATTGTTCAATTTCAGTATATGTGATTAGCAGGACTGAATTTTTAACCTCTACCCCTGTGGGAAACCACCTTACTGTTTCCCGCAACTCGAGTACAGTGTTCACATGCAGTCCATTTTGCCTTTTGCTCTGCATCCTCACATTCTGATCAGCCCAAGAAAAGTCACTGATTTTTAGTTTGTTCAGTTTTTTCTTGTTTTAAAGAAGAGAATGACAACCTGCAAGATCTTTACACATTGGAGCTGAAAAGACCATGCTATTTTTTATACTTACATTTAATTAACTTCCTACCAGAACAAATGTTTCAAAGAACAAAAGATTTCAAGTGAAATTTTCAATTTTGTAGTATGTGCATTTTAACTAGCATTTGTTCCCAGGTATAGAGAATGAAGCTACAGTGTGATTTTAGGTACATACAATTTTCTAGCAGAATTTCTGAACAGCCTACTGCAAGCCTGGAAATCATTTCCATTAACTTGTGTCTAGGATAGTAGAACAAAATGTTTGGAACATATTGTTTCAATTATTCATCGATCAATTATTCATTATGTATTAAATGCCTAGTAACTGCCCCCAACTATTGAACTGAGATATAGAGTTTTCCTGTGAACTTGTTCTGTCTTTAGTTTTTCTGTTTTGAAAGAGGTTACTTTAGATGATGTTTCTGTTTGCAGATCAGTAGACATAGTTTTCATAGAAACATTCCTCTTTAGGGAAAAAAGAATATTTTTTATGACATGAGAGTCCAGGGCTATGGGTAGAAAAGCTAAGGTTTCTAGGTCTTCAAAGGACAAACTTTATTTCAGGCAATTCATGTTTAAATCATTCAAAGTAATTAATAGAAAATATAAAGAGTAAAATATGCTTTGGGTAAAACCACACTGCAAAATATGGAAATTATGGAAAATATGGAAACCACACTGCAAAATATGGAAACACTTTTAGAATATTTCTTATTACGTAACAGGTTCCCCCTATGTGCATGCACGTGTGTGCATGTGTGTGTGTGTTTAATTGCATTAAATCCTGTGCCTCAAACTTAAAGACAATTTAGAATGATTTTAAATATGGACCATGTTCATGATATGCCAGTATTTCTGGTTCATAAGTAAGAACAGACATTGCCCAGAACCATCATGTTGATGACTAGGTGGTTACTGAGTTCTGACTAGTAAAACCAAGTGCATAAGATCTAAGATAGTCCATGGCACACTCCACAACAGTCAGTTTTAAAATTTCACAAATATTAGTAAAGCTTAAACTCCATACACCATGGCTTGTATTGCAAGAGTCTTAAAGAATGAAAACAGTTTGAACATGACGGATATTTCAGTCAAATTGATTCTGCTGCGGTACACAAACCAATGAACATGGAGCCCTCCAAAAGGGCTTGGAGAGAATGTGATGACCGATTTTCTCATACTGATATGGTTTTAGTTTTTTATTCTCCTTCACTTTTCCTCAGTCTACAAACACTAGCCTTGCAAGTTATTGTGATGAGAACACCTGGCATATTTTACTGTTATTATTGCAAGAGTATTTGAGGTAAAGTGTCATCGAACTGACTATCTTAAAATATTTAATGAAATTAAATGTATTTTTAAAGATTAGGAAAGGTCTAGCTAAGTTCAAAGGTTACACTTTGGTGATAGAATATACTCCTTCAAAGTGAAAGTAATAGGCTTTTCATTTATGGAGGTATTAGAGGTTTCATTCTTTTCAAACATGGTTCCATTTAATTTAGAAAAGTAGGAAACAGAGAGTTGGAGATAGAGGTAAAAATTTCTTCATAATGTGACAAGATATTTGGTCTTTGGTACAGTTTATGAAAGAGCTGAGAGATTTTTGTCCTTTTTCTAACTTCAGGGAATTTAGCTTTAAGTTAGAAGCCCTTTTCACCGGTGAAATTGATTTTTTTTCTTAATCTGGAGGAAGCAGACTCTGTGTAGCCCAGCAGAGGAGGAAGAGGAGGTCAAGGGGTAAACAGTTTGGTGCCGCACATCTTGGGTTCAATCCTGGGCATGTGATCTCCAACCCTCCTGTCCTCCCAACAGGGAGAACCCAGTGGTGGCTGAAGCTTAAAATGCTTGAGAAACACTTCTAAAAAATATCTGAGAGAGTCCCTAGATCATTTAGACTTTTCTGTCACGGTCTTTGCTGTTCAATTATTTTTCTTTTTAACAGGACAGAGGATACTGGCAACATAGCTGCAATTTCCTTGAAGGGAGCTCTTTCTTTCTGGAGTGAGCAGTCCTCAACGAAGCTCTGAATGTGATCAAGTCACACTTTTGCATTTAAGAGGACACCAAACACCAAGTGGAGAAAACTTCCTTTCCATTTATTTTATTCTTGTTCAAAGAGTGAAATGAGCACCATGTTCTACAAGCTCTAACAGCCCTTAAGAGCTAAAAGTTCATTTTTCAAACTGGTTGCTTTGAGAATCCATACGCATGGTCTAGGAGTAGAGTCCTTCTACACAATTTCAGTATTGAGAAATGACCTATGGGCACCATCTCTAAGATTTAGAATTTTTAAATAGGCTGAAAAATGTGTCTTTGGTGTCCTCCAATATATTGCTATTCTAGTGCTATGTTATAATTCTGGAGGCGCCTCAAATTAGGCACAATTCTGAAATTGAGGCGACAATGTTGATTAAAAATGTTATTACATTTTGCTAAAATACTCACATTTATTATTTTAAAGCTGGATGTTTCTTAACTGTGGTTGCTTTCCACTTCCATTCATCAAAGTTAACATTTGCCAGAAAAAAAGACAGAGTTCTACCATCTACCTCTGACTACAAACAAACAAACAAATCAAACAATAAACAACTCTTCTACGTGACATCCATCCTCTGGATTTTTCTAAAATACTAGGTTGTCAGAAGAAAATTCTAATTTTCATCCGTATGTTTTGTACTCTTTTGCCCATAGCTGAGGGTTACGTAGAAGCATGATCTACTAACATTTACTACCAAATTTAGATCGCTGAATCTTTAAGCAGGAAATTGCCATAAACACTTTAATCAAAAGGCCCCTTGAAGTAAAATGAAGTAAAGTTTTTTTATTAAAAAAAGACTCTGGGACAATATGCATCTTAAGTTTAATCTTTGTAAATTATTGTAAGTTAACAGAAGTTCATCCACAGTTTTTCACTCTTGCTTTTGTTTTTTCCTTAAGTCTATTAATTCACATATTCATGGTTAAAACTATGCCTGAAGAGTATCTTGTTTTCTCCCTCAAACCATTATTTTTCCCAGTATATCCTTTTTTGACTCTCCTCACCTCCTTTCACATTTTTGATAACTTTTTCTTCTTCATTAAACAATTTTTGTGTATTCATCTATGCTTCTATACTACTATAGATTCAGAGTTCATTTTATAGAAATCACGTAGTGAAGAGGTGTTAAATAGAGAGGCAAATGGCCAATATGTCTGAGTTTGCACAGACTGTGCCTCCAGGTAGCCTAAGCATCAGCTGGCTCAGTCTCATTGTGTTTGTATATCACTAATCTAAGGAGTTATAACACGATTCTCCTTACCCCCTTTACTATTTTAACATTTTGGGGTCTAGAAGTACAGATGGAAATGAATGTAAAAAGGATTCCATAAAGCATAAAATATTCATTATTGTTCCCAATATGCTGCTTATTTTTCAGATCCTGCTGGGTCCTGCCAGAGAAACAGAGGGTGTTCACTGAGGGAGCACACTTAATGGAAAATCCGTTGCATTTTTCCTAATGCTCAAATTGGCAGTCTGTGTGTCATATGCTGAACACATAGAAATTCATGTACGTGCACAGGGCAGTTCAACACAATCTGGGAAATGTCCATAAACATGATTTTCATATGTATTTAATATCTGATAGGACAGAACAAAGGGAATACATCTTTTATAAATAATGAGATCCAGTATGATTAATGATGTGTGCATGGTACATATTTATATGTACACACACATACATATGTATTTATGCATTGTATGAATACATCCCATTTGTTTAACAAGACTTTATTTAGCTAGAATCTAAAAATATGGTGAAGCATATCTTAATAAGCAAATCCATTTTAAAGATTTCTTTTCAACACATAATTACATTTTAAATAGACTAAGTATGTTTGATAAACCTCCTATTCTCATAATACAGGTTTGACTATTGTTCTCTATTAATAATAAAAACTATCAGATACATTTTACTTCTCCTTTATAATCGGCCTCAATTATGCTAAACTATATGTTCAAACTACCTTACAAAACCAAAAGATGAATCATTTGTGAAAAGGAAAACTTATACTTCTTTCTGGGAAAATCAGTGTTATTACTATACAATTAAAGAACTAAAATAATGTTACCAAGACTATGAGTTCAGCTCCATTAAATATCTTTCCTAGTTGCATAATACCTTAGCTCTTTTATTATGTTTCAAAAAGCCATCTCACATACTACATTATTCCACTCACTGAAAGATAGAAATGAGAAAGGTAAACTGCTGCTTCATTCTGAATACCCCATTTTTTGCTAGTGTTGATTAGCTAGTAATCAAGTGTGTATGAAGTTCTTAATTCAGAGTTTCTTCTTGAATCTCATCTTAGGTAAAGATCTATAAGATGTGTAAAAATTGCAGGAAGATAACAAAAACACATATTCTAAGTACAAAATAAAATGTGACATTTAAAAGAAGAAATGGACAAATAACAAAATAAAAGGAAACTGGTAGGTTCTTTTTATACATGAAGTGTCTGGCAAACTTATGGTTAAAGCAGTAATTATTAACAGGGGGAGAATTTCTTCCCAGGGAACGTTTGGCAGTGCCTAGAGACACATTTAGTTGTTGAACCTGGAGAGAGAAGGGTGCTACGGGTATTTAGGGGGCAGAGGCAATGGAAGCCACTAAATATTCTACAGTGCAGACTTTAGCAAGGAATTCTCTGGACCAAAATGACAATACTACATGGACATTGGGAAAGTCTAGTTTAGAGTAACGGATGTGACTGTTGAGATAAAAATGTGACATTGTAATTGGGGTGGAGGTTTTGATATTGTTAAACAGAAGAGGGTTATATATTTGTTAGTCTAAGGAGTGTGAATTTGGTTTGATAGTTATGACATACTGTAATTCTTAATTATGGGAACAAATACCTGAAAATATCTATTTAGAGAAAACTCCTTTAATCACTAAGTGCCAGTTGGATTATTGCACGAGAAACCAAGGTTAAGAAGGGCAAAATGATATTGCCGTAAAAATCTACTGCAGGTTGAAGGATAAATTGTGGCTTAAAGCATGTAGAAAAAATAAATATGGGATTCAAGGAAAGGAAGGAAGTAATAGGTTTAGTAACTAAAAATAAAGAGATACTAAATGAACAAAAATTGTTGAATTTGTGGTTGATTTCGGGAATGATGTTTGGGCTGATCATCACGCCAAGCATGTTGGTAATGATGACTAATTGTAGCAAGCAGTAATACATTTTTGGACTCTCAAAACCTTCCAAGTGGAGAATGAGAACTAAATCAGAAAAGGATTCGAGGGAACAACTAAAAGACTACAAGAAATGAAAAAATAAATAAATAACAGAAGTTTCAGCAAAGCAAAGCAGATCAACAGAATCCAGTGCAACAGATCAAGATAGGTGGGAAGCAGATAAAACAATGAGTGGAGGGTCCGTAAATGTCCCAAAGGACAGTGTTAGGAGACCTTCCGGGTTGGTGAAAATGTGGAGAGGTGGAGGGAGTGGTGCATCTGGAAAGAGCATGGAAGCTCCGTGTCCCATCCCGCATCCTTTTCTCTATGCATCTCTTCCATCTGGCTGTTACTGAGTTATATCCTTGTGTAATAAACCGGTAATCTACCGTGTGGCTGACAGGGTCTTGGTGCTCCAACCGGGCGTCAGGCCTGTGCCTCTGAGGTGGCAGAGTCGAGCTCAGGACATTGGCCCACCAGAGACCTCCCAGCTCCATGTAATATCAAATGGCGAGAGCTCTCCCAGAGATCTCCATCTCAATGTTAAGACCCAGCTCCACTCAACGACTAGCAAGGTACAGTGCTGGACACCCTATGCCAAACAACTAGCAAGACAAGACAAAAAACCCACCCATTAGCAGAGAGGCTGCCTAAAATCAAAAAAAGGTCACAGACACATCAAAACACACCACGAGACAGTCCTGCCCGCCAGAAAGACAAGATCCAGCCTCATCCACCAGACACAGGACCCAGCTGGCTCCACCAGGAAGCCTACACAACCCATTGAACCAAACTTAGCCACTGGAGGCAGACACCAGAAACAAAGGGAAATACAAACCTGCAGCCTGCAAAAAGGAGACCCCAAACACAGTAGGTTAAGCAAGATGAGAATACAGAGAAACACACAGCAGATGAAGGAGCAAGGTAAAAACCCACCAGACCAAACAAATGAAGAGGAAATAGGCAGTCTACCTGAAAAAGAGCTCAGAGTAATGATAGTAAAGATGATCCAAAATCTTGGAAATAGAATGGAGAAAATACAAGAAAAATCTTTCACCAATGGACAGATGATCCAAAATGAAAATAAATAAGAAACACAAGCTTTAAATGACACATTAAACAAGATGGATATAATTGATATTTATAGGACATTCCATCCAAAAACACCAGAATACACTTTCTCAACTGCTCACAGAAGAGTCTCAAGGACAGATCATATCTTGGGTCACAAATCAAGTCTTTGTAAATTTAAGAAAACTGAAATCGTATCAAGTATCTTTTCTGACCACAACATTATGAGACTAGGTATCAATTACAGGAAAAAAAAAAACTGTAAAAGAAAAACCAAATGGAGGCTAAACAATACAGTACTAAATAACCAAGAGATCACTGAAGAAATCAAAGAAGAAATAAAAAAATACCTAGAAACAAATGTCAATGAAAACATGATGACCCAAAACCTATGGGATGCAGCAAAAGCAGTTCTAAGAGGGAAATTATAGCAATACAATCCTACCTCAAGAAATAAGAAAAGTCTCAAATAAACAACCTAAACTTACACCTAAAGCAATTAGAGAAACAAGAACAAAGAAAAAACCAAAGTTAGCAGAAGGATAGTAATCATAAAGATCAGATCAGAAAAAAACGAAAAAGAAATCAAGGAAACAACAGCAAAGATCAACAAAACTAAAATCTGTTTCTTTGAGAAGATAAACAATATTGTAAACCATTAGCCAGACTCATCAAGAAAAAAAGGGAGAAGACTCCAATCAACAGAATTAGAAATGAAAAAGGAGAAGTAACAACTGACACTGCAGAAATACAAAGGATGATGAGAGATTACTACAAGCAACTATATGCCAATAAAATGGACAAATTCTTAGAAAAGAACAACCTTCCAAGACTGAACCAGGAAAAAACAGAAAATATAAACAGACCAATCACAAGCACTGAAATTGAAACTGTGATTA
Source organism: Aethalodelphis obliquidens (assembly GCF_003676395.1). Lineage (NCBI taxonomy): Eukaryota > Metazoa > Chordata > Mammalia > Artiodactyla > Delphinidae > Aethalodelphis > Aethalodelphis obliquidens. The sequence continues at coordinate 63,871,286 of NW_020837947.1, read as the reverse complement.
AAAATCTTCCAACAAACAAAAGCCCAGGACCAGATGGCTTCACAGGTGAATTCTACCGAACATCGAGAGAAGAACTAACACCTATCCTTCCCAAACTCTTCCAAAATATAGCAGAGGGAGGAACACTCCCAAACTCATTCTACGAGGCCACCATCACCCTGATACCAAAACCAGACAAATATGTCACAAAGAAAGAAAACTACAGGCCAATATCACTGATGAACATAGATACGAAAATCCTCAACAAAATACTAGCAAACAGAATCCAACAGCACATTAAAAGGATCATACACCATGATCAAGTGGGTTTTATCCCAAAAATGCAAGGATTCTTCAATATATGCAAATCAATCAATGTGATAAACCATATTAACAAATTGAAGAAGAAAAATCATATGATCATCTCAATAGATGCAGAAAACGCTTTCAACAAAATTCAACACCCATTTATGAAAAAACCCTCCAGAAAGTAGGCATAGAGGGAACTTACCTCAACATAATAAAGGCCATATATAAAAAACCCACAGCCAACATCATTCTCAATGGTGAAAAACTGAAACCATTTTCTCTAAGATCAGGAACAAGACAAGGTTGCCCACTCTCACCACTATTCTTCAACATAGTTTTGGAAGCTTTATCCACAGCAATCAGAGAAGAAAAAGAAATAAAATGAATCCAAATTGGAAAAGAAGTAAAGCTGTCACTGTTTGCAGATGACAGGATACTATACATAGAGAATCCTAAACACTCTACCAGAAAAGTACTAGAGCTAATCAGTGAATTTGGTAAAGTAGCAGGATACAAAATTAATGCACAGAAATCTCTTGCATTCCTATACACTAATGATGAAAAACCTGAAAGAGAAATTAAGGAAACACTCCCATTTACCACTGCAACAAAAAGAATAAAATACCTAGGAATAAACCTACCAAAGGAGACAAAAGAACTGTATGCAGAAAACTGTAAGACACTGATGAAAGAAATTAAAGATAATACAAACAGATGGAGAGACATATCATGTTCTTGGATTGGAAGAATCAACGTTGTGAAAATGACTATACTACCCAAAGCAATCTACAGATTCAGTGCAATCCCTATCAAACTACCAATGGCATTTTTCACAGAACTAGAACAAAAAATTTCATTATTTGTATGGATACACAAAAGAACCCAAATAGCCACAACAATCTTGAGAAAGAAAAACAGAGCTGGAGGAATCAGGCTCCCTGACTTCAGACTATACTACAAAGCTACAGTTATCAAGACAGTGTGGTACTGGCACAAAAACAGAAATATAGATCAATGGAACAGGATAGAAAGCCCAGAGATAAACCCACGCACATATTGTCACCTTATCTTTGATAAAGGAGGCAAGTATATACAATGGAGAAAAGATAGCCTCTTCAATAAGTGGTACTGGGAAAACTGGACAGCTACATGTAAAAGAATGAAATTAGAACACTCCCTAACAGCATACACGAAAATAAACTCAAAATGGATCAAAGACCTAAATGTAAGTCCAGACACTATAAAACTCTTAGAGGAAAACATAGGCAGAATACACTGTGACATAAATCACAGCAAGATCCTTTTTGACCCACCTCCTAGAGAAATGGAAATAAAAACAAAACATCAACAAATGGGACCTAATGAAACTTAAAAGCTTTTGCATAGAAAAGGAAACCATAAACAAGATGAAAAAACAACCCTCAGAATGGGAGAAAATATTTGCAATTGAAGAAACTGACAAAGGATTCATCTCCAAAATTTACAATCAGCTCATGCAGCTCAATATCAAAAAAACAAACAACCCAATCCAGAAATGGGAAGAAGACCTAAATAGACATTTCTCCAAAGAAGATATACAGATTGCCAACAAACACATGAAAGGATGCTTAGCATCACTAGTCATTACAGAAATGCAAATCAAAACTACAAAGAGGCATCACCCCACCCCAATCAGTATGGCCATCATCAAAAAATCTACAAACAATAAATGCTGGAGAGGGTGTGGAGAAAAGGGAACCCTCTTGCACTGTTGGTGGGAATGTAAATTGATACAGCCACTATGGAGAACAGTATAGAGGTTCCTTAAAAAACTAAAAATAGAACTACCATACGACCCAGCAATTCCACTACTGGGTATAAACCCTGAGAAAACCATAATTCAAAAAAAGTCATGTACCACAATGTTCATTGCAGCTCTACTTACAATAGCCAGGACATGGAAGCAACCTAAGTGTCCATCGCCAGGTGAATGGATAAAGAAGATGTGGCACATATGTACAATGGAATATTACTCAGCCATAAAAAGAAACGAAATTGAATTATTTGTAGTGAGGAGGATGGACCTAGAGTCTGTCATACAGAGTGAAGTAAGTCAAAAAAAAAAAAACAAAAACTGTATGCTAACAAATATATATGCAAACTAAAAAAAAAAAAAAAGGTTCTGAAGAACCTAGGGGCAGGAAAGGAATAAAGACACAGACGTAGAGAATGGACATGAGGACACGGGGAGGGGGAAGGCTAAGCTGGAACAAAGTGACAGAGTAGCACTGACATATATACACTACCAAATGTAAAGTAGATCGCTAGTGGGAAGCAGCCGCATAGCACAAGGAGATCAGCTCAGTGCTTTGTGACCACCTAGAGGGGTGGAATAGGGAGGGTGGGAGGGAGATGCAAGAGGAAGGAGACATGGGGATATGTGTATATGTATAGCTTGATTCACTTTGCTATAAAACAGAAACTAACACACCACTGTAAAGCAATTATACTCCAATAAAGATGTTAATAAATAAGTAAATAAAAATAAAGCAATGAGTGAATTTACAGAGGGAAGGTTAGGTAGAGCCTGAAGCTTATACAATTTGAGGGACAAGTCCTTAAGCAGAAAAATTAAAGTTTTAAGTACAAATTAGGTACAAGGTTGAAAGGAGATCTTGTGATTAGGAGCTCTGAAGCTTATTTTTCATTGGCTCTTCAATAAATCTGCCTCTTCTTTTGAGGTAAATATATCAGTGTAATATCGGAAGGAAAGTGCAACTCTAGGAGGAGAGAAGAGGGAGCCAACTGAGTAGATGTTTGCAGTGACCATACATTTCTAATGAAAATGAGGACACATAGCGTGAGAAAGAAAAGAATGTCTTAAGTCCTAGATATATTTTGTCTCAAAAATATGGAATATGTGATTATTCATGAAGTTTGAACGTGGGAGTTAATTGCGGAATAGGCAGTTGCTGGAAAGAGTGGTAAGATTACAAAAGTCTTTTGTGGAAAAGTCAGAAACTTCACTAGAAACCATGCATCTCAGTGTGAGACGACTGATCTGGAAGGTCCTTCTGGATGATGAGAGAAATGTTTGTGGCACAATAGACAGAAGCTCAAGGGTGGGTACTATTGTCAACGGAAGTATGACAGCTACCAGAATCAAATGGAAAAGAGGACAGCTGAAAAAATTGGAAAGTAAGAGAAATATGGCACAGCAGTACAGACAATATAATTTCATAATTTTACTCATATATGTTCCAAAATGAATATGAGAGTGATGTATTTGTCACTATTTAACTGATAAGGAGACAGATTAATTAATCACATAGATATTTATTAGAACTTCCTCACATTAGATAGTGTTCTTACCACTGGAAACATTTTAAAGAAGACATAAGCCATTCTGTCAGCCAAAAGAGAATACAAAAAACAGATCTAGACATAAACAAGTAACCAAACATGAGATATGAAAGTGTTTTAAAAAAACATGAGACTATTTGCAAAGTCTTGAAATGGAAGAGGACTCTTAACCAAGACTGAAAAATCTGATAACTATAAAGGGGAACATGGCATTTTATATAAAATACTTTTTAAATTTAGAGAGGAAGGACTAAGTAAAAGGAACAGATTATTTATAGAAAAATCTATCCAAATGGACAATAAAAATAAAAATATTTTAAAAAGAACTATATGGAAGTTCCCTGGTGGTCCCGTGGTTAGGACTCCAAGCTCTCACTGCCAAGGGCCCAGGTTCAAAAAAAAAAAAAAATACACAAGATAAAGAAAAAAAAGAACTATACAACTAGACAACAATATTTTTCATGAGCATAGATGTAAAAATCCTCATCAAATTATTAGCAAATTGAATCCAACATTGTATAAAAAGGAATTACACCATACCAAGTGGGATTTATCCCAAGTATGTAAGGCTGGCTCAAGACATGGATACCAAATAATGTATTCCATCACATCAGTAAGTTAAAAAAGAAAAATAACATGACCATATCAATAACTGCAGAAAAATCACTAAATGAAATCCAACACCCACTTATGATTAAAAACTCTCAGCGAATTAGGAACAAAGGGGAACTTCCTAAAATTAATAAAGAACATCTACAAAAAAATCCATGGCTAAAATCATACTTAACGGTGAAAAACTCAAAGCTTTTCCATTAAGATCAGATACAGTAAGATCCCCTTTCACTGCTACTTTGTAACATCATACTGGAAGTTATAACTAATGTAATAATACAGGAAAATATATAAAAGGTGTACAGATTGTGAAAGAAGAAATAAAACTGTCTTTGTTCATAGATGCCATGGTCTTCTAAGTAGAAAATCTGAAAAGACAGACAAAAAAATACTCCTGGAACTAATAAAATTATAGCAAAGTTGCAGGATACAAGGTTAATATAAACTCAGTCACTTTCTTATACACACAGTAATACAAAAACAAGTAAAATTTGAAATTAAAAACACCATACTATTTACATTAACACCACAAAAAATGAAATAGTTATAAATTTAACAAACTTCGTACAAGATATAAATGAGAAAAACTATAAAACTGATGAACAAAGTCAAAGAAGAACGACATAAATGGTGAGATATTCCATGTTCTTGGACAGAAAGGAGCGCTGTGAATCCCTGTGAACAACTGTGAAGATCAGTTGTTCACACCTTGATGTACAGATTCAATGCAATCCCAGTTAAAATCCCAGGCAGTTATTTTGTGGATATCAACAAACTGATACTAAAGTTTATGTGGAGAAGCAAAGTCCCAGAATAGCCAACACAATACTGAAGAAGAACAAAGTCGGAAGAGTGACACTACCCAACTTCAAGACTTACTGTAAAGCTACAGTAGTCAAGACATTGTGGTATCAGTACAAGAAAAAACAGATCAATGGCACAGAGAAGACAGCCCAGAAATAGGTCCCCCATAAATATAGTCAACTGATCTTTGACAAAGGAGCAAAGGCAATATAATGGAGCAAAGATGGACCTTTAAACAAATTGTGTTGGAACTACTGGTCATGTAAAAAAAAAAAAAAAGCTTGAATACACAGACCTTACAGCCTTCACAAATATTAACTCAAAATGAATTATAAACCTAAATGTAAAACGCAAAACTATAAAACTCCTAGAGTACAACATAGAAGAAAACCTAGATGACCTTGGGTATGAAGATGACTTCTTAGATACAACAAAGGCACAATCCATGAAAGAAATAATTGGTATTTCATTAATATTAAAAACTTCTGTTTTGTGAAAGTGAATGCCAAGGGAATAAAAAGACAAGCCACAGACTAGGAGAAAATATCTGTATAAGACAGATCTGATAAAGTACTGTGACCCAAAATATAAAAGTACTTTAAACCCAACAAGAACACAATCTTATTGAAAACAGACCAAAGACCCGAACAGACATCTCACCAAAGAAGATATACAAATGACAATAAGCAAATAAAAAGATGGATGGCACACGGTGGGAGGGGTATGAATGAGATGATGAAATGAGAGGACACCATAAGCAACTTCTTGGTTTCAAAGTGAGAACAGAGATAGAAGTTGTTAAAGGAATCAGATCTGCAGTGGTCTTAAGTTTGATTCTTGACCTCTCTATATCTGGCATTTAAAAACACCTCATTAGGCCTCAATTTTCTCATCTTTAAAGCATTATAGCACCTTTCTTGTTATTTTGAGAAGTACATTTTGTGTGTAAAGTGAGTAACATATGCCTTTAAAATCCCTTTTGTTCAGGCTATTGCTAAGATCAGATTTGGGTTAATGCTGGGTTATTTATCATGTATTTTGGTTTCCCTACTTAATGAAAAGTTTAATGGGATGGTTGTGTTTAGCAATAAGCAATATCCATGAAACTAGATGTTCCATATCAACCTCCACTAATTGAACAAGGCAGAAACAAACAGACCAGAAGCAACGTCCATGATTGCTAAAATGTTCTAAGGAATTTTTTTTTCAGAATTCTTGCAATAGTTCAATAAAAGCAGCCAAATGAACAATGCAAGAAATGTCACTGAATTTAAACCAAGAGTTTACTGCAAATCAGGGTTAGCAGAATCTTTCTATTGATTGTGGTGTGACTGCAGTACAAACATTGTCCTCCTTAACTACATCCTATACAGAATTGCTAACTTTTTCCTAGATGGAGTATACATTTTAGAAACTGAAGAAAGTAAAGAAGAAAAATTCATCATTTTGATTGAAGGAAAATTGCAGAGGATGTTATAAATGTTTCTATTTCCTGAATTGCACATATAGAAATGCATCAGTGTCTTGAAGAGCAGACTTTGACAATGTAAACTAAGCTCTTCCCTGTGATGAACTTGAATAGCCAAGACAGACTGAATACAGTACAATGCTTGTGCTTGAAACAGAGGTCAAATAACATAAAACTGAAAATTGTTTATTAAATTTAGAAAGATGGTCATTGGTGACCTTTGCTAGAGAAGCTATGCAGAAAACGTGTAAAAGCCATAATGGAATAATGTGGTAGACAGGAGGAACTGCTGTCCAGACCCCTCTTTGAGGGACGTGCAGTCAGCAGACAGTTCAGGATGTCAGTTCTTTCAAAGTGAGCATCACCACATCACCAGAGATCCCAAACTCTGATAAGTTGAGGAATTGAAAAAATGGAGATGTGTTTAGAAATCTCTCTCATTTAAAAGTTTATCTGGAATGAGGAAGAGAGAGGAGGTAGTAGCAGCAGAAGAAACAGTGTTAAGGGAGAGGTTTTATTATTTTAATGTTTTGGGGTGATAGGGGTTGGGAAGGACTTGAATAAATGTTCATGGAAAGGATGCTGTAAGCAGGGGCAGCTCTTTATAATGTCCCAGGACTTCAAACTACAGTGTAATAATTTGACTCTTCCACTACATTAGCCCAAAGTCAGATATAAATTTGCATATTTAAATGAGTTCTTTTTTCTTTTGAAAGGGGCACAGATTTTGAAGAAAAAAAGAACAGTGCTTATTTGGTGAGTTGGAATTAGTAGTGAGATCAATGGATTTCTTTATATCCCTTAAACCAACGTTTATATGTTCTGTAATCCATTCCAAGGTAGTCATAAAGTACAAAATTGCATGAAGATGCTGGAAATGTCAGCCATCAGTGTCACAAACAAAAATAGACATTTCACCTTACTTTCCAGGAACTCTGATGGTGAAGGTTTTTTGTTTTGTTTTTTAATTGTATTTCCTCAGAAAGGACAATTAAATTCTAAAAGCAAATTATCAGAATTAATGTTATTTATGACTTTTTCTCAGTCTTTTTTAGAAAAGAGAATATATTTCCTAAAGTAACATTCATGAATGATAACATAACTAGAAATAGCCCTAGCAAAATATGGCATTACTAATTGCTATTTGTCCCTTGATAACAGCATCCTGATAAGAATATTCGTATCTTTAGACAATCTAAAATGATTCCTTCTTGACCCAGAGGTTAAAATGTACTCCTTTTGACAAGAGGTGAAATAGGTGCTTTTCTCCCATCTAAGAAAACAAAATACACAATGACAAATACTTGTGAAGCTAATAAAGAAGTGAGCACAAACACGGTATACGACACAAGCGATGAGAAATCACCACTTTATGAACAAAGTTCTTATTCAGAGTACTACTGTGAAAGTTAAAGATGCTTAACTTTTATAGAAACCTACTATGATATAGGTATTTTCTTTCTGTTTTTATTTTATTTTTAATGGTGCCTAGAAAATTGCTTAGAAAATAGAAAGACTGGAGATTTTATACTTATTTCTAAAATCATTAATGAATGTAATTTACTAACAATACCTCTGTTATGATCTAATTGATTATTTTAATTGAGGCTGGAATTAGAACCACTAGTTCTGCTTTAGTCTGGAAAATACACACATTGGTGCATGCATACAGAGAGAGCACAAAACCAGTTGTTTCACTCTAGTATTCACAGATACTTACCTTTGCTCATAGAGCCAGGTTAGAGTATCTTATCGTCACTTACTTACAACACACATGCTTGCTAACAAAGAAGGCTATCATTCAGGATTTTGCAAAAACAAATCTTTCAGACTATATGCATGTAATGTTTCCCTGTTGCATGAAAACATAAGAGCCATTAAAAAGCTGAACATCTTTTATAAATTCACGAATCTGGAAATATTGAAGCCAGGTTGACATTTCTTAGACATCTTACTGCAATTGACAATTATCTGAAATAGCATATGAAGGTGGTAAAAATGAAAAATTGTAAGTCTCAAGTAACTTATATAGCAGTCTATCAAATTTTTATTTTTATTTTGCAGTCTATCGAGTTTTTATTTATATAACATGATGACAGTAAAATAATCTACATCATAGCAATATTAAAACAATATTAAAGTGTTTTATGTTATATTCCCTGTTAGTAATAAAACCAAACACCTTAGTTACCAGTGTATAGACAAGCATGTTTTCATCAATGCACATGTTAGTGGTAGCAGACAAGCAGAATAGCAAATAAACAGCTAACTAAACAATCTTATTCTCTCCCTAGCAGAGCTTTTGATAGAACTGTGGAAAAAAATCCATATACTGTGTGTGAATACATATACCATATGGATGTATATATATATCCATAAATTCAATTTTATATCTATCTGCATATACAGAATATATGTCTTTTTCTTATTATATGTGGCCATGCTACCAACTTTCCACTGTGTATTTCAGAAAGATTTTCCCCACGTTTATGAAAGCAGATGCTATTTACATATTCTGTTTGTTTACAACTCAACTTCCAAGGTACATCAGCCATGAAATTTCCCGTGGTCATGATACTTTCTTTTCTACTTAAATGTCCACTTTGTTGAAAACTGATTAGATTGGTTGTGGATTCAAACTAAAGAATTCCTTAAGGTGTCAGCAACACCTTTACTTTTAAATTCATGTTCAGCTTTGGTATTTTTAATTATATACAACAAAGGAATACATACTTAACTCAGTTTACTTAAAAAGAGTTATATTTTGATATACTTAGTAGGGTGCATTTTGACTCCTTCCTTCAGATGGCCAAAAACTGACAAGATATTTAAAATTTTGCATTTGTGGGATTTAAACATATTCAGATTTCTCGGATTAGGTCACCAATATTCTGGAATTTGAGTTCCTTGACTTTTCTCCTCTTTTCATTTGCCTACTTTGATACTTGGCTACAATACTTTCTTTTTCATTTTTTCCTATTTCCTTTTATAATTTTTTAAAGAGTAGTAAACAAAACTACTCTATCCCTGGGACCTAACACATTTATTTGGTATAATATGTCTTCAATAACTATTTGTTGATTAAACATATTGTCAATCTATAGTCTTAAATATCTTACCTACTTATTATTAACATCTTAGGTAAATTTCATGATTGATTTCAAGATAGTTAATTGAACTCATTTTCTGGCCATAATTCTCCACCCTCCCATTCCTAGACTGTACTTCTCATTTCAAAAATCTCATCCTTGCTTGTGAACATTTGAAAAGTGTAAAGAAGAAACAGAAAGGGAGACGATTCATAATTTATTTTATGAACTCAGATTTTTTCACCCAGGGATGTGAAGATTGCTGGGAATCTAACCAATTCCTTTCATATACGTCAATGAGTTCATGTGATATGGGATTGAATTTAGTCTATGTAAATTTAAAGAGTAATATCAAACCAAAACTGATGAATAAGAAGCGAGAAATATTATGCTAGTCATATAAAAGATATTTCCAAGAATTAGATCTTTTTTTTTTTTTTTTTTTTTTTTGTGGTACGTGGGCCTCTCCCACCGCGGAGCACAGGCTCCGGACGCGCAGGCTCAGCGGCCATGGCTCACAGGCCCAGCCGCTCCGCGGCACGTGGGATCCTCCCGGACCGGGGCACGAACCCGTGTCCCCTGCATCGGCAGGCGGACTCTCAACAACTGCACCACCAGGGAAGCCCGAATTAGATCCTTTTAAAAGGAAATGTAATACATCAGTAGATAATATGTTCCCTGTCATATTAGCAGTTGGTAGGAATATTTTATAGAAATATAAAACATTGTGGTTTGAACCAGAAGACAATCTCAGAAAAACTCTTACAAAACTGTTTCTAAGTTCTTCTCAGTTTGACCATGTTTCTTTGTCTCTTTCTCAAAAACAGTAACTATCATATCTGCCCTTCAAAACTTTACTACTCCTTGCCTTTAACAGTATTTATTTCAGCTCACCTTTAAATATATGCTCTTAATTCAACCCTTTCCAAACGCTTAGAGAAAGGTGGCAATCAGCATTGATTTCACCTAGTAGATTAGTTAATTTTTACAGTATTTCTTGCCACTTAAGAATTTCTCAAAGATAATAATCATCATCTATCTCATCAGGAATCTACTGACTTACAGCCTTAAACCACAAGACAAGCACATTTCTCTATTAACCATCTCCTGCCTGCCTTCTTAGACTACCCTTTACCAGCTGTCTGCAGTTGCATGTTACCCACACTCTGGTTAACATTTTTTAAGTTGAATTTGCATGGACATGAGATCTATTATTTCTACAGTCCTGACCACTCCCTATTTGTTATGTGTGACTTATTTTACTAATTTATATTACTTCTTTGGTCCCCGCAGGTATCTGAATTACAAGGACATACTTAGACTGAAAAATCAGTTTGTACTCTGGCAGAAATCAAAGGAGTAATGTGTTTGCCTTTTGTTCCATTTGTACCTTTTAGTGTTTTGAGTTATTTTTAAGTGTTTGTGGCTATAGGGATATTGTTGATATTCTACTGAAGATTTGATTTGTATAAAATAGTGGAAAGAAATAAACTTGGGACTCAGTGTATTTCATTTCTAGTCCCATATTTTGCTAGTGAAATTGAATAAACAACATTTCATGGAAGCTCAATTTCCACATTGTAAAAAACAGGATACAATTATGCTTTCCTTATTTTTTCCCCTATGTTAAGATTGAATTTATACAAGAGAATATTGAAATAGTACTACTTGATAATTAGTTGCCATCATTATTAGCATTAGCTATGTTAATAGATTGGTAAATTCTGCCTTCTTATTGCAATTTCTGATCCTACGTATTTATATTACTGTTTATCTTATGTGAACCTAATCAATCCTTTTTATAAACCCCTTCCACAACAGAAGCCAACCACAGTTTCAGGTATCAGAATCTATCCCTATGGTTATTTGAAGGACTGAGAAAAAATGCTAGTCCCCTTTCCACAAAGAGGAGGTATGAGTCAACAGTTGTATCAACCTTTTGGCATATTTAAAATAAAGGGCATTGAGGAGATAATCAATATTAATATCATAGGGAATTGAACTGAATCAACTAGGGAATAAGAAATTAATCATGAGCTATGTAAAGGCTACTAATATTATTAGAAAGAACCTACAAAAATAAAATATTAACAATATTCCACAACTGTAATAGAAGAATTAGTCCCCTATATTCTTCCTTTCAAGGCTCTAAAGTCTTAAAATATATCCAATTTAATTTATACAATAAGGATATTATAAAAAGCCTTAAAGAGTGATTTTTTTATGATTTTTGCTACCACCTAGATAGTTAAGTTATGGTACTATTATGTACAAATGGTTCTTATAAATATTCCTCTCTCAGTAGTTAATTAAAGCCTAATCCCACTAGCATATAGACAAGAAAACTTATGAAAGAGTTTTATGATTCTTCATGAAATAACCAGAAACTGTCAAAGGCAAAGGGTATACCACCTATTTAAATAGTCAAGATATTTACAAAACTCTAATTTTGCCTTTATGTGAATTCCTATTCATATAATATGTGATGTGGGCTTTATGCAGAACTCATTTGAAAGAAGGTACAGCAGAAATCTTCAGTAACAAATAATATTTTATCAATGCAAAAAAATGAGCATTTAAATCAAAGATGGATTCAATAACACTGCAAGTTTTTTTTTGTATTAAAATAATAAGTTAAACAGTGAGAGGCAGGGCTACATGACAAAGGGTAAGAAGGGTGTCCTGAAGTTATGATTACATAATAACAAAACACCAGTTTTAACTTGCATGTTTATTATGAAGGGATGTTGAATATTATTGATTTATCAGCATCCCTTACTAAGCCCAGTCATTTTTCGTTACAGTCTCTGTTAACAGCATTAATCTTTAATTTTAAAGGATGATTTTATGGCCATAGAAAGAGAGTTGTATAGGAAGCTTTGGAGTCAAAGAAGTCACATCAAACTGTGAGTGTTTAAAGAATAGTCATAACACTTTGTAGAATTGTTTAAGGGTTTAAGAATATTATTCCTATAATGGAATTTCCTATTATAATATTGGAAATTTTATATGACAACAAACCTCCTATCAATAGAAGCCAGGTAAAACACAAAAATCCTTCAATCTAAACAATCTAGATAAAATACAAAATTTTAAAAAAAAGTTTGAAGTTGTTAACATTAGAGAGCTGTTGAGGCAGCCAGGACATGAGGGACCAAGATCCCCAAAAGAAAAAAACTCACTGAGCTGAACTCAGATTTCTACATGTCGTGTTTTCCTTTTCAGTGTTTACCAGCTATTGCTTCCGGGCAAGAGACAGAGAAGCCAGGCAAAGGGCAAGTGTTAGCAGCCATAGAAGCCAGTCAGCAGACTTTCTGTAGATTAAAAGCTTAACTTTGGTACTATCTAGAAAGCCAGGATATGTGAGCCAAGATCTCGTGTGGAATTCCACTTGAATTTGCTGCTTTTTCAGTTCCATAGGGGAGCAGTAGTAGTTTAAAAGCAGAGCAGAGGTTTCTGTAGTCTTACCAGGTTGGGAATACAAAAATTGGAGTTCAAGACCTGCAAAAGAAGTGAACCAGATTCTAACAGACTGATGTCCTCGATTGGGAACTTTACACAGCTACATTTAAGGAATATGGCTAATTTGATATCAAGTGAAATTTACATAGTCTATAATCCAGCCTTTAGCCATTTAAGTCTTAAATTGGATTGAGGTGAACTGCCCCCTGGGAACTGCCAGAGGCTGGACAAGTTATGCCTTTTTGTAGAGAGAGAACACCATCTACAATCCCAACAATTTTTCTTACAATATATAGGGTGTTTAATAAATGACTGCCAGGTGTAACGAGAAATGGGATTAAGAAAAAGGCTGAAAACTGAAACAGACCCATAGGAGACACAGCTTTCAGAATCATGAGACAAGGAAATTAAAATAAATACAATTTATATAATCAGGAAAAACTGATGGCAAAAAGAGAATTTCATCAGAAAACGTTCATTCATTAAAAAAGTCAAATGGAAATTCTAAGAATTAAAAAATACAATAAGAGGAATTAAAAATATGTGAGTTTAAAAGCAAGTTGAACACACGGAGCGAAGATATTATGTTGTATGAAAATATTCTAATAAAAGCACAGAAAAAAAGAAAAACAGATAAAGAGAGAGAAAATAGTTAAAGGTATAATATGTGTAACTGGTAGACTCTGGAAGTAAGGAGAGAAAGAATGGGGCAGAATTAAGCTTGAAAATAATGGTTAAAATTTTTCCAAATCTGCAGAAATATATCAAGCCCGGGATTTAAGAAGTGCAAATGAGACCTAACATGAAAACACAATTAGATACACTGAAAATAAAAAACAAAGAGAAAATCTTAAAAACATCAAAAGGAAAATTAAAAAGACAGTATTTCCAAGGAATAATATAATGCTTCAAGCTGACTTTTCAATAGACAGAACAGAGCCGGAAAAGAATGGAATGGCATCTTTACAATACTGAAAGAAAAAAAATAGTCAAGCAGAATTCAAAACTCAGGTAAAACATTTTCAACAGTGATGTGAAATTAAAAAATTTCCAAATCACCAAAAACTGATAGACTTTACCACCAGCAAACCCAAATCAAAATAAACATTAAAGAGAACTCAGCAGGAAGAAGGAACGTGATCCAAGAGGGAAACAGGCAAATGGAAGAAGACAACAAGAACAACAAAATTAGGAAATATGTGGGTAAATACATATTAATACTGATTACACAGAACAGTACAATAATATCTTGTGTGCAATTTAAATGCATGACAGTAATAATACAAAAGTCAAGAGCTGGTAAATAGTGCTTACATGTTCTCAAAGGTCTTAACACTGCCTGGGTAGTAGCAGTTAGTAATTTATAATGCAAGTTACTTAACATTATATTCTAATAAATCAGATTCATGTTAAGGCAACTACAAAAAGCTAATAAAAGCATTTAAAACTAACAACAAATGGAGGAGACAAATGGATAATAAAAATATTGATTAATACAAAAGAAGACAAGAAAAGAGAATAAAAGAAACTTGAACGAGATAGAAAAAACAAGAAACAAATATTTAGATGGTAGATATGAATACATATATATTGGTAATTTTATTAAGTATAAATGGACTAAATATCCAAAGAAAAGTCTAAGATTGTCATACAAGGAAAACAAACAAACCAAAACTCCATATGTTGTTTACAAGAGATTTACTTTGAATATAAGGTCACAGAAAGATTGAAAGTAAAAGAGGAAGAACGAGTTTCCATGCAAGTAATTACCTCAAAAAAGGTAGTGTACATGTCTTAAATCTGATATTACATGCTTCAAGCTATAAACATCGCTAAAGACAATAACCACAAAATGATCAATCCATTATGAAGATCAGCTATTATAAAAGGAACACCTAACAATTTGGATTCAATTTATATAGTGCAAAAATTAACAAAAATAAAGGGATATAGATAAATTCACAATTAGAAAGGGGTATTCCAATAGGCCTTTCTCAGTAACTGATTAAAAAATAATAATATTCAGTTAAATATATCAGACAAACTGGTCTATTTGATACATAGAACATCCCACCTAACAATATAAAACTTTTTCCTTTCCAGTATATGTGGTACACTTGCCAAAGCTGAAAATATTCTGAGCCATAAAACAAGTCTCAACAAATTTCAAAGTATTTTCTCTCGACAGTAGAATAAATAAATAAACTGTGGTATATTTCTGCAATGGAATGCTATACAAAACTAAGAATTAGTGAACTATCATATATATACATAATATATGTATATATATTTCATATATATTTTTCAATAAAAATAATTTTGCTTCTAGTGCTCAAGTAACTCTACTTCTCATTTGCACTGACACTATATCTAATTTGAGAGCTCTGCTCTCAAAATACGGTGATATATTTACTACATATGGCGATATATTTATCTATCTATCCCCTAAATTTATCTCAGAGGTGACCTTCTACTGCTGTAGGACAGGATTGGTAAGTATTATACAAATCTCTCAACAACAAACTAGCTTACATATTTGATAATACTTAGTCTTTGAACCTGCTGGATCTGTCATCACACTTCATTTATTGTCTTTTATCCTGGGCACCCTCTTTTCCTGTTCCTCCAAAGTTTTGGAGACACGGGGTAGTAGTTATGCATACTGGTGTATGTGTGATAATCCACAAAATGGCACCAAAACTGTGCCACAAAAATTATAAATTCATTTTAGGATTCAATTATTTATTTTTTTTAGACTTAAACAAGAAAAAGCTTATATGTGAAAAACATTTTTCACCCAGAATCAGTCACGGTTTATTTACACAGGGCATATCCAAAATAGCTAATAAAAATAAAGATTCTAAATATTTAATATTAAAAGTCCAATAAAAATATTAGAAGTCTCTATGAATATAAAGTAGGCACAGTGATTAATGGCAATAGATTAATAATCTTCCCATACTGTACTTTATGTTCATATTTAAGTTGCTGAATATTTATATAAGGTAAAATAGAAGAACTTATCTCTATAAAATAACAAAAATGTTATTTTTACTATTACATTTTCTTCTAGTGTCACACTATAATTTTTATTATTAACAGCAA
The DNA here is from genome assembly GCF_003676395.1 of Aethalodelphis obliquidens. Classification (NCBI taxonomy): domain Eukaryota; kingdom Metazoa; phylum Chordata; class Mammalia; order Artiodactyla; family Delphinidae; genus Aethalodelphis; species Aethalodelphis obliquidens. The sequence goes on along the minus strand of NW_020837947.1, from coordinate 63,855,116 downwards.
AAGCCACTTATTTATTTATTTTTTTTTCCGGTACGCGGGCCTCTCACTGTTGTGGCCTCTCCCGTTGCGGAGCACAGGCTCCGGATGTGCAGGCTCACCGGCCATGGCTCACGGGCCTAGCCACTCTGCGGTATGTGGGATCTTCCCGGACCGGGGCACGAACCTGCGTCTCCTGCATCGGCAGGCGGACTCTCAACCACTGCACCACCAGGGAAGCCCCACATTTTCTTTTTAAATATAAAATTCACAAAAGCCACAAATTGAAAATGCACAATGTCAATTGTTTACTTTTCTTTATTAAGTAAACTATTTCTTTGCAAATACAGCCCTAAATAGCTAATTAGGTTTCCTAATAGCACTAGAAACCATCATGGGGATAACATACAAGAATTGTTCCATCAGCAAAATTAAAGGGGAGGACCACCTAATACTTGTTTGTTTGTTTTGCTTTGCAATTTAAACTTCTATGGCTTTTTTTCCCATATTTTTTAATATGGCAAATCATTGCTCTCTCTAGAGCTTACATTAATGGGCAGAGGACCAAATTACAAGAGGAGGCTAATTTGCGCCCAAGCATTTTATATTAATAAAATAGATTTTTCAGATCAAGGAATATATACCCTTTCTAAGTTATTCTTTCTCAATTCCTAGTATAATAGGAAGTCCTACTGACTAAATTGTTTCCTCAAAACACCTCACTAGACATAAGTAAAGTGTGTACATTCCCATGGGAGAGACGGTGCTGCAGCTGCTGTAAATATTTGTAGAGAGTTTCTTGTGGGTAGAAAGTAAAAGAAAAAAAAAAGTATTGTAAATATGAGATAGGAAGAGAAATTACAATGTTTACCTAAAGCATGTCTTTGCAATATTTCCACATAAAAGTGAAGAAAACTTCATCATGTGCAAATTGTTTAATTTTATTTAAAAGCAGAAACATGTTTTTACGTTACGGTTGACAAATCATATAAACCATTTTACACATCTTTGTTTTTTTCATTATCGGCCACCAGAATGGCTTTGTTCATATACACAAGCTGCTTAATGAGAAGCAGGCAAGGCGGGGTGTGTTGTGGAAGAAAAGAGAAAGAAAAGATGGATGAGTCTTCTTGTGAATTCCCTGCAACTGTACACAGACAGAATGTTTCCTCTACATCATGTTAAGACAAAATGTTTCTTAAGGTACAGATACTCACTTATTTTTCTAAATAACTTAAAAGTGTATTAAACCAGAATGATCCTATTGGTGTTTGACCCAATGTTTAACTGAACTACAAAATAAGCCTGTTTCACTCTAGCATTGATGAATGTTTTTGTTCAAGGGCAGTATAAAATTATTCATTATAGTTTTGCTTATAAATACTCTTTAATCCTCACAATTGTAAGCCTATTTGGTGAAGCAATGGAATGAGCATCAGGAAACATGAGTTTGAGTACCTCTTATGTCAGTCTTCTTCCCATAGAAAGAGGTGGTGATTAGTGCAAGAGTACTCAGACAATGTGTAAAATGATTCAAAGTGTGTAATACTAATATAAATTGTGCATTTAGCAACAGACCCAAAGATTTAGTGTAAAACTCCTGTAACATAAATTGCAACTTCTTTTGTTTATAAATGGAACCAATTGAGTTTGTTAATTCTTTTGATTTAATTTACTGCTGAATTTTTAAAACTTTAAACTAGTCTAAGTCTCATCAATTGCCAAACACACACACACACACACACACACACACCTCTACATCTTTTAAGTTTAAGTTCAAGAACTGTTATTGCATATAGTCAGTACACCAGCTTCTTGTCTCTTATGATAGATTTTTGCCTTCTCTCTTTCCCTGGGACCAAATGGAATTTCCGCTGTACAAATGTCTCTGTCTCTGGCTCTTTCTCTCTCCTTATTAATCATCTATCAATAAAGTCTAGCTATCTGAACAACTATGATAAAAACAAGACATATATTAAATGGATTTCCCCAAATAGATAATAATCCTAAGGAAGTTTCTATTGCTGCAAAAATCATTTTATTACCATCAACCAGACAACGGTGTGTGGGAATAAGAAGGTTTCCTTCCGGAAACAAAGACCTGAAGGATATAACCTCCAAATACTTCCTTGTCTTTGTTAACCATCTCACTTTTGAGCACCGTGTGTCAGTCTCACAGACAATGCAGGTGGGCATCTCATTGTGATTTCAGTGAACTGGATTTCTGAGGAACACAAACTGTATAAGGACAAAGTACCTTACTAATTTTGGCTTAGATTTAAAGCACTTAGTGAATCTGTTTTTGTGCACTTTTCTAGCACAGAGGCCCTACTCTTAAGATACAATTTGGCTTGCCTTCCTATGGTATAAACCAATCCAGACAAGAGTCTTATGGCCTTTACATAATTTATTTGACTGAGTCCATATCTGTCAGACATTCTGATATCTCTTTCTCTTGGATCCCAGATCCCTATCTGTTTATCCTTTCTTGCTCCTATTTCTTAAAATGTTTTTTACTATTACAGTGAAATCTCTCCCAGATGAACCATTTCATCCTATAATCTCTCCAACTGCACTTTTAACCCACAATTTCTTTATCTGCAAATTTTGGATTGCCCCTCAAAACAGGTTGAGTTGTAAAATCAAGGTGGACTAATCCATACAACCTTGACATGTTGAGCTGCTGATACTTAAGTGTGACACAGTCATCATAATTGCCAGGAGGTAATGCTAACTGCAGTTGTGCAAACAAAAACTTTATGAAAATCTCCTATAACTCACTTGAAGCAGAAATACAGCGGATGACTAAAGAAGTACAGCTTCAATTTCCTGGAAAGAATAGGTAAGGATTTGTCCCTCCTCTCAAAAATGTATTGATACTCATTTCTCATCTTTCATTCAACTGTTGGAAGAATACACTGTATCACAGTAAGGAAACAAAGGTAGGACACAGCCAAAATTACCGTGCTATGCTAACAAGGGATAATGGAAAGGCTTTATTCCATGGAATATAACTAGTTACATGGGTCAATCAATACAAAGGGAGCCAAAAAGCTAAATGAAGTCATATTCTGAGAATAATGTCATATTCTAAATTGAAAGTTTTGATAAGCTGCAGTGATTACTGATAAAGTCCACTCTTCTGCTAACTAAACATTCCATTAATCTCATTACCACGTGGTAAGTTATTCATCCATTCCCCAAGGGAGACATCCAACGTGCCCTCATTCAGTTACTGGATCAAATTCAAAGTTCACAATCTCTGGGTGATGCTCAGACTCAAATGTGATTCATTTTAATCGGAAATCTATGAAGTAAAATGATCAGTTTTAGTTTGGAAATCTATGAACTAAAAATCTAATGTATAATGGTAAAACAGGATCAAGATAACCACAATTTTTTTTTCTGTTGAAAAGGAAAAGAGGGCTTCCCTGGTGGCGCAGTGGTTAAGAGTCCACCTGCCAATGCAGGGGACACGGGTTCGATCCCTGGTCCAGGAAGATCCCACATGCTGCAGAGCAACTAAGCCCGGGTGCCACAACTACTGAGCCTGCGCTCTAGAGCCCGTGAGCCACAACTACTGAGCCCGCATGCCACAACTACTGAAGCCCGTGCACCTAGAGCCCGTGCTCCACAACAGGAGAAGCCACTGCAATGAGAAGCCCACGCACCGCAACGAAGAGTAGCCCCCACTTGCCACAACTAGAGAGAAAGCCCGTGCTCAGCAACGAAGACCCAATGCAGCCAAAAATAAATAAATATATTTTTTTAAAAAAAGGGAAAGAATGAGAAACACACAAGAGTGACTGTTCCATAGCAATTCTGAAATCCAGCTGTACAGATGAATGAAGGCGCATTATCATGCACGTAAGGAATTGGGCCCCTTCTTGTTCTCTAGGAGGGCATCCCATCCATGGTTCTCCTTGGCCTTCAGTTCCACCTTCTGAAAGACCCTTTCTTCTTCATTAACTTCTCTGACTCCATCTGAATTGGGCACTGGAGAATGTGTTTCCTGGAGAGACTGAGCAGCTTTCTCAGCATGCTTTCAGTAAATCAATCTCTTCTCCCAGAGGTATTTTCCAACTGAAAAGATTTACTGGGTGCTACATTAATTCATTCAGAAGTTGAACAGTGGGCGTGACAGCCATATTCTTTATTTGATCTTTGCCACACGGTGAGTTCTAATAAGATTTTGTTACTCAACTGCCATTTCCATTGCACTTTTATTGGGTTGGTATAAGAAGTAACTGCTTAGAAACTATGAATCTCTGAATGCTGTTTTCTTTCTTTTCTGCTTGCACACCAGGTGCTGCTTTATGTGACCACTCATCATTCCTACAGCACTTTGTTGATACCACCAACATTAACCAATACATATACTAACCTGTTTTCCCACCTCTTCTTCTATAATGTATCATCATGTTTGAGTGTGACTGTGTGTGTGTACAGTGTACAAGCATATTTACTATTAGATGAATTGTCTGCCTTGCAAGTTATAGCAAGCAAGAGTTCACCAAATGTTTTGCCACTGCATAGTACAATAACATACATTTTCATTATTTAGCCATTCAATATCAGTTTCTCTGCCACCTGCAGCCTGACTTCTAAGACCATGGCACGCATTTTAGTTGTGTGTATAAAGCACTTCATTTCTATGTACCCATTTGTGTACAGATCAGCATAAGATAGCTTACATTGCAAAAATAAACAACTCCTAAATATCAATGTTTTAAAATAGTACTCTTTTCTTGCTTACGCTACATGTCTATCCAGGTCAGTAGGAGTGAACACTCTACATGGTCCTAGAGGTATCCAGACTAGTAAAACAATAACCATGTCATATGTTCCCAGTCTCTGTGTCAAAGCAGAAATACAGCTTTGGAGATCTCATACAAGCAATTAAATGCTCCAATCTGGAAGTGCTACTAGAAGCTCATCAGCCAGAACTGGTTACAAGGGCTCACCCAACTACAAGAATACTAGAAAGTTCAAATCTACCAGATGCCCAGAAGTAAGAAAAACTGAGAATATTTACCAAACAGCTCAGCTTCTTCGTGTTTAAACAATGGTAAATTCTGTTTATTTAGATACTATTTTTTCCCAGATCACTTTCACAAACAAATTTCTTCATTAGTCTAAGAATAGGTACTTCCCTATTTCGTATTCAACCTTACAATTCCATATTTTCAACTGCAAGTGGGATAACAACAATCTTATCTCAATCCAAATCCAACACAAGGAAGCCCCATGTTTAAATATTTTAACAGCCAACGTGACACCGTATTTAGACTGAGGTTAGACTAGGTTAAATTTGTAGAGTGTTATGACACTTAGGCCTTTGGAGCACAATATGTTTATTATCTCATATCTAGAGTACAAAACAAATGATAGCTCAATTAACTACTTCATGAATAGAAATTACAGATACATTCTTTTTAACTAAGAGAAACATCATGTCTTTACTGACTGATATTATTCCCGACATATTTGTCAATCATGTTTCAGATGTAGTCCTGGCTTTTTTACGACCTAAGGCTATTGCATTTAGTTCATACAACATCCAGCCCCATCTGCTGAAGCCTAACATTATTTCCCTAGTTGCTATTTCATACAACATGACAAAATGAAATATAGTTTATAAAATCCTCATAAGTTATCAATTAAATGAAAACTAAGGAAACAGAATAAAAATAGATGAAAGATGGTCAGTGAGCCATTGACATTGCAAATTATTTCAAATTGACCTCTAAGATTGTACTTAGATTTTACATTGAGTTTCTAGACAATTGGTTTTGGTCCAAAAAGTTAGCAAATCATTGATAAACAGACACAATAGAGATGAATTCTAAAAATCGGCAGAAGAAAACTTGTGATAGTTAGCATTTTTGAGAAACTCATTACAAGAACATATATGTATAACCCATGATACAGTTGAAACTACTTCATTTTTTTCTTGGTTATCTCCCAGTGCTGTTTTCAGGGAGCTGCCCACTTATTGAAAATAGAAGGGAATAGCATTGGTTTTGTTCTAAAATCGGTTGCCTTAATAAGAGTAGCTTAGAGTAATGCTTTCTTAAGTTCAATTAAACATGTTGGAACAATCACACAAGGCATCTTAAACATTCCTATTAAATATAGCATTTTCCCACAGAATAAATTTATACCAGGTATAAGCTGAGAGGAAGGTGAACACACATGTGGTTTTAAAATATCAGACACTCTTTCCTTTAGAGTTGAAAAAGGCAACATTTTTTTTACTGGAAAACAATTTATTTTCAGTGAGGCACTTTGGAAAATTCTGGATCTCATCTCAACCTTCAATCAGAATGGAGAGAATTTTAAGGCCTGAACTGTAAAGCACAGAAGTTAAAAATGAACAAGAGGGGCTTCCCTGGTGGCGCAGTGGTTGAGAGTCTGCCTGCCGATGCAGGGAACACGGGTTCGTGCCCCGGTCCGGGAAGATCCCATGTGCCACGGGGCGGCTGGGCCCGTGAGCCATGGCCACTGAGCCTGCGCGTCCGGAGCCTGTGCTCCGCAACGGGAGAGGCCACAACAGTGAGAGGCCCGCGTACCACCAAAAAAAAAAAAAAAAAAAAAAAAATGAACAAGAAATGTAGAGACAGGAAGAAATGGTCTAGCTGTTAACTAGTTGTGTGACCCAGAGATACAAATAGGTCTGAACCTCAGTTATTTCACTGTAAGTTAAGGGTAATAATACTAACCTGAAGAGTTTTATAAGGCCTGTTACTTGCTACTACATGCAAAAACGTTGGGTAAAGTGCAAACAACATATTATGCACACAAATGTTATTCCATCCTCTTCCTTTACGTGTTTTCACCTATAGCTACAAATGAATACAGTGGATGATTCCTTATATTACATCAATATTATATAAGCTAATATAAAGTGCTGGGAAGAGCAGTAGAACCTGCTTGCATTATGTTTTTTTCTTAAGTAATCATTGCTATAGCCTTTTAAATTTTATTTAGCAGATTCAAACAGTACTCAGGACCATGAAGTTTAGGCATATAGCTTGATTCAGATTATAATACAATGCTTGAAAAAGTTACAAACATACTTTAAAATGGTTACAAGTGTGTATGTGCATATATTAAGTGTATTTTTACACAACTAAAGAATCTACATAAGTGTGTGGATACACACATGCATATACACACAGTGATATGTAGCAGAATAATGTAGTAGGGAATTAAAAGCAGCAACTCTGGAGTAACATGGCTGGGTTTGAATGTCTGCTCTTTAGGAGTTATGTGACCTCAGAGAAATTATTTAGCCTGTCCATTCTTGTTTTTCTTTTTTTTTTTTTCAATGTGTTTATTGGTACAATGGGAAAAAGAATAATATCTTCTTCAGTGGGTGTCAGAAAGATTTAAGATTGAGTGAGTTAATATGTGTAAAGTGCTTAGAATAGTATTTAACATAGTAAGAGTCTGTTAAATGAATAAAATCCTTTAAAATTAGGCTATAATATTAGATAACCTGTTTTTAACTTTTTCACCTAATATAACATAACATGGAAATAGCATTACTTTTTTTCCACAACATTTTGATGATTGAGTTATATTCAACTGGACTAGAGAGTGAGTACCTAGCAATGCTTTCTACTTGAATATGTATGCTTTAAAAAATTATTTAAGTAATGGGATCCTTGTAGCTCACTTTTTGCATATATCTGTCATAGTTTTCTTAAGGTAAATTACCAGAATTTCTGGATCAAATGATATACACATTTTAAAAAACTAATATATTGCCAAATACCCCTTTCTAAAGGTAGTACCAATTTGTACTCCCATCAATTGTATGAGAGTATTTTTGCATAGAAACTACACATACTAGATTTGGATTTTCAGTACTGAGTATATTCTGGGCTGTGTTAAATTTTTTAAAAGTTACAAAGTAAGGGCTTGGAAATTATGTTCCACATAAAGGTATAGAGAGAAGACTACTGAAAGAATAGATGCTGAAATTTTAGCAGTCATTATCCTTGGATGGTGTGATGAAAAGCCTAGTATTTTTTTCCTGTTTTCTACTTTTTAAAGTTGTGTTGAGGGCTTCCCTGGTGGTGCAGTGGTTAAGAATCCCCTGCCAGTGGGGATCCGGGAAGATCCCACATGCCGCAGAACAACTAAGTCCGTGAGCCACAACTGCTAAGCCTGTGCTCTGGAGCCCACACACCTAGAGCTCTGCAACAGGAGAAGCCACCGCAATAAGAGGCCTGCGCACTGCAGCGAAGAGTGGCCCCTGCTCACCTCAACTAGAGAAAAGCCCGAGTGCAGCAACAAAGACCCAGTGCAGCAAATATAAAGTTCTATTGAGATTGGTTCAAGATGGCAGAGTAGAAGGATGTGCTCTCACTCCCTCTTGCAAGAGCACCAGAATCACAACTGACTGCTGAACAATCATCGACAGGAAGACACTGGAACTCACTAAAAAAAGAGATACCCCACAATCCAAAGACAAAGGAGAAGCCACAATAGGATGGTAGGAGGGGCACAATCACAATAAAATCAAATCTCATAACCTCTGGGTGGGTGACTCACAAACTGGAGCAAAATTATACCACAGAAGTCCACCCACTGCAGTGAAGGTTCTGAGCCCCACGTCAGGCTTCACAACCTGGGGTTCTGGCAATGGGAGGACAAATTCCTAGAGAATCAGACTTTGAAAGCTAGTGGGATTTGACTGCAGGACTTTGACAGGACTGGGGAAAACAGAGATTCCACACCTGGAGGGCACACACAGAGCAGTGTGTGCATCGAGACCCAAGGGAAGGAGCCGTGACCCCATAGGAGACTGAACCAGACCTACCTGCTAGTATTGGAGGGTCTCCTGCAGAGGCAGGGGGTGTCTATGGCTCACGGCAGGGACAAGGACACTGGCAGCAGAAGTTCTGGGAAGTATTCCTTGGCGTGAACCCTCCTGGAGTCTGCCATTAGCCCCACCAAACAGCCACGTAGGCTCCAGTGCTGGGTGGCCTCAGGCCAAACAACCAACAGAGGGGGAACCCGGCCCCACCCATCAGCAGACAATCCGATTAAAGTTTTACTGAGCTCTGCCCACCAGAGCAACACCCAGCTCTACCCACCACCAGTCTCTCCCATCAGGAAACTTGTACAAGCCACTTAGATAGCCTCATCCACCAGAGGGCACACAGCAGAAGCAAGAAGAACTACAATCCTGCAGCCTGTGGAACAAAAACCACATTCACAGAAAGATAGACAAAATGAAAAGGCAGAGGACTATGTACCAGATGAAGGAACAAGATAAAACCCCAGAAAAACAACTAAATGAAGTGGAGATAGGCAACCTTCCAGAAACAGAACTCAGAATAATGATAGTGAAGATGATCCAGGACCTCGGAAAAACAATGGAGGCAAAGATTGAGAAGATGCAAGAAATGTTTAACAAAGACCTAGAAGAATTAAAGAACAAACAAACAGAGATGAACAATACAATAACTGAAATGAAACATACACTAGAAGGAATCAGTAGCAGAATAACTGAGGCAAAAGAACGGATAAGTGACCTGGAAGACAGAATGGTGGAATTCACTGCCACAGAACAGAATATAGAAAAAAGAATGAAAAGAAACGAAGAGAGCCCAAGAGACCTCTGTGACAACATTAAACACAACAATATTTGCATTATAGGAGGCCCCAGAAGGATAAGAGAGAGAGAAAAGACCTGAGAAAATATTTGAAGAAATTATAGTCAAAAACTTCCCTAACATGGGAAAGGAAATAGCCACCCAAGTCCAGGAAGCACAGACAGTCCCAGGCAGGATAAACCCAAGGAGAAATAAACCAAGACACATAGTAATCAAATTGACAAAAATTAAAGACAAAGAAAAATTATTGAAAGCAACAAGGGAAAAACGACAAATAACATACAAGGGAACTCCCATAAGGTTAACAGCTGATTTCTCAGCAGAAACTCTACAAGCCAGAAAGGAGTGGCACAATGTATTTAAAAGGATGAAAGGAAAGAACCTACAACCAAGATTATCCTACCCAGCAAGGATCTCATTCAGATTTGTCGGAGAAATCAAAAGCTTTACAGACAAGCAAAAAGAGAATTCAGCACCACCAAACCAGCTCTACACAAAAAGAAAATTACAGACCCATATCACTGGTGAATATAGATGCAAAAATCCTCAGCAAAATACTAGCAAACAGAATCCAACAACACATTAAAAGGATCATACACCATGATCAAGTGGGATTTATCCTAGGAATGCAAAGATTCTTCAATATAGGCAAATCAATCAATGTGATACACCATATTAACAAATTGCAGAATAAAAACCATATGATCATCTCAATAGATGCAGAAAAAGCTTTTGACAAAATTCAACACCCATTTATGATAAAAACTCTCCAGAAAGTGGGCATAGGAGGAACCTACCTCAGCATAATAAAGCCAAATATGACAAACCCACAGCAAACATCATTCTCAATGGTGGAAACCTGAAAGCATTTCCTCTAAGATCAGGAACAAGACAAGGATGTCCACTCTCACCACTATTATTCAACATAGTTTTGGAAGTCCTACCCACGTCCATCAGAGAAGAAAAAGAAATGAAAGGAATACAAATTGGAAAAGAAGAAGTTAAACTGTCACTGTTTGCAGGTGATATGATACTATACATAGAGAATCCTAAAGATGCCACCAGAAAACTACTACTAATTAATGAATTTGGTAAAGTAGCAGGATACAAAATTAGTGCACAGAAATCTCTTACATTCCTATACACTAACAACAAAAGATCAGAAGGAAAAATTAAGGAAACACTCCCATTCACTACTGCAACAAAAAGAATAAAATACCTAGGAATAAACCTACCAAAGGGGGTAAAAGGCCTGTACTCAGAAAACTATAACACTCGTGAAAGAAATCAAAGATGACACAAACAGATGGAGAAATATACCATGTTCTTGGATTGGAAGGATCAATATTTTGAAAATGACTATTCTACCCAAAGCAATATACAGATTTAATGCAATTCCTATCAAATTACCAGTGGCTTTTTTTATAGAACTAGAACAAAAAATCTTAAAATTTGTATGGAGACACAAAAGACCCCGAATAGCCAAGCAATCTTGAGGGAAAAAAACGGAGCTGGAAGAATCTGACTCCCTGACTTCAGCCTATACTACAAAGCTACAGTGATCAAGAAAATATGGTACTGGCACAAAAACAGAAATACAGATCAATGGAACAGGATAGAAAGCCCAGAGATAAACCGACACACCTATGGTCAACTGATCTATGACAAAGGAGGCAAGGATATACAATGGAGAAGAGACAGCCTCTTCAATAAGTGGTGCTGGGAAAATTGGACAGCTACATGTAAAAGAATGAAATTAGAACACTCCCTAACACCATACACAAAAATAAACCTAAATGTAAGACCGGACACTATAAAACTCTTAGAGGAAAACATGGGCAGAATACTCTATGACATAAATCACAGCAAGATCTTTTTTGACCCACCTCCTAGAGTAATGGAAATAAAAACAAAAATAAACAAATGGGATCTAATGAAAATTAAAAGCTTTTGCACAGCAAAGGAAACCACAAACAAGACGAAAAGACAACCCTCAGAATGAGAGAAAATATGTGCAAACGAATCAACGGACAAAGGATCAATCTCCAAAATATATAACCAGCTCACGCAGCTCAATATTAAAGAAACAGACAACCCAGTAAAAAACTGGGCAGAAGACCTAAACAGACATTTCTCCAAAGAAGGCATACAGATGGCCAAGAAGCACATGAAAAGCTGCTCAACATCACTAATTATTAGAGAAATGCAAATCAAAACCACAATGAGGTATCACCTCACACCAGTTAGAATGGGCATCATCAGAAAATCTACAAACAACAAATGCTGGAGAGGGTGTGGTGAAAAGGGAACCCTCTTGCACTGTTGGTGGGAATGTAAATTGATGCAGCCACTATGGAGAACAGTATGGAGGTTCCTTAAAAAACTAAAAATAGAACTACCATATGACCCAGCAATCCCACTACTGGGCATATGCCCTGAGAAAACCATAATTCAAAAAGACACAGGCACCCCAATGTTCATTGCAGCACTATTTACAATAGCCAGGTCATGGAAGCAACCTAAATGCCCATTGACAGACGAATGGATAAAGAAGACGGGGCACATATATTACTCAGCCATAAAAAGGAATGAAATTGGGTCATTTGTAGAGATGTGGATGAACCTAGAGACTGTCATACGGAGTGAAGTAAGTCAGAAGGAGAAAAACAAATATCGTATATTAACACATATATGTGGAATCTAGAAAAATGGTACAGATGAACTGGTTTGCAAGGCAGAAACAGAGACACAGATGTAGAGAACAAATGTATGGACACCAAGTGGAGAAAGTGGCAGGGGGTGGTGGTGGGATGAATTGGGAGATTGGGATTGACATATATACACTGATGTGTACAAAACCGATGACTAATAAGAACCTGCTGTATAAAACAAAATTCAATAAAAGTAACAGAAAACCCTGAAAAAATAAAATTAAAAAATAAAGTTGTGTCATTGTGTAATAAGATTGTCACAGAAGTGCAGATTCATATTTTATTTTCTGTAATGGAGGAATCTAGTGATGCATTCAAGTAGTATTTGATGGTATCATCTGTGCTATCAATCTATCATTTTGATCTACTTTTGATAATTAATTTGCATCTTGAAGAGAGTGGAATCTTTCAAACTTATTAATTTTTATAATTTATGCATTTTAAGACACTGCTTAATTTTTTTGATATTTTTGTTTAGGGTTCTTTTATTTTGTATGTACATTTTGTTCTTTGTTTTCTCATGACTTTGCTAAACTTATTTCTTGAACATCTCTTCAGACACATCAGATTGGCAGGGCATCTTGCTGTTCCTGATGCAGATGCCATGAGTTCCATTGTGTAACAAAACTTTCCTAGTTAATACATACAGGTCAGCATGTTATGTACTGAGTTGACTTCCTTTGTTGATTTCATTCTTTTTACCAGTTCTGAAGTCTCCGGTCACTATGCTGCTCCTATGCCTTCAAACATCTGAGTACTTTTCTGGTGGAAAAAGAAACTCCAGGAAACACTTCTCACTTCAGACATTTTCCCAACCTGTAATACGCACAGGGATGCGGACACTTTCTCCCATGGCAGCTGGGTTGCAAGTAATAGCAGGAGCTGCAAGGCTTTTAGAGACCTAAGCTCAGAACTCACACAGCACCACTTGTGCCACACTCTTTATCAGTCAAGAAAGCCATAGGACCCGCCCAGATTCAAGGGGTGGGGAAAGAGACTCTACCTATTGATGGGAGATACTGCAAAGAACTGTGGCCATGTCAGCAATCTGCAATCTACCATGTACCCCACTCAAGGTTCTACACTTATCTATTATTATTTTTCCAATAGAAACCATTTATAAGGTATTGTAATTCTTGGAATTTTGTCTTTCAAACCTACCTCTCCCGATTCTCTTTCTTCACAAATATAGTCTACAAGTTTGAAATCTTTTAAAATTATCTGATTTCCTTTTTATAGAAAACTGTAGCAATTTTTATCAATAATTATATATTCGTTAAGCTGATAAGCAGCAATTCATTTCTCATTAGTAGCTGATTATTTAATTTACTTATCTAAATATCTAAAAGACCTCTAATAATCAGTGAAAACAAATGGATTGTACATTTCTTCTTTAAAAGAGTATAACTGATTCACTGTTATACACCATTGTAAAGCAATTTTACTCTAATAAAGATGTTAAAAAATAAAAGAAGAAAAAGAAAATAAAAAAAAGTAAAAGAGTACCTCTCAGATATCTGAAACCTGCAAATAAAATCTTGAGCAAATGAACTTTCTGAGACCACAAATCTGAGAGGCTCTCCTTGAATTCGAATATGAATGAGAAATGACTGGGTTTAATAGTTGATGATTTTATGCAAATTTGTTCTACTGTTTCTTAGGAAGTAATTACTGTCAAAGATAATTCCAAGTCTGGTCTGACTCAAGTTATTTTGACTGTTATATTGCAATAATGATAACATCTCGCTATAGTTATATGTTTAAACCCATATGTTTTACCTGTTGACGCTCGTGTAGTTGTAAATTGTAGAATTTATTATGAGACGATTTTTTGCCAATACTATCATACGATGTTTTAGTGTTTATTTCTACTAACTCACATGTCGTTTTGATGCTTATGTGTTTAATTGGTCTTAGGAATAATAACCTATTAATAATTAACTTCTCTATTGCAAGCTTTAATGCTCTAGAATTTTCAGCCTCTTACCTAGAGCTTAGAGATGACAGATTTGCCCGGTGGTCGGTCGTGTGACAAGTCATATTAACATATATTGTTACAGAAAGGTTTTTAAATATATATTAGTTTGTAGCCATTATAATGTTTTTTGTTTCAGTGTCTCTGCTCATGCTGCCTTCTTCCTGTACATAAATATACCTGTCTCTGATTTCACTGAGTTGTTTGTATTTCTCTCTCAATCTCCCCCTCTTTCTCTGTGTGTGTATTTACACAGGATCTGGCTCGACTCCAGTACTTGACCACCATGTACTCACTTGACTTAAGGTGATATATTTAAAATATCTTCCCAACTAGCCCCTTTCTGTTACTGATGTGCGGCCCTAATGGCCAAAAGTTTGGTTCAGTTATCATGACTGTCACATTTGTGAAGCTATTTCCTTAGATATCTTAGATAAAGAATTTATTTTCTATACTGGCCTATGTACACATAGGATAATAACACTTGGTAAAATTTTATGAGGCAGCATGGCTAATCAAAAAGTAAACAGTTTTGAGTCAGTCATATCTGGTTGGAATTCTGTATCCTCTATTTTACTTTTCATATATTAGACTCTTTAAGCTTGAGTTTTCTGTTCTGTGAAATGGGGTTAACAATATCTAAAATATAGGAATGTTGAGAAACATAAGTGGATGTATGTAGAATGCCTTATACTTGGAAGCCACTAAATCATATTAGTTTCCATTTTGTCTTTCACTATCCCCAGCTATCAGAACATTTTTATATAGTCATTGTTATCGCAACATACTAGTGCAGTGAATTCTTTTCGTGTTCAAAGGTGAGGTATGGAGAAATTTTCAAGCCTTTTCCCCCATGATACACGGTTACATAAAAGAATATTAAAGGAATATTAGCCAAAAATCTTGTCAAAGAGAAACCGAGTAAATCACATATTGAAATTGCACATAGAAAGTTAGGTTTTAGACTTCCCTGGTGGTGCAGTGGTTAAAAATATGCCTGCCAATGCAGGGGACGTGGGCTCGAGCCCTGGTCTGGGATGATCCCACATGCCAGAGAGAAACTAAACCCGTGTGTCACAACTACTGAGCCTGTGCTCTAGAGCCCGCGAGCCACAAATACTGAGTCCATGTGCCGCAACTACTGCAGCCCGCACGCCTAGAACCCACGCTCTGCAACAAAGACAAGCCACCACAATGAGAAGCCCACACACCGCAACGAAGAGTAGCCCCTGATCGCCACAACTAGAGAAAGCCCATGCACAGCAACGAAGACCCAATGCAGCCAAAAATTAAATAAATAAATAAATAAATAAATAAATAAATAAAAAGAAAGGTTTTGTGTCAAAATAATCTTTAGGTTTTTTTTTTAACAGAAAATGAACTTGGCACTAGATAATATTTGAAAATGTTTTAAAATTAATGTATTTTTTCATGCACCAAATTTTATTATTAAATACTGATATCATGCTAGGCACTGATCTGGGTATTGCTGTGTAAACTGAAAAGTATACATCCATGTCCAAAGACATATTTGAGTGTAATTTCTTCGCCTGTCAATACATATATGAGAGTTGCATTATATAATGCTACTACTAAGAATATAAATTACTTTTTAAAGAATATATAGAATACGGAAAAAGAAACCTGGTGTCGTAAGCATTTTTATATGTCAGGTAACACAGCTGGAGGCCAATTTGGCTCTCTAGCCCTTTAAGTGTTTTCTCTGTAGTTACTTATGCAATGAAGCCACCTTAAGATGTTCAGTATTTCTGATTTGCCAACTGAGTATCATCCATATATATTAACTGGCATTTAAGAATTTTCTTCACGTTGCCTCAGCTTTCTGTTCCAGATTTTTCTCTAAGGTCTTTCCTATGTATATGGTTCCTCTAAATAATTTGATCTTTGTGCTTTTGGACCTGCCCTGCCCTTTTCTGCATCTATGATTTTATTCACACATACCTCTTTGTAGATTATCCTACTCCATGTTATTTTTTAACAAAACCAACTCCTCCCTTTCTGAGGAAAAGCCCAGTTTCTGTGTATGAAATCTCTGAACTCTTAATACAAAAGTAACAACAAATTTTGTACCTACTAAATACTTAGATCTTTAAATAAACTCAGTTAGTCCTTAAACAGTTCTATAGAATACAGGTTCTCCTAATTTTATTGATAGAAACAATATACCTCAGAGATTTAAGAAAATTGACAAGTAACAGAGGTATAGAGTGGTAAAACTTGATAGTGACCAAATTTTATAACATCCAATTTTCTTTGTTTTCTCTCTCTTATTTTCTTTTTTTACAGGAAATCCTACCTAACAATGCTTTTCCAGGCACTTATTTATATTTCAGTCTACCATTTATAATGCCTATTTTATCATCCCACTAAGATATAAATGTTTTAAAGGCAGCAACTGTATATTACTCATCCAGAGGAGCTAAATAAAATACTTTGAAAAAATAAAGAAACCTAAAAATTATCAGATTTTGAGACAGCCCCAGGCAAAAAAAAAAGGATAATAGGCCATTTTCTTGTTAGATTTCTGCAAGCTCTAGACAACAACCAATAATCAAGAATTGCTGATGTATTAAAAAAAAAAAACAAAGAAATATTCTAAAAATAAAATCATGGAATGTAGTTTAAAAATGTGTCAGCATCGTTTCAACAAACAAGTCTGTAAATAAGCATCCAGATGCTAAACATATCAGAGAATAATAACAGAGAAAGGTCAACTAACTACAAAGCTGAAAGTACAGGCAGAACAGACAGAGAAAGGCTGTTTGATTCAAAAGACATTAATACAAGCTATACTTTTGCTGTTGTTTGATTTAGAGAAGTATGAAGATCTGCAAGTTTTCCTTCTGTTTTTATTGCTTAGTTTGTTATGGGTCATAATCTTTTACAAGATTTAAGGGTGATTCTCTATTGCTATTTGCCTGGAGCTAATATGTAACCTTTGGGAAGTGCTCTTTGAGCAGATCTTACATCTTTGACGTTTTTTCTCTATTGTTTTTTTGCCGAAATGTTTCTCCTGTTTCTCTGCTGGCTCTGACTTTAATCTTTGTATGTGTTCTTTTAATTATTTTGATGATTTTCATTAGAAGCCTGAGAACCTTTTTAAGGACTCATTTGAAGAAAATAGAAGATTTAAGCAGAATAAATGTACTCTTTGAAGAAATAAACTATTACTACAATTTTCAAGAATCTTTATTTCATGTTGTAGATCTCAAAAAAATAAAAAACCTCATGTAAGTTACGTAAGTTGGATACATAAATTATAATTTTGTTTCAAGCTTCTATACCACTGATTAATAACTAAACCTTGTTTGAGGCCAGAAATCATTCTCCTCAATTCTAGTATAACTTGAATAACCATACCTGACTATAAATGGGCAGAGGGAGCTGACTGTGATTGATTAGATCGACTCCAATTCATATACTTCAGGTTAAAATATCCAAAATATTTTTGTCAGTTTGTTTGTTGTTTCCACAAAGAATCAGAGAAAACTAGGTGAGAAGAATCTAAATGCTATGGGTAACTATTTAGTTTTTTCTAAGTAGCTGTCTATCTCTCTATCTAGCTAGCTATCTAGATATAGATATAGATATATACATATAATCAATTAAAGTTGTTTTCCTGAATTGTGTCCCAGACTTCAGACCTCTGTTGGACTCTGGATTTTTAAGGAGTTTTCAACTCATGTGTCACGAATTATCTGTAGATATATAAACATTTAGATAAATAAATGCATAGCTCATCTTTTTCATATAGATATGTAACCGAGAAGAACAAACCTGACTCTATATTGACTCTATTCCTTTAGCTCTAACCTTTGTGCTCTGTTGCCTATGCTTAGTCATGCTGGCTCTGCACCTTCCCTAAAAGAGTGTTGCCTATAGCCTGAAATATACAGGGTAGCCCATTCTAAAGGCTCTGACCTTTAAAGGTATAACACTTTTCCATTCCAATAGAGATAAAAAGTTGCAAATAGAGAATAACATTTCTCTTGTGGGAGGTTTATAGGAACACCGTGATGGGAGCTATGTGAACAGCTGTCAGACTAAAGGATTCTGGCACCAAGAAGTGTGCAACAACCAGCCACAACTCCTCCCCTTTTAGTAAAAAAGAAGCCTGAATTCTAACTCTAGTGAGATGGTTCTTTGGGACACTAGTACCCCATCTTCTCAGTCTGCTGGCTTTCCAAATAAAGTCACTATTGCCTGCCTCAACACCTCATCTGTCTACTTATTAACCTGTTGTGTGTCAAGCAGTATAAGCTTGGAGTTGGTGACAGATAGATGCTAGTATGCTCAACAAAGTAAAAGAAATTGAATGTTACTAAATTCAGTCATCTTTTGTCATTTTGTAATTGCTAAATCAACGAAGACTACAACTACTGTCATGTGGAGACACTATTGTTTTGAGATCAAATTTAAAAGGGTTTCTCTAACTGGAAATAACTGGGAAGTACAGTTAGAGAGAAATGTATATTTATTTAACTACATACCTCTTCTGTAGGTATATGTGGCTTTGTGACCCAGTTTCAAGAGTCAGCATCTACGTTAATATGTCTGCTTTTAGTTCAAAATGCCTTCTGTCTTTCTGCCCTGTTTTCACGGAGGCTTCACTTGGAATTCCTTGTCTATCATTTGCTGGCATTCTCTCAGAAGCTCTCTGTGCTGACTGCTACAAAAATTCTATTCAATTAGTATACATTTTAAGGAGTCAACAGAAGATTCTAAGTATGCTTGGAGAGATTATCTGTCAAGCTTAATTCTTTATAGTACCAAGAGTTAAAATTCAAACTTCTGCTTTATCCAAAGATGAAGTAAAAGGGACCGGATTTGCCCTTTTTCTTAAACAACCAAACATTAGAAGGAAATGTATAGAACAATAGGTTAAACCATTGGACATCAGGCAACAACAGACAGTGATCCCTGAGAAATGGTAAACAGAAGAGGTGAGCCCTATGACTAGGGCAGCTTATTTCCTTGATAAGGGTTTTTAGGCTGCAGCAGAGAGGAGAACAAGCCAGACAAAGTTCAACAGACTCTGAGTTTAATGAGGTAAGGTGGACAGTCTGGGGAAACTGAAGTGAATGGCATACATTAAACAGAGTACAGGGGAGAGAACTTTACAGGAAAAGAACACCTGAGATCTGTTTATGTAACCCTCGGGAATTTCCTGGTGGTCCAGTGGTTAGGACTCCATGCTTCCACTGCCATGGGCCCGGGTTCGATCCCTGATCTAGGAGCTAAGATCCTGCAAGACACATGGTATGGGCCAAAAAACCCAAAAAACAACACCTGTTTATGTAACCCTCAAACATCCAGTCAAGTACTGATTATCACAGGACTGTGAAGAAACTACCTGAAACTGGAAAAAGAACCACCCAAAAGGATTAGAGAGAATAGCACCTGGTACATACATAGGGTCAGGAATTATGCCTGGGCCCACCAGCCAGACTGAAAAATTATCATAACTCATAGTTATTGAATGGAGTACACAGAGGAATCTTGCCTCAGCTGTAGGGCAAACTCTAGACTAAACACTGCTCTGGCTTACTTAGCACATCTTAAAAGTGAGATCTGAAAGAATCAAATGTCCCAAGAGATTTAACTGTGACCCAGAACAAAGCTCATGAATATTTATAGGAAAACAAAAATATCTATTGCCCAACAAGGTAAATTCACAATGACTGGCATCCAACCAAAGGAAAAAAAAAAGGCAGATGTGTAAAGAAGAAGGAAGATATAATCTATACTGAGGAAATAGATCAATCACTTGATACAAACCCAGAATGACATAAATGTTAAAATTAGCAGATAAGGATGTTAAAAGAGTTACCATAAATGTTTTAGTATGTAGTGAATGTATGCATGTATTCCATATTTTCAAAAAGAGACATGAAAGGTATATTAAAGAAGATTAATTAAACTCTTAGAAATTAAAATGTCTGAGATGGAAAAAAAAACACACCCTGGATTGTATTACCTGAGTAGATATTTTAGAAGAAAAGATTAGTGAACTTGAAATTAAGACAGAGAAAAAAGTATTTTTAAATGAACAAAGCAATCTGTGGGAAAACTTTAAGCAGCCAAATACACATGTATTAGGGTCCCCTAAAGAGAGAGAGTTGGAATAGAAAAAAAAAAAGGGAAGAAACAATACTCTAAATATTTTCAAATTTGATGATAAAATATAAAACCAGAAGTCCAAGAAGTACAATGTACCCCAAGTATTAGAAACCTACAAAACAACAGCAAGGAATACTGTAATCAGATTGCTCAAAACCAGCGATAAAAATAAATTCCTAAAAGGAGCCAGCAGAAAGAAAGCACAATTTGTACAGAAGAACAAACATACAGATGATGACAGATTTCCCATTGGAAAGAGCCAAAGGGAGAAAATGGTAGAGCAATGTCTTTAAAATTCTGAAAGAAAAAAAAAAAAAACGACAATCTAGAACTCTATATTCTGTAAAATATCATTCCAAAACAAAAAATAAAGATTTTTTCAAATCTACAAAAGTTGAACGAACTTACCAGAACAGACCTGCACTAAAAAAATGTAAAGGTAGTCCTTCAGGCAGAAGAAAATGCATGCCAGATGGAAATGTGGATCTCCACAAAGGAACTGAAGTCACTAGGAATGAGGCTACATAGAAATATGTGTAAGATTTGTTCTTATTATTTAAATATATTTACAGTGTAATTGAGTGTTGAAACAAAAATAAAAATGTATACTATAGTATAATGTTGTGAGGGATTTATGGAATATGTATTAGCAAAATGTGTGAAAACAATATAAGGTAATGAGGGGAGAGAGGAAATCTATCATTGTGAGGTTTTTATACTATATGTTAGGTTCTTATAGACATATATCTTGAAGGTGGACTGTGATAAGATAAAAATGCATAACATAAATCCTAAAGCAATCAACAAAGGAAATAAAAATGGATTCAAAAAACATTAATCCAAAATAATGCAGAAACCCCCAAAGCAAACTTACACGATTATGTATATTGTGACAGCAGTTTTATAGGCACAGAACCATGAAGGACAGTAACTTGCCTGAGGTCCCTCAGCTAAGTGTCAGAGTCAGAAACTGACTAGAGCTCAGGCTCTGGGCCATTATGTTGACAGAAGACATACTTCAGTTGAGGATGGTACACATCTTCCCACTAGAGAAATAAAATCACCCCTACATCTCTGACTCACACTGACTCTGAATCCAGGATTAATAGTCAAAGAGACTTATGCTTCTGTCAAGAAAAATTATGGAAGACTTTAAAGTGGGCAAAATAATGATTATTAGGTTTCCTATCTGCAGTACTTTTCAGGGTCCACTTCTACCTTTCATAATCTTTGAGCTATGCTATCATTTTGTATTTTATAGAAGTTTGTATTTATAGAAGTTTGATAATAATGCAAGTGAGCCTTGTACATAGCAATGCAAAATGAACTGTGTCTGGTGGAATGCAACTGACTATTGGCCTGTGGGTACTGATCTGTTCTTCCTGTATTCTTAAATTCATTTCAGCATTCCTGATGGCCTATATATATCTGGTACTTGCAATTCTCCTTTGAACCTATTATAATATCCCACTGGTTTTCTCTCTCTCTCTCTTTTTTTTTTTGGCTGCACTGGGTCTTTGTTACCGTGCAGGGGCTTTTTCTAGGTGCGGTGAGCGGGGGCTACTCTTCATTGGCGGTGCGCGGGTTTCTCATTGCACCTGTGGCTTCTCTTGTTGCAGAGCGTGGGCTCTAAGTGCACGGGCTTCAGTAGTTGTGGCTCACAGGCTCTAGAGAGCAGGCTCAGTAGTTGTGGCGCACATGGGCTTAGTTGCTCCACGGCACGTGGGATCTTCCTGGACCAGGGATCAAACCCATGTCCCCTGCATTGGCAGGAGGATTCTTTACCACTGCGCCACCAGGGAAGTCTCTCTCTTTTTAATTAATTAAAGTAATTGACACATATTCATTTTATATTTTTATGAGTTATGATATTATCTTTTAAAAAATTATACTTTAGCATTGTATAACTACTAGATAACAAAATCGACGTAAACAAGAGAGTTGACTCTCAGATGGATGTCAAGCAGGAATTATGAAGAGTTTTATCTTCCCCATAAAGATACTGGTTGCTTTTAAGTAAAACTGACATTCGCTGCAGTTGATGATTGTTTTTTTTAATTGATATGGTATTTGATAACCAGGGTTTTCAGATTATGTCACTGAAAAAATTCTTCTTCATTCATAATGGCACACTTGGTTGGCCAAGCTCTATTTGGCTGCTGTCTTAACACCAACCCCTTCCCTGACACACACATAAAACTTGACATCTACAAGTAGTTAAGGCCTGTAGAGACCCCCTCCTGTGATGGCAAAACCTTACAAATATAGTAGTTCAGCCTGAATGATCTTTTCAAGAACTAACTCCCCATAACATAGCTCCCAACAAAGGATGCAGGATTAGAACTCACTTTGTATAAAAATGGCAGTGGGATCCAACACCTATCAAAGACATACTAATGTTCCAGTGTGATGCCAATCACACTGGAAATTGTTTAAGTAAGTACTTCTCAAAACTTACTGGGTACTCATGTTAAAATACCCACAGTTTTGGAGAAGATGAATAGATAAACCAATAGCTTATCTTTGCATTTCATAAGACTTCTTCCCCTTGTAAAATAAGTCACTGAAATCCCATTAAGTGATAAGTCCTCCAGTGTATTAATGGTTTTTGAAATAAATTATTTGATGATGAGTTAAGAAAAGAAATTTTAAACTCATATGTATGGAGTATGTATGTATTTAACCGAGGGTCAATAAAAATGACAAGAAATCATTGGGGAAATTATAATGTAAATCAATGGAAAAATTATTCAATTTGAAATGCTATCCAAAAAAATAATAATAATAAGGAAAGAAGGAAGGGAGGGGAAAAGAGATTCGATATGAACTCTGAGATGTGTGAGAGTTTTGCAACAGTTAAGAAGTTGCAAGATCCTAAGCCTTAAAAAAAGTCTGATTTATTGGGTTTATGTTCTATCCCCAGGTATGTTATAGATTTCAGAGACTTTTCTTGACTCCCTTGTAAACTCAAACCCATGTTAAACCCCATATGTCTAAAAAAATACATTCTAAGCTCCAATCCGATAGCTCACGTATAAATATTTAAAGCACAATTCACTCCTAAGTTGCTAAATGCCTTTATTACTTTAGTTGAAGGGAAAAAGTTTATTAGCCATTTATCTTCCTTCATCTTAATGATGTCAAACAAGCTTCTTTTCATTCCATAAATCAAAACTTAGCAACTTTTAGCATAAAACCCCAGCATATTTCTGGGGTTTAGCAGTCTGATTTTGATAACATGACAATATGGTAGTAACAGTTCTTATAGTTTTAAACTACAGTGATTTATTAAGGTGACAAATTAAGATGTCCTAACAAGATTAGTTTTAATAGCCAAGTTCAGGTATAAGGAGGCCTTATCTATGGAGGTGCAGGACCCAGAACATATCATTAAGTCATCTATTCTATACGCTTAATATCTCTGTGCAGATTAACTTTGGAAGTTGTGTTATGGTGAGTATTTTAACCAATAGTTAGTAACCACTGACAACAAGAACAGCAGTTGGTCGGCAGGTAGATGATTTGAGGGAAGAGGTATCACAGATGACCAGAGACAGCTGAGGCAGGCCTAGGGGGCAGGTTGTATGCTGATGCTAATTGTATTTTACATATTGACACTAATTATATTTTAACCACCAGCTGCTGGCTGCCTTTTTTTTCCCCCTCCCCTCATAGATCCCGAGGGTCTGTGGGCAATTGCATTAATTTGCCTTTCCAGGAGGACAACCCTGCATACAATTAAAGAAAAGGAATCACTTCTAACCGAAAATGGGTATGTACCCTACATAAAATCCATACACTAAACCAACCTTTGACATTTCTTAAATGAACTTGTGTAAAGAACTAACTAAAAGACAGACTTAAAGCGTTCTCCTCCTAAGGCAAAACAAGTTGAAAAGTGACTGATTCCATCAATGGTTGTCTGGCTGTTTTATTACGTGCAACTAAAAATCAGAACTGATTTGACTGGCTGTTTTCACGTTATGTCAACGCAATGGAAGGGGACATAATTCCAATCGCTTCCCTCTGGAATGTTTTATGCTTAAGTGTTTCTTCTTATGATAATATATTTTCCCACTAGGAAACATTATCTATACCTCCCATCAGCAGTTGTTCTCTGTTAACCTTTATTTTCCTCATTTTATACTGCCAAAAACCATATTTTAAATGCTTTTGTGGACAATGAATTTTGAATAATGGGTCTTGAGTAACTCTATAATTTTCATTTGCTATTTTAAATTAATTACTTTGATAGCGAAAAAACTTTAAAGATGGCTTTGTAATTTTCAGCATAAAATAAAATTATTATGGTTTAATTTCTCTCTCTTTCTGCTTCATTCTCCTTTTGTCTGCAGCACTAATGAAGCTCAGAGTAAAACATGAGTGAGAAGAAATGAAACAACTCTCTCTGGTTCTTGTGTGCTAAGGTATCTTCTTTAGAACAAGTCTAATGTGACTTAGAAGCATCTTTAGAATTTCTTCCCTCTTCAATTTTTTCACTCTGCAAACATGCATTTCATTCACCATGTGTTCCCTAGCACTTAGCACTTACAACATTGCAGGTACGTCATAGGTGCTCAATAAATGATCCTTGAATAAATAAATGACACTGCAAATGAATACTTCTGAAGGTTTTCACATAACTTCCAACCCATGAACTGTGGTCTTGGGGAACCCCAAGCACATGAGAATAGCTCATGTAACAATTAGTCAATTCTTGGATGAATGAGTGGTTTTCGTGTACCTATTTTAGAGAAATATTGGTGATACTGGCTTGGCTGCTTTCTCATACAAAGACTCTCTCATCTTCATATGTCTATCTTCTAACAAATATGTAACAAAAAATCATTAATTCCCTCAGATGTTTTTCCTTGATTCAGATTTCATAACTTATCTGAACACTTAAAAATGTTCCAGGGGCCAAAGAAATCTTGGGGGAAAGAAGGAGGGCAGGCTTTGCTTCATGGTTGTTTTAGACATACTGGAAGAACACAGGCTATCAGAACATGTAGAATCAAGCCATGGTTCTGAGAAACAAAATAAAAATGTTGCCAATATCTGGATTGCTATTTCAGTGGCAGTCTCTATGAGAAATCTACTACTGGGTAAAGCATAACCTCTCTTGATATCTACATTCATGCATTCTCAATTAAATATGATAAACATCTCCAAAATTCTGAAATAGCACATGGAGAAGTCTCATTGATGATCATGAAGAAGTTATCAATATCTGTGAGTACCTGGGAGTCAGTCAACAATGAAAAATGCCTCTTGTTCTCAAATTTCCCTTTCACTATTGTCCCATGACCCTTAAACTCACACTATTAAGGTGATCACTTCCTAAAAATACCAGATCTTCAACCATCTTTTCAAAAGTGCAAACGTGTGACCAAGATGACTATCCCTTCAACAGGTGCAAAAGTACCATAGAGTTTACTATTCTGGGAACTATAGGTTGAAGTTCATTAGTGGAATTAAAAATCAATGTATTGAGACTGACCCAGCATGTTCAGTGGGATGAAATCCTACTTAATACGAAATGTTCTATTACACATAAGACACATAAGGTTTAGGAAAATGTTCTTCCAAATATGTGTGTGTGTGTGTGGGCACTGAATGGCAGGGTGGATTTGTATTTCTCACTTTGGATGGTACTTAAATGTTGGAGTACCTCTATGTCAAACTGTTTGAATCATGGGATGCCACCGGGTGTCTCACTGTGCTTGACAGGGCAGTGTTAAAGCACTGGTATCTGAAGTAAGGGAGAGAGATGTTAAAGAAAAAAGCAAGGAAATCACCAAGCACAATATTACTCAGTAGTTTTTGCCTGGAGCAGTTCCATTAGGATAATATAGGAGAAGTGTAAACTAGTAAAAAGAGAATGAAATGAAATTATAACACAGTCGGAAGTTAACTGATAACGTAATCTAGCACAAGCACCGTACTTAATAGATGAAGAAAATGTGTCTGAGATACTATAACTTGAACAGTTAACAGACTGTTTGATTTTTAAACCCAGTGGATATCCCTTCAACTAAAATGGAAAAATTTCCCCAGAAAAGTAATCTCTTGGAGGGTGAGGGAAGTAAAGAGAAATAGATGAGACTGGAGTATGGCAAAAGAAGAAATGATTGTAGTAAAGTGGAAAGATAGTCTTCCCACCTTTGGGTTCCAGTTATTTCATACACATTCTCAGGTGTTGGGACTAGTAGATTGCTAAAGTGCCTGTATTTCACTTTACCTTTAATTTTAATGAATGGAAAGTCTTCCTGAACATTTCAAGCAATAATCTTTTGACCTTTAATTTACACTTACTATATTTCTCCTGTTGTGCCTTGTAATTGATAAATCTAGGGGAAAGAGGAAGTTCATGGGCTCTCCATGAATACTTATTAAGGGCATTTGACATCAAAATAGAATTAAAAATTGTGCGAAGCACTGGCGTTACACTTTGCTACTCAAATATACAGACTTTATGTTCATAAGTAAGCAGATGAGGACTTCCCTTGGGCACAGTGGTTAAGAATCCGCTTGAGAATGCAGGGGACGTGGGTTCAATCTCTGTTCCGGAAGATTCCACATGCCGTGGAGCAACTAAGCCCATGCGCCACAACTACTGAGCCTGCGCTCTAGAGCCTGTATGCCACAACTACTGAGCCTGCGTGCCACAACTACTTAAGCCCATATGCCCTAGAGCCCGTGCTCCACAACAAGAGAAGCCACCGCAATGAGAAGCCCGTGCACCGCAACGAAGAGTAGCTCCCATTCGTCAGAACTAGAGAAAGCCCATGCGCATCAACGAAGACCCAACGCAGCCAAAAGTAAATTAATTATTTTTAAAAAATAAGTGGATGCAAATCAATCAAAACTATTCTTTTCTTAGTAGACCAAGCCACTTTTGTCGATTACAGCTCTCAGACAGGCAACCAGCTGCAGATTTCTTTCTACCATTATCTAAGACTGTTTTTTGTCTATAGCTCTTGAAGCCCTGCACCGGTGCTTCATTTAAGCTTTTTCTTTTCCCCTACAGGAACAGGGCAGCTGGACCTTGGACAAATAAAGTTCTCACTGAAGTCAATTGGAGTTTTGACTGCCTGAGGCCTGCAGCATCAGGCCCCAAGTCATCTATTATAAATATTTTTGACACATCAGATTCATACACATTCAACTCCAGCTGAAAAGGTAAAAAGGTACAGACTCTTACCAGTTATTTCATGCCTTGAAGGAAAACAACTCCACTTAAGTGATATTCTTTCTTCACCTCAGATCCACTTGCGGGTTAAGATCGTCGCCAAAGACTCTGTCTACAAACTGGAAAGAGATGAGGTATTTCTCAGTAAAAAGAAATTAGTTTTGTGCTTAGGCAGGCTGTAGTGTAGCAAGCAAATTCCCACTCTCTACCATATATTACTCACCTTATAAGAATATTTCAGGTAGTGAGTAAAGACATCCATTGTGAATATATATACTTTGATATATTTTTAGTAATACAACTATAAAAGCTTTCCATATTTCTTGATGGTTTACAGAAGAAGAATGACAAATAAAAGAACAAAAGAAAAATACAAAACCTGAAACTACACAAGAGTTCCTCGTTTTTTTTTTTTAAATTGGGCTTTTTATTGCCTGAAACTTTCCTTCCTTTTAAATTTCTTTTGAAGCAAGTTAATGCACAACTGATTTTTCAAACTGTGTAATTTCTCATTTAAGCTTTTTTTTTTTTTTTTTTTTTTGCGGTACGCGGGCCTCTCACTGTTGTGGCCTCTCCCGTTGTGGAGCACAGGCTCCGGACGCGCAGGCTCAGCGGCCATGGCTCACAAGCCCAGCCGCTCCACGGCATGTGGGATCTTCCCGGACCGGGGCACGAACCCATGTCCCCTGCATTGGCAGGCGGACTCTCAACCACTGTGCCACCAGGGAAGTCCTCATTTAAGCTTGTGATAGAGAGGAAATTCTTTGTGGTTTTGTCTATTCTGCATTACAATTTATATCAAAAAACATCAGGAATAGTTTGGGGACAAAAGAAATGCCAAAATATTGATTCCAGTGGTAAGGCTAACTGTAATTCCTAAATAAATATGAATTAATGGGGTACACATATTTGAATTCCCTTTAGTGACAACTTTTACTTTTGGTAATTGAATGCTCTATAAATTGCTTCTCATATATTTCTATTTCTTCATTATTATTGCCCTATTTGTGTAACTCTGAAAGACAAGAATATTACGGTATCATGTTATTTAAACAAGTAATATGAGTATTTGCCTTTTAAATATTTGAAAATATTTTCACTGGCTATATTGAAAAACATAGTCAGTCTTTAGTGCAGTGAGCAAATTTCACCCTTTACTGTTTATCACACTCCTTATACGAATGTAAGAAAATTTCAGGTAATGAGTATAATTGTGTATGTGTATATATATATTTTACATATATTAGGTACATATAAATGTGCACCATTTGGAGACTATATTATACTATGTGATATATGTAGTATCCAAAATATAACAAATAGTAAATTTTTTTTAAATTCATACTGTATTTTCATGGATGAAGTACAGTTCGACACAACAAAAAAATGTTCTCAGTGTTAAAATTGTCTGCAACCTAACTACACAGTCCTGTGAATGGCAGGAAACCAGAAATAATTCTGTTGCTACTTATAGTTAATGAGTCATGACAAATCTCAACAACCAAATCATTCAGTAGCATCAAATCTGACCATTCTAGGCTCTGTCTACCCAAAGTCCAATTATTTGAGCAATTAAGTAAAAATGTGGCCAAACTAAATGGCTTGTACTGTGTAAACAGACCACTGGAATGAATAATTACATTTTTAATTGAATTGGCTTATTTGTGGCAAGTTGACACAACATAGGTTGTCAAACATCTGGTTAATTTCTCCACATGATTTTAAGCAACAAGTCAAATTAAATAAATTAATTAAAAATTTTACTTAGTTTAATGAGTTTTTAAACTTAATATCTTAAGCGAATATGTATTATATACATACATAACTTGACAGCAGTGCTTGTGTGCATAAACATGTAGACACAAGTTAATTATGATGATAAAACAATAGTAAATAAGCCTACTTTGTGCCAGGTACTACTGTTCAAGCTTGTTGGATATATTATCTAATTGATTTATCTTAATAATCCTAAGAAATTCATTCCATTATAATACCCACTTTACGTATGAGAAAACTGAGACAAAATAAGATAATCCAGTTATTTCTGGAGGAGACAGGATATAAACTGAGGTCGTCTGACTCCAGTGCCCATGTTAACCATCTATGTTGCAGCTGTCCACATACAAGCAAATATACAAAAGTGACCAGTGTATTTAATCAATATACTGAAAGAAGATAAAACTCAAATTTGTTGTTGGACCAAATTGATCAGTCAATTGAATGAGAATAGTCAATCTTGTAGTTGTGTTTATACACAGCCAAAAATCTATTCCTTTTAACTCAACTGAATGACTCACCTTTGCACAATGAACAATTGTGCCTTCTGTCTTCTATACCCTTAAGCTACCTTCTCCCTTGGTCCGTTCCCTTCAGCACAGAAATATACTTAACATACCTACAAATGCCCTCATACATTTCAATCAGTTATTCTCTTTTTTCCCCCTCTTCTAAATAATAAATTAATATCTTCAATATATAGTCTATGATAACTGACTTTAATTTTTTTTCTCTTTGAATCCACCTCCATGTAGTTTCTTCTCCTATCACTCTACTGGGGGTCTTCCCCCAAGGGTCACGTGTGATCTCCTAACCACCATGTTAGCATTCTAGTTTTGGTCTTTCTAGAATTCTTAGAACAATCCAGCAATGTTGACTATTAACACCTTCGTATATCTATTAAAATATACTTGAGTTTTCTGGATTATAATACCAGCTCATTTGTAGAATCAAGTTGAATTAATTACTATAATTTTACAACACCCCAAATAAGAAGTCTTGACTTTTTTCTAGGAACTTTACTTATTTGGGATTATAATTCTTATATATCACATTTTCACTTAATTTATATTGTTAGGTTTCCTTATGTCATTATAAATTCTGTAACAATATCATTTCAGTGACTACATATTAATTTAGCATAGAGATTAACCATGATTTACAGGGAATGATTATTCCCCTATTTGGGGAAGCTTAGTTTGTTCTCGCCACAAGTTGTGCTATGAGGAAATCTTTGTCTATAACATTTATTTCTGGAAGGGGACTCACCATGTGAAAGGATATGAGTATTTTAATGGTATTAAATATCTGCTACATTCCTTCTCCAAAAAGTGTAAATAATATATCCTCCCCAGTATTACAAGGGAAGGTTCTTCTTTCTGTATATAGATATTCCTGCCAGCTTAAAAAATTGTTGGTAAATATGATATGCTGCATAATGAGCTCTCTTTCTTTGATTTATGAGACAGCATTTTGAAACTTCTGCTCCTTTTACTACTTTTTCTGAATAGAAAGGGCCTATTCTCACCTACTGTTTCACCTGGATCCTCTTCTAGATATGTTTTATTCTGTACCCATGAGTTATTTCACCCTCATCTGTCACTTTAATTACTACCCTGATGTGACACACCTTCCTACTTCATTGTGAAAGCCAGGCCTATATCTACAACCAGCTCTTGCTCATCTATGCCCGCTAGAAAATTTCTCCACCGCTCTTAAGCTGCATTTTCCTGTGGCAGCCATACCCTAGCCAATGGGGCCCAAATCTTAGCCTTGAGGGCCTCTTCTGAGATCCTTCTCAGTTCATTAGCCCTCAGACCAGAGGTAGTAACTACTTTCTGCCCTTGCAATTCTTTTATATAATTTTAGTAATGTTTAACATTTTAAATTAAGAATTCCTTACATTAAATCATCTCTGTTCAAATTACTGGTGTGTTTTCTGTCTCTGTCTGGACCCTGGCTGATTCATCAGCTTTCTTATAATTGATGTTGATATGGTATATTTTTTGTTCATCCTTTTACTTTCAACCAATTTCTAAATGTAAGTCTTTGATCATCTATGTAGGATTTGTCCTTCTTTTAAATTAGTTAATTTAAACTTATTTATGTCCATCACTCTGAGGATTTTTAAGAAAAGTGTGATTTTAGTTTTCTGGGTTTTTTTGTTTGTTTTTCTGGTTGTTAAGATGAAGTCATTATCTTTTGTTACCTTCTACACCTTAACTAGGAAGGGACCTTCTCTCTAGTACCTTAATTGGGCACAATGCTACCTTGAAAATCTGTTAAAACCAGTCCCCAGTCACCATAATCGTAATTTAAAACCTCATCATTTCTCAGTTTGAAATCAAAATAACTGATTAACTTGTCTCTCTCTCACTCTCTGCATAACTCAATCCACCACACTGCTGCCAAAGTTATGTCCCTAAAAAGCAAATGTGCTGATGTCACTCTTCTGTTTGGTGACCTCTGATGGCTTCTTCTTGCTGAGAGGATAAAGTCCATAGACAGCCTTTCACACGGTGAGGCGAACGACTCTCCACCCTCTCTTGTTGCTTCCTACTAAGTAGCCCAATTAGTTCACCACTCAGATTTTCTTCACATGCCTCAAATAGACTTTGCATTCCTATGAGAACTTGACATTCTTTTCGATCTTGATACTCTTTATTTCAACAAAATCCTCCTGAACTTGTAAAAGATGTTTTTTTTTAAGTTGTTTAAATTCCATATTTACTGTGAAGTCATCTTTGATCCCCTTAGCTGTAGATTACTTCTTTACTCTTTCAACACAGCAGTTCAGACTTCTGGTTCTCAGACGTTACTATCCATCAGGATCACCTGCAAGCCTTGTTAAAACACTGTGTACTGGGTCCTGACTGAGTTTCTAATTCAGTAGATCTGTAGGGGTGCCAGAGAATTGGAATTTTTAACAAGTTTCCAGATGATTCTTCCACTGCTTGTCCTAGAACCATATTTAAAAAAAAAAAATACACTAGTCTAATGAGTTTAGGAAACTATTTCAATAGTTCAGGTAAAAGATAACAGCCTCCTCAATCAATTTGCTATAAAACTGGAAAAGGTTACACTGTTTTCCATTTAAATAATTCTATTTATTTTTATTAAAATATAACTTAAAAATTAACCTGGTAAAACAGTTGAGGATGTGGGTAAGGGCGATTCAAAGGAGAGTAACAAGCCAAAGGCAGTTTCACTTTTCCAGCTATATGCCCCAGAAATATCTCCCAATAGCTAATCCTCAAAGTCTGTAACAAGAGAACAACGTACAATTTCAAAAGGAAATTTTAGCAAACTAAAGTTTCTTTTCAGTAATTAAGCTGCTTTCCTGTGCCAGAAACCAAGGGTATTTTACAAATTGTTCCATCATTATGACTGTGTAAAACCTTGCATATCGGTTTTGAGATAATTATATTGGTTATCAGGAATATAAATGCTTTTCAGATAAAGCTAATCTATGGATAGATTTCAGGGTCTGTCGCACTTCAGTTGCCTAGTGTGATTCTTTGTAAACCTCAGCTTATTAGGAAAGAATGGCCCTTGCCATATGTGCAGCATTAAGAACATCTGGAAACACCATCAAAGCAAGAAATTTTTTACTTTCCACTGGCATGAAGAAGCCATTGGAAATTTCACAGATGTTTGAACCTCAGGATCCCTGGATAGCAGGAAATTGATGCAGACTGCTGGCGTTGACCAAGTAATTTCTCCTAGGAACTGCATTGTTGCTCCAATGAGAAAAATGAGAGGTTGTTCCTAATGGGAATAAGTTTCTTCCTAAATAAAATTAGAAGTGAATAATCTAATTTGTCATTAAATGTCATTGTAATAGATACGAGGCTAAAATCATTAACGCACCCTCAGTGGTTACAATTAGAATCACATGAATGATGGAATATTAGTGAAATGCATGCATTTCTTGGGTTTATTTCAGTTTGGCATTTATCTTCATGATTTGGGGGGTTTCTCTATTTTCCAGGGAGCCTACTTCCAGTTTGTCATTCTAACAAAATCAAAATTACTCACTCTATAGTCATCCCAAATTTAATAAAGTCAGTTTAAACTCAGTTAATTACAGGTTCACATCTAGGATCTGAGGATTTTGTGCATGACTCTGATTTCTAAGCAATGGTTCTAAACCCCCAGTGAAGATATGTCATATCAGAATCATGTGGGTATTTTTACCTATTTTGATTTTTTTTTCCGAAATACACATGACCAGATCCTCATCTCTGACATTACTGATAAGACTTCAACTCTATTTGGAGAACTGAGGAATGGAGGGAAGATGGGATTAACTATGTGCTTTTAGAAATGGTTCCTCCAATAATTCTGTTAGTATCATTTGGTTAGAATCACCTGCTATAAAGCCTCAGTACTCAAAGTGAGGTGCATTGACCAGCAGTATCAGCATCAACTGGAAACTTGTTGATAATGCAGATTCTCAAGCCCTGTTGCATAATGTGCATTTTAAGGAGAACCTCACATGATTTCTTTGCCCATTAAAGTTTTCAATTAAGTACTACTGTAAAAAAAATTATTGCCTTTAACGTGAAGATAATTGTTTTTCATCATTTCTTTTTGGTCACCGAAAGCTAAAGCCCTTACATAAAAATAACATAAATATCCATGAGGATCACTACTATTTGTCATACAAAATTCATTATTACAGAGAGCCCCTCTTCTAAATTTGGAGAGCATAGCATTAGTGGGAATGAAAATTTTACCTCACGCTACAACTCAGAGAAACGCAGCTCCTTTATGTTGTCTATTTAGGAGCTATTTTATAGCACAACTGCCATCTGCCAGCTTGAAGGAAAGAAAAATAAAATGTCCAGTATGAGTTAGAGTAGTCTTTAGTAAATTAAAGTCTATGAAAAGGATTTAAAGAAATTATTTCCTTGGCTATATGGTTTACCCCCCCCCCGCCACACACACACACACACACACACACACACACACACACACACACACACTCACACACACACACACACACACACGCTTCTCTATTTAGGATGCTGCCATCCTTATTATGCATCCTTGTGGATGTTGGGAGGTGGTGGGCGTTTTCACTGCAGTTCCTCTGCCTCCACAAATCTCCAGAGTGATGTTTTCACCTCCTGGAGCTGCTTACCCAGCTGGCTCTCAAGGTTAAACTTAAATGGTGAGTGTAACTCAATTTCTTCTAAGTTTTCTCAGAGTTTAGTTGCCTTCTTCCCTGCCTCAGATACACCTCAGCTCTCCCTGATTATAGTTTCCTGAATATTTCAATTATCTCCAAAGAACATTCTTTGGATAGATTGTTTTAACATAGAACTTAATCAAGCAAAACCTTTTAATAATGTCATGCTTTGAAAAAAATTGGAATCCTTCAAATTCATTTTAAAATGCTAGCAAATCCATGATATTAAAATTTACATTTATAGCTTAAAAATAATTACAGTCTCACTACTGAGTTTTTATTTTTAAAATTTTCATGTTAAATATTAGTAAAGAAAGTTAAATATTATATTAGAAATATTACCTACCATGACCAAGTAGGGTATAGCCCAAGAAATCAAAGATGATTAATATTAGAAAAATTACTTATATAAGAAACTAATTCCAAGACAAATTATCCAATTAAAAAATGGGAAGGATTTGCATAGAAACTTCTCCAAAGAAGACATATAAATGCCCAATAAGTACATGAAATGATGCTCAATATAATTAGCCATCGAGCAAATACAAATCAAACCCACAATGAACGAGTACTTCACATCCACAAATATGCTTATAATTATATAGTTAGATAATAACAAGTGTTGGCCAGTATGTGAAGAAATCAGTAGCCTGGTACACTTCAGTAAGAATGTAACATAGAAACACCACTTTGCAAAACAGTCTGACAGTTCCTCAAAAGGTTAAATATAGAGTTACCATATAACACAGCAATTCCATTCCTAGGTATTTATTCAAGAGAAATGAGAATGTGTCCACACAAAGATGTGTGAGTGAATGTTCATAGCAGAATTATTCCTATTACCCCCAAAATGGAAACAAACTAAACGACCAACAATTGATGAATG
Source organism: Aethalodelphis obliquidens (assembly GCF_003676395.1). Taxonomy (NCBI): domain Eukaryota; kingdom Metazoa; phylum Chordata; class Mammalia; order Artiodactyla; family Delphinidae; genus Aethalodelphis; species Aethalodelphis obliquidens. The sequence goes on along the minus strand of NW_020837947.1, from coordinate 63,819,636 downwards.
GATGAATAAAATTATAAGATAGAATATTAGTCAGTAATAAAAATGAATGAAGTATGATACATGGCAAATACGGATAAACCTTGAAAACATGCGACTTACGAACATTTTTTTCATAAACTTTAGGAACAAATTTAACCAAGGAGGTGAAAGATCTATACACTGAAAACTAAACTGATTTAAAAAATTGAAGAAGACACAAAAAATGGAAAGGTATTTTGTGTTTATGGACTGCAAGAATTAATATTGTTAAAATGGCCATACTACACAAAACCATACAGAGATTCAATGCAATCCCTATCAAAATCCCAATGGCCTTTTTCACAGAATCCTAAAATCCATATGGAACCACAGAAGACCCAGAATAGTTAAAGCAATCTTGTGCAACAAGAGCAGAGCGGCAGACCTTACTTCCTGGTTTCAAATTATATTACATAGCTATAGTAATCAAAACAGTATGGTATTGGCATAAAAACAGACACATAGATCAATGGAACAAAGTAGAGAATTCAGAAATAAACTGAAGCATGTATGATCAATGAATTTTTGACAAAGGTGCCAAGAATACACAATGCGGAAAGGATAGTCTTTAATAACTGGTATTGGGAAAACTGGATATTCATGTGCAATATGAAATAACCAAACTAGCATGTCCATGTTTAGACTCATGAGGATGTTTATTTCAAGGTTTTTTGCAGTGGCAGCACTTTGGAAGAAATATGAATACCTTTCATTTGGGAAGATTTGGGTAAAATGTGGTAGATGCAAACAACGGAGTATTCTGTGGCAGTCAGAAGTAACAGACTACATGTGCACACAAAAAAACATGGATAGATCTAAAATGCATGATGAGAATTTTTTTTAAAAATTGGAAAGTGATATGTGATCAAAAACACTTCTTGTGTAAATTAAAAATATATGTGTGAATGGGATTACTAATTTTTCCCTACAATCTTTTCCTCCTTTCTTTAACAGTAACAGACTTAAGCTGGGTTGTGACCTGGTTAGGATACATTTCCCAGGCCTCCAGATACTGGATACATTTTATCAAGTTCTTGCCCATGCGACTTCACATGTGCCATCTGTGGGTTGGGGCCTCTGAGCAGTGGACTGACTCTTCTATACCCTCTCTCTCTTTCCTATCAGTTGTAACTGCCTTCAAGTAAAAAGAAAATCTCTGAAGAGGATGGCACAGAAACAAGGTGGAAGAAACCCCGGTTCCTAAATACCCGTTTGAAAACCTGAAACTTAGATCTGGAACAACCACTGGGACTGGAACATGAGAGAAAAATAAACCTCTATCAGCTTGAAACATTGCAGTTTTATTTGTTTGTGTTGCTGTTGTAGAAATTAAGCCTAATCTCACCAGCACACGTACAAACATAATCTAATGCACAAATATAAACAAAAGGATATACAGTAAAGGTATTCAGATAGCTGCTGGCTGCTTTAAAGGGTGGAAAAAGGAGTGGAAATAAAAAGGAGTCTATATGTCACACACATTCTCAACAGTGGGCCTCTGCTTAGATGAATGATGATGATGTGCTATAGCATGTGTATACGATAACACAAACCCCTGTGACTAGGTTAAAAAAAAGGATAAAAGAGAAAAAGGAAGAAGGCAATAAAATTATAAACTATAGACAATAGTTATTTCTCTACTCAAGAAAAACCTTCATACTTTATTGTATAATACTATAGTCAATAGATTGTAATTAACGTGCATAACTGTGAAGATCAGAACACTCCAAAAATGTTGAAAGGACAAGAGAGCAGGAGAGCTGGGAAGCATTGCACTGGTTAACTCAGCAGTGGCTGTAGCCTCCAACATTCTTCACACATGTCTAGTGCCAGAGCACCTTATTTCCCTGGACAGTATCCCATTGTACCATACTCTCTAGACCACTTTAAATTGCTTTTTTCTTCACGTCCAACCACAATCATGAAAGAAACTTTGTTCAGCTGCCATAATCTTTATAACTGACCTTTTAGAAACTTCCTACTTATTGGTCCTGATAACAGCATTTTTCAGTTGATGTTCTGGTGATTTTTAGGAACATAATTATAGTTGAATTTTCTTTATTCCAGTGATTAGGACTAGATATTTGTTAAATATGAGTCACTGCTGATTGATTTCGGCAAATACAGACTTAGATACTTCGCATAACTTTTTACCAAAGCTGAAAACCTCTTACCTGAAAATTCATTTACCAGAGTTTTCACGGCCTTTCCTTCCAGGCTGCAACTGCTGCTTTGAACTCTGGGTGGTCATTCTTCCCTAAACCTCACCCATGGGCTTCCCTGGTGGCGCAGTGGTTGAGAGTCCGCCTGCCGATGCAGGGGACGCAGGTTCGTGCCCCGGTGCGGGAAGATCCCACGTGCCGCGGAGTGGCTGGGTCCGTGAGCCATGGCCGCTGAGCCTGCGCGTCCGAGGCCACAGCAGTGAGAGGCCTGCGTACTGCAAAAAAACAAAACAAAACAAACCTCACCCATTATCCCAGCACAACAAATTCCAGTGCTGTATCCTTTAATGGGAAGGGAGAATTGTCAAGCAAAATCTGAATGGCAAATCTTTCCAGATTATCAACCCATTTTTTCAGTTATCTCACCCATACGTATTTCAGCAGCATTTTTTAAAGTCGTGGCCTATCTTTTTACAGTCTTTAGAAATAACTCAACATAACTTTCAGAAGAACACGTCTCTCTCTTTTTGCATCTATCTTTCATTGTTTTACATAATTAAATAATGCAATTACAAGAATGAGAAGAACTGTGTACAAACCAAAGCAGCACTTGTTAAGCATAATCAAAGGTATGCAGGGTCCTAAGATAAACCAGCTACTATTCATGAACATTAATTGTGCCTAGGACATCAATGACTTACTATAATTTTGTTTGCATCTATAATTATATATACCAGTTTATTTTTAACTGTAATTAGAGAAGAGAATGGTAGAACATTAGTTAACATTAGTTAACTAATGTAATAAACAATTTGCCTATACTAATTTTTGAAATTTCTTCAGAAGAAAAGATAATATTTGGGGTAGATGAAATCCATCCTTAGCTTAGATCATAAGCCTGTCTTTGAAAAGGTGGTAATCATATAAGAATTTCATAAACACATGTTAAACATTTGAAAGTACACCTTAAATGAATAGCTGTTAATTATGGCACTGCCTGGCTCACCAATGACAGTTTAATGATTTTAAACTAAAATTGTGATTTTAGTTATCACAATTCAGAATAAACCTTCTTCACTGGATCTACCTACCAAGATGTTGTCTGGTTTCAAAAACTGAAAACTTGATGAGTGAATTTTATTTTTTTTCTTTTATTTTCCTCCTTTTAATTAGTATCTGATTTATTCATATAAGCTGATATATGCATGAAGTACACATATGTGTATGAAATACCATAATTTCTTTCTAGCTAATACTAATAATCCCAACTCTAACCCAGTTTTCTTATTTATATGTGACAAACTACACACTGTAAAGTGTTGTTGGATCTTGTAGCTGTGTGTTCTCTTCTGATAAGTGGCTTTGTGGTCCCTCCTACCCGATTTTTTAGTCTCCCTTTTTAGGCCCAGAAGCATAATGAACTACATAATTGAGTATATTACATAGGAAATCTTACATCATGTGTTTCAAGATTATAAATTCTAGTTTTTAGCAGCATATTAAAATTATTTATATTACAAAGAAATAAATGCCACTTTTTTTTTAAAAAAACTACAACATCAAAGCTCACATTCAAGGAGGATGCACTATATAAATAATGTTAAGTATTATTATTCACCTCAGCTTTTTTTCCTTCGTATCTAGAGTTCAGCCTAGAAATGCTACCTATCTCATTCCTTAGCCTCAACTCTCAGCTCAACCCAACATTATTTTAAATATATAGAATTTTTGTGAAATGTATAAATTTTATACTCATAAAATTATTACTCATTTATTTGTTGCTTACTTATTTTTAATGGGGGTTTGCAGACAAGACATTTTGCTATCGACTAAACTTATTAAAGGGTAAACAAAATCACTATTAAAAATTAACTTTATTAAGAAACCACTGAAAACCTCTATGTCAATAATGACAAAAATCATGGGAAAGGGAGAAAGAATGATACTTGGGTAGGTTAGATGAGACTATTGAAGAATTCTTCTCTGTGCTACCATTCTCACTGATGGATAAAAGAATAAATTCTGGATTAGAATCACAGACATCTTTCAACTTCCTTGTGTTCAAGTTTTGGCAAGTATATACTTGATGCAGTATACTTGCATACAACACATAATACTAAATTCTAGTAATATACAGTGTGTCAGCATGCCAACTAATTATGGTAATTCCCTTTCAGAAGACTGGTAGTCAATTAACATCCACAGATATAGCTAATGATAGGTCACACATACCTTAAAAGACCAATAATATTACTATGATTTGATTACATTTCAAACATTTGAGAGCTTCCTCTGTAACAGACATTGTGCTGAGTACTTAATAATTTATGTAGGAATACCAACCATAAGAAGAGGATAAGAGCAAGTTGATAAATATATCATTAAGAAATTAGTTTACCTGTGTAACCTTTTATATTATTAGTCAACTTGCAGCCAGCCAACTCAAAGTTATTTAGGAAAACGGGGAAAAGAACTTAGGTAAACAAATTTAAAGATAATTCCACAATTAATTGATGTTATGATTCACTCAAATCCATTTAAAACTTTTTCCACTAAGTAAAAAATGACATTTAATTGATTTCTCTTTATAATCTTCGTCCTTCATTTTATGGACTTAGAATCAGAAGACCTTTGTTTCAGTCTTGCATTAGCACTTCTTAGCTGGAAGACTTTGGTCTTTTTACTTAATCTATAAAGTAGGGTTAATGATATCTGTCTACCTACTTCACAGAACTTTCATGGGAACTAAATGTAGCAACAAAAAGAAACCCATTTCTTGAATTATAAATGTCATACAAGTGTAATTTGTTATCAATCAAGGGGGAATGTAATGAAATATTATGTGGTAGAAGATGAAAATGGTAGATCCAAATATTCTTTGAATAATTAGTAACAAGATATCTAAAAATTATCTGCAACCTTTCTTGTAAATTGAATTCCTAAAGTAAGAGTCCTAATTTTAGGTTTTAGAAAATAGGCTTTCTTTTCATACCAGAGTAAATTCAACTACTAAATTAATAGAACTTTTGCCCTCTTTCTAGATTTCTATTATGCTGGTTCATGAAGATATATTCAATCATCCACCACCTCTTTAGTTTGTATCTATAATAATCTATGCCTGCATATTAATTTTAAAGTGATGGAATAAAAGAACTCTTAAACATAAGAAGCAAATGTTTGCCAATGCAGAATTTCAGTTAACTCTCCAAAATAATGATTGAATTGATAAAAGAAGTGCTTCCTTTATTGTTGCAAACAAATAGGATGCTTTCACATTTTTTTAACTGTCTTTTATTTTAGGAGGAAGACTCATATTACATACTTATCACTGTCATCTCCCCATTGTGCTCCCATTAATATTAAAGGGAGTTCTACTCAATGCATTAACATCTCAGTGAGAATCTGTCTCATTATAATTACCACTGACCTTGTCAATTTAAAATTTTAGCTTGGGTCAAAATTAAATCTCAGCTATTAAGAACAAAGTAAAAGCAGAGTGCAAGGTAGAGCATTCCTAACTAATGGACCGATAAATTAACATATTAACTATAGAACTTGAATGTAAACATTAACTATATGTTTGTATGGATGCACATATATATGTATTTATAATGTTGAAGTTATGCCACTTTCATTGATCTTACATTTAAATTGCTCTCAATCTTATATATCATAATCCCTACAGAGCTTTTAACAATTAGGGATACAATGGCAATTCCTAGAGTTTCTGATTCGGTGGGTATGGGTGAATCTCATGCTTGTGTATTTTTTAAAAGTATCACAGATAATTCTGATACACTCCCCAGGGTTAAGAACCTCTGTTCTATGTCATAGATGATTTACGTGCATCTACTTTAATATATGAATCTGAACACTAAATCTAGTTGCAGCTCCACTAAGCCTCTCTAACTGCACTCTGAATTGTCATTTTTGGCAAGACTTTGGAGACATATTTTCCATCAACACACAAATCTTGCATTGACCTCAATGACATTTAATAAAGCTACAATTTTCAACCACGGCTCCTAGATCAGATAAATAAATAACTTCTAAGTGAAAAGCTGCTGCAAAGCTACTATTGAGATAGACAACTGAACTGAATTCCCATTTTAGAAACAAGCAGAATTCAGTAATAAATATTTTTCTCCATATCTCCTATGCAACAAGTGTTTACTGATTTCATTTTTATACCTATGTATAAGAATTTGTTTTGGCCTTAGGGAGCTTCATGAGGGAGTGAAGGAATGTGGAAAGGGGAAGGACGAAAGGAGGAAATGGAGGCAATGAGGGAAGGCTGGAGGGAGGGAGGATGGAGAACAGAGAAGGGCATTGGGTTGAGTGCTTTGCTTTGTGTCTGTTGACTTCCTTGACTGTTTTCAATCTGAATCTTGCCAAAAACTCCACGTACAAGACAGATAACAAGGGAACTACCTGCTGAAGTGTGTGTGGAGTGAGGCAGGGCAAGTTTGGGGTGGACGGGGGTAAAAGAACCACCCACTAAGTCTCTTGTTCACGTTAGGGACCTTTGGGACCTGCAGACCTGTTTTGGAAAAACAAAAACAAAAACGCTTGTCTTCAGAATAAAGGGATCTGTTCTAAAATCTGGACTTCACTATTTAATAATTGTATAATTTAGGTCAATTTTCTTAAAAATACTTTTGACTCAGTTTCCTTTTTTATAAAAGTGGTATTTGAAAACCCACTTACAATATTTTTGTACATAGAACTAGTGTATACAAAGTTCCTAGCACATGATAGATTTTAATTAATAGTAGCTACTACTACTATTATTATTATCACTTATAGGATGAGACATACACTAAATATCTTTTAGTGTGTGACTTCTACTAACAGTGTTAGCTATTAGGGTCAGAGCATGTCATCATCTATTTTGGCCAAATATTATTTTGTACTTCCTTGTTCTCAGCAATATGTTCATAGGAGGGTGTTTTTAAAACATATCAAGAGTATACAGCTGGTCTTCACCAACTGCAATCTCAGCTAAATCTCACCTGTTTGGAAGAGTTGATTCATTTCCAAAAAGTTATGTATAAAAAAGGTTTTACTATGGGTGTGCATCTATAGTTACCTGCATTTGTATGTCTAGATATTTTCCTCTTAATATATAAAGTAAAGGCAATAACAGTAAGGGAAAGTCCATTTTGTAGATCTATTGCCTAATTTTCCTGAGGGGTATCAGTTAAAGTAGATGTTGATATTTGCTGGGGGGTTTCAATGTAACATTTATTGTTCTCTTCTGATTATAATGACATAGCATTTAGAAAATATAGAAAAGTAGAAAAAAGACAAATTATCTCAATCCTTAAGGCTAATTCCTAGAGGTAAACCTCTGGGGGAAAAAGTTATGAACTTTTTAACACCTCTAATAGATGATAGCAATTTGTTTTTTGGAAAGATAATGCTGATTAATATCCTTATCATCATTTTATGAAAGTAAATGTCTACCCCTAATTTGACTGAAAAAATAATTTGTTTTGTTTTACTTTTCAACTATCAGAGAACTTTATCCAGCCATGCATAGGCCTTTTAGATGTATTTTTCTGCTCACTGTTCAATCATGTCCTTTGACTATGAATGCTAGCATTTTCCTTAAAATATGTGGATCATAATTCAATTGATTATCTGTCCCGTTGTTATATTTGGAACAACTATTCAGTTTAAGTTATTCTAAGTTTCACTATTCTATATATTTCAGAACAGAATGTGTTTGTAATTTAATACTCCTAAATAAATATTTCCTTACTGTCTCTTTCTTTTTTATGTTTTCTTAACATCTTTATTGGAGTATAATTGCTTTACATTGTTGTGTTAGTTGCTCCTGTATAACAAAGTGAATCAGCTATACGTGTACATATATCCCCATATCCCCTCCCTCTTGAGCCTCCCTCCCACCCTCCCTATCCCACCCCCTCTAGGTGGTCACAAAGCACCGAGCTGAACTCCCTGTGCTATGCAGCTGCTTCCAACTAGCAATCTATTTACATTTGGTAGTGTGTATATGTCAATGCCGCTCTCTCACTTCATCTCAGTTACACTTCCCCTTCCCTGTATCCTCAAGCCCATTCTCTATGTCTGCATCTTTATTCCTGTCCTGCCTCTAGGTTCGTCAGACCCCTTTTTTTTTTTAGATTCCATATATATGTGTTAGCATACGGTATTTGTTTTTCTCTTTCTGACTTACTTCACTCTGTAGGACAGACTCTAGGTCCATCCACCTCACTACAAATAACTCAATTTCATTTCTTTATGGCTAATATTCCATTGTATATATGTGCCACATCTTCTTTATCCATTCATCTGTCGATGGACACTTAGGTGGCTTCCATGTCCTGGCTATTGTAAATAGTTCGGCAATGAACATTGTGGTACATGACTCTTTCTGAGTAAGGTTTTCTCAGGGTATATGCCCAGTAGTGGAATTGCTGGGTCGTATGGTAGTTCTACTTTTAGTTTTTAAGGAACCTCCATACTGTTCTCCATAGTGGGCTGTATCAATTTACATTCCCACCAACAGTGCAAGAGGGTTTCCTTTTCTCCACACTCTCCAGCATTTATTGTCTCTAGATTGTTCGATGATGGCCATTTTGACCGGTGTGAGATGATACCTCATTGTAGTTTTGGCTTGCATTTCTCTAATGATTAGTGATGTTGAGCATCCTTTCATGTGTTTGTTGGCAATCCGTGTATCTTCTTTGGAGAAATGTCCATTTAGGTCTTCTGCCAATTTTTGGATTGGGTTGTTTTTTTTTTGATATTGAGCTGCATGAGCTGCTTGTAAATTTTGGAGATTAATCCTTTGTCAGTTGCTTCATTTGCAAATATTTTCTCCCATTCTGAGGGTTGTCTTTTTGTCTTGTTTATGGTTTCCTTTGCTGTGCAAAAGTTTTTATGTTTCATTAGATCCCATTTGTTTATTTTTGTTTTTATTTCCGTTTTTCTAGGAGGTGGGTCAAAAAGGATCTTACTGTTATTTATGTCATAAAGTGTTCTACCTATGTTTTCCTCTAAGAATTTTACAGTGTCTGGCCATACATTTAGGTCTTTAATCCATTTTGAGTTTATTTTTGGGTATAGTGTTAGGGAGTGTTCTACTTTCATTCTTTTACATGTAGCTATCCAGTTTTCCCAGCACCACTTATTGAAGAGGCTGTCTTTTCTCCATTGTATATTCTTGCCTCCTTTATCAAAGATAAAGTGACCATATGTGCATGGGCTTATCTCTGGACTTTCTATCCTTTTCCATTGATCTATACTTCTGTTTTTGTGCCAGTACCTACTGTCTTGATTACTGTAGCTTTGTAGTATAGTCTGAAGTCAGGGAGCCTGATTCCTCCAGCTCTGTTTTTCTTTCTCAACATTACTTTGGCTATTTGGGGTCTTTTGTGTTTCCGCAAAAATTGTGGAATTTTTTGTTCTAGTTCTGTGAAAAATGCCATTCGTAGTGTGAAAGGGATTGCACTGAATCTGTAGATTGCTTTGGGTAGTAGAGTCATTTTCACAATGTTGATTCTTCCAATCCAAGACCATGGCATATCTCTCCATCTATTTGTATCATCTTTAATTTCTTTCTTCAGTGTCTTATGGTTTTCTGCATACAGGTCTTTTGTCAACTTAAGTAGGTTTATTCCTAGGGATTTTATTCTTTTCATTGCAATGGTAAATGGGACTGTTTCCTTAATTTCTCTTTCAGATTTTTCATTACTAGTGTATAGGAATGCAAGAGATTTCTGTGCATTAATTTTGTATCCTGCTACTTTACCAAATTCATTGATTAGCTCTAGTAGTTTTCTCGTAGCATCTTTAGGATTCTCTATGTATAGTATCATGTCATCTGCAAACAGGGACAGTTTTACTTTTTCTTTTCCGATTTGGATTCCTTTTATTTCCTTTTCTTCTCTGACTGCTGTGGCTAAAACTTCCAAAACTATGTTGAATAACACAGGTGAGAGTGGACAACCTTGTCTTAGAGATCTTAGAAGGTCTCGGAAGGTTGTGTTTTTGTAATAATTTGTCCATTTCTTCCAGGTTGTCCATTTTATTGGCATATAGCTGCTTGTCATAATCTCTCATGATCCTTTGTATTTCTGCAGTGTCACTTGTTACTTCTCCTTTTTCATTTCTAATTCTGTTAACTGGAGTCTTCTCCATTTTTTTCTTGATGAGTCTGGCTAATGGTTTATCAATTTTGTTTATCTTCTCGAAGAACAAGCTTTTTTTTTTTTTTTTTTTTGCGGTATGTGGGCCTCTCACTGTTGTGGCCTCCCCCGTTGCGGAGCACAGGCTCCAGACGCGCAGTCTCAGCGGCCATAGTTCACGGGCCCAGCCACTCCGCAGCATGTGGGATCCTCCCTGACCGGGGCACGAACCCACGTCCCCTGCATTGGCAGGCAGACTCTCAACCACTGCACCACCAGGGAAGCCCGAAGAACCAGCTTTTAGTTGTATTTATCTTTGCTATTGTTTCCTTCATTTCTTTTTTGTTTATTTCTGATCTGATCTTTATAATTTCTTTCCTTCTGCTAAATTTGGGGTTTTTTTGTTCTTCTTTCTCTAACTGCTTTACGTGTAAGGCTAGGTTGTTTATTTGAGATGTTTCTTGTTTCTTGAGGTAGGATTGTATTGCTATAAACTTCCCTCTTAGAACTGCTTTTGCTGCATCCCATCGGTTTTGGGCCATCATGTTTTCATTGTCATTTGTTTCTAGGTATATTTTGATTTCCTCTTTGATTTCTTCAGTGATCTCTTAGTTATTTAGTAATGTATTGTTTAGCCTCTATGTGTTTATGTTTTTTACGTTTTTTTCCCTGTAATTGATTTCTAATCTCATAGCGTTGTGGTCAGAAAAGATGCTTGATATGATTTCAGTTTTCTTAAATTTATTGAGGCTTGGTTTGTGACCCAAGATGTGATCTATCCTGGAGAATGTTCCGTGTGCACTTGAGAAGAAAGTGTAATCTGCTGTTTTTGGATGGAATGTCCTATTAGTATCAATTAAGTCCATCTTGTTTAATGTGTCATTTAAAGCTTGTGTTTCCTTATTTATTTTCCTTTTGGTTGATCTGTCCATTGCTGAAACTGGGATTTTTAAGTCCCCTACTATTTTTGTATTGCTGTCGATTTCCCCTTTTATGGCTGTTAGCATTTGCCTTATGTATTGAGGTGCTCCTATGTTGCGTGCATAAATATTTACAATTGTTACATCTTCTTGGACTGATCCCTTGATCATTATGTAGTATCCGTCTTTGTCTCTTGTAATAGTCTTTATGTTAAAGTCTATTTTGTCTGATATGAGAAATGCTACCCCAGCTTTCTTTTGATTTCCATTTGCAAGGAATAACTATTTCCATCCCCTCCCTTTCAGTCTGTATGTGTCCCTAGGTCTGAATTGGGTCTCTTGTAGACAGCATATATATGGGTCTTGTTTTTGTATCCATTCAGCCAGTCTATGCCTTTTGGTTGGAGCATTTAATCCATTTACATTTAAGGTAATTATCAATATATATGTTCCTATTACCATTTTCTTAACTGTTTTGTTTTTGTTATTTTAGGTCTTTTCTTTCTCTTGTGTTTCCTGCCTAGAGAAGTTCCTTTAGCATTTGTTGTAAAGCTGGTTTGGTGGTGCTGAATTCTCTTTGCCTTTCCTTGTCTGTAAAGGTTTTAATTTCTCCATTGAATCTGAATGAGATCCTTGCTGGGAAGAGTCATCTTGGTTGTAGGTTTTTCCCTTTCATCAATTTAAATATGTCCTGCTACTCCCTTCTGGCTTGCAGAGTTTCTGCTTAAAGATCAGCTGTTAACCTTATGGGGATTCCCTTGTATGTTATTTGTTGTTTTTCCCTTGCTACTTTTAATATTTTTTCTTTTTATTTAATTTTTGATATTTGACTAATATGTGTCTTGGCATGCTTCCTTGGATTTATGCTGTATGGGACTCTCTGCACTTCCTGGATTTGATTATTTCTTTTCCATATTAGGGAAGTTTTCAACTATAATCTCTTCAAATATTTTCTCAGTCCCTTTTTTTTTTCTCTTCTTCTTCTGGGATCCCTATAATTCGAATGTTGATGCATTTAATGTTGTCCCAGAGGTCTCTGAGACTGTCCTCAATTCTTTTCATTCTTTTCTCTTTATTCTGCTCTGTGGTAGTTATTACCACTATTTTATCTTCCAGGTCACTTATCCATTCTTCTGCCCCAATTATTCTGCTATTGGTTCCTTCTACAGAATTTTTAATTTCATTTATTGTGTTGTTCATCATTGTTTGCTTGCTCTTTAGCTCATCTAGGTCCTTGTTAAATGTTTCTTGTATTTTCTCCATTCTATTTCCAAGATTTTGGATCATCTTTACTATCATTACTCTGAATTGTTTTTCAGGTAGGCTGCCTATTTCCTCTTCATTTTTTTGGTCTGGCAGTTTTTACCTTGCTCCTTCATCTGCTGTGTGTTTCTCTGTCTTCTCATTTTGCTTAACTTACTGTGTTTGGGGTCTCCTTTTCACTGGCTACAGGTTCGTAGTTCCCGTTGTTTTTGGTGTCTGCTCCCAGTGGTAAGGTTGGTTCAGTGGGTTGTGTAGGCTCCCTGGTGGAGGGGACTGGTGCCTGTGTTCTGGTGGATGAGGCTGGATCTTGTCTTTCTCGTGGGCAGGACCATGTCCGGTGGTGTGTTTTGGGATGTCTTTGAACTTACTATGATTTTAGGCAGCCTCTTTGCTAATGCATGGGGTTGTGCTCCTTTCTTGCTAGTTGTTTGGCATAGGGTGTCCAGCACTGGAGCTTGCTGGTCGTTGAGTGGAGCTGGGTTTGGCATTGAGATGGAGCTGTCTGGGAGAGCTTTCACCATTTGATATTATGTGGGGCTGGGAGGTCTCTGGTAGTCCAATGTCCTGAACTCGGCTCTCCCACCTCAGAGGCTCAGGCCTGACGCCTGGCCAGAGCTTCAAGACCCTGTCAGCCACAAGGCTGTCCGCCATCAGGGCCACCACTACTCCAGATCCCCCAGGGGTGCCATTGGGCTGCCGCTCACGGTACAGCACCTAGAGCCCCATGTGTGCAGAAAGACCAGGGCTGCCAGCACCAGTGCCACCGCCTGAAGAAGCCGCTTCTCCTTCCACCTCGTCGGGCTGGTCAGCCCCGCAGTGCCCTGCCGGCCCAGCCGCACTGCCCCCAGTGCCGCACGTCCACCCGGCAGCGGCATTAGGTTAGCAAGGAGAAGCGACCGTGGTGCTGGCTCCATGCCAACTCCCTTACTGTCTCTTTATATGCAACACAGATCCCTCTTCTTTGATTTCAGTTCTTCATGATTTTATATATACTTGGTTCCTTTCCTGCATTTGAGGGGAGGTTTTGTTTTTCAGAAAAATAAAAAGAGGAGACACATTCCCCATTTTGCCTATGATCTCTTTTCTTCCTCATATTCCCCACCTCTAGATTAAATATTCATTTGTAATTTGTAAATATTTTTTAAGATTTTCCTAATTAACCTTTATCCATCATTCTTTGACTCATATTAAGGACTATTTGGAAGTTCTTCAGAAGTGGTTATTCAATTTTCCATACACCAGTTATGATTAATCCATTTTTATGCTTCATGGATTACTAAAGATAATGATAGATAGATAAATACAAGGAAAAAAGATGATAGATAGACAAATACATATGACTAGAGGTATTGACTACTCCTTCCTTTACTGAAAAAGGAGATTGAAAGAGAACAAAGGATATTGGGCAAAAATATAATGCCGTGCTTTACTAGCATGGTCATTTCAATATTCATATCTTGTAATTAAAGAATAAAAGAGCCCTTTTATTATTCAAACAGGTCCAATTAGAAACAGGAAAATAGATACTATTCTGTATTAACATAAACTAATGGGCTTATGGAAGTTGTTGTTTGCCAAATCTAAGTAAGGTAATCTTAGGTTCATTTTGCCCTGGGGCAGTAAGGATTTACATATGTCCTTTCACTCTCATAAATGACTTGCTTTGGATGATTAGTTCATGGTTACATTATTATAATGTATTTAGAACTACAAAAAAAGCAAAGAAGCAAACTAACTAGGATCAGTTAAGACAAAGTGAAAAATAGACCTAAATGGGAGAGCCCATATATACATTGAATCAAGAGACCTGAAACTAAAAAATCCGTCTTCATGCACTTTATTCTTGAGAATTTTGGATGTCCTCAGGAATTACAGACTGCCCTGGTGAAGTCTGTTGGGTGCTACCCAGACAGAGTGAACCAAACTTTGGAAATGTACTCATATAGTACAAAGGAAATCAAGAAAATGAGAACTTTACTTGTACTGAGGTTTCTTGCAGAGGAGTAAAATTTGCAAGGAGCAACTGAAGAAGTGAGGTGTGTTAGATGGGTGCTAAGTTTAGCAGTGAGTTTCAGCCCACAAAGATAAACCTTATTCCACTTAAGTGTTTTCTTTTTGAATGCTGAAAAATCTCCATGTGTTGTACAGCTTCAAATGTTGCTCTTGTTTATAAAAATTATCACGGTTTAAATTTAAAAGAAATGTGTCTACACTGGATAGCCAATTCTGAGATCTAAAGGAGTGGGAACATTTTATCAAGGGAGATTCTCTTCAGAAGCCGTCTTGTGGTAAGGGGCTTAGCAATGGAGGCAAAACTGAGGTAACAGGACTGAGAATTAGAGAAACCAGTTCTTAATGACATTATGTGAACCTAGCATCACACTATTCATGAATCTACTCAAGCACTGAAATCGTCCATGTTTATAAGCCAATAGGTTTATGTTTTCTCTCTCTCTCTCATCTATCTATCTACCTACCTCTCTATCATCTATCTTTCTCTTAAAAGTTGTGTTTCCTATCACTTGAAACCAGAAAGACCCTAACTGATTCACTGATTCAGATGGTCAGAAACAGGGTGCTAAATATAGCATTCTAATATGTGGATGTGAGTTATCTGGAGTCAGGCAGCCGTCAAAAAGGAACTCTCTAGCCTGGGCTGAAAATTGACAACCCCTTTTTATGCTGTAGAAAACCAGTTAAACAGGTGCCTCTAGTTTTTCAGAAAATCAGACTTTGGTCATTTCAATGCTCCAGCATCAGGTGATTTTGTAGGATACATTCAAATGTTGGAATGCACTGAGTACCCGTAATCATTTTCAATAACACTGTACGAGAAAAAAACTGTCCTAAACTGAAACTATCCCATTTCAAGGAAGAGAGTAAAAATAACACAACTTTAGTAAGAGAGCATCCCTCTTCTGCCTGTTTTGTAATCTGAGATGGTTGCAAATCCATTAATTTGTGTTGGAAGAGAAGAACTCTTTATCCTAAACTAAAATTATTGTTAGCAGGGACTGTGGGGGTGGGGGGATCCCTAGCAGGAGGTAGGACCAGGTCCTGGAAGAAGCCTTATCCACTAGTTAGGATGTGGCCAACCCATATATCAGATTTAGTCCTGTTTGTGTACTGCTCACAACTAATAATGGCTTTTACATTTTTAAAACATAAAATAAAACTAAGAGATAGAGGTCTTATGTGGCTAGAAAAGCCTAAAATATTTACTATCTGGCCCTTTATTTGAAAATTGTGCCAGTCTTGCCAGATCACTCTCAAGAACCTCCTGTTTGGCTTCTCTGCCAGACAAAGGCAACAATCATTCTTGTTGACAAGATGCAATTGGAATGTATCCATGAGAAAAGAAACAGATTAGTAGTTCCTTCCCACTACCGTCTATTTTTTTTGTTCCCAAAACTGTCCTAAGAGAGAGGCTAGGATTGACATCATGTAAATGAGGGCTTTGGGATCCGTGGAGTACTGAGGCCAAGGCTGCTTTCTGAGAACTAAATATTTCTAAGAAGATTTCCATATTTAAGGCTCAACAAAGTCTTTGACTTTTCTTAATGACCTCTGAGGCTCAAAATATGAAAATTAACTGGAACCATACTATTTTTTAAAGAAGATGTAGTATGAGAAAAACTTCATGATTGAACAATAATGGTCAAATGAAATATCTGACTTCTTGAATACATGGTGAAGTGAAATGGCCTCTAAAGGAATGCAGGTCCCTAAAAAGACATGCTGCTAAATGCCCATTTCCAATGTGGTCACGGAACATGATAAAGAGAGATTCAGAAATGATACCTAGCATTTGCATAAACTGGCCGGTCATGGAACTAATTCCACTGCCAGAAGAATGACCCTTCTCATTTCTGTCCAGCATGCCAGGATATGTGCTGTACTCTGGTGACTACCATGTTGTTTCCTACGCCACCACTCCCCGCCCCCGTTTCATATGGAGCTGACTTTATCACGTTTAGTTCTTCTCTTTCTACAATGTATGTTGGGTGTTTTGGGGTGTCTGTAAAGACTACATGACATGTTGAAATCTCTGGCATTTGGAATTATACATAGGAATGGAATGAGACTCCTAGTTGTCTAGATTAAGAGTTAGCAAATGCTTTTAGAGATGTGATCATTTTTAGGTGCATTTATGGGAAGTGTGTGTATGTGTATTTCTGTAGATATGTACATTGAATATGTGTGTGTGTATGTGTGTATGAGAGAGACAATAAAAATAGTGGACTTTATGAATAACTTCTGTTTGTTCCCACGCCATCCAGGCTTCTCTTTCTCGTTGCTTTAAGTAGGTTTCTCTTTGAGGATCAGTTCTATTCCTATTCTTATCCTATATGTTCCTGATGGAGTTGACCTTATCCCTGGTTATGCAGAACTAAACAACCAGAGTATTTCATATATTGCTTGGATAAGGATAAGCATATTATCCATGTGCTTCTTTACCAATGAAATTAAACAAGACTTTTGCTGGAAGTTCTGGAAAAGAGAGTTTCACTCTTTCTTCACCAAATTTCAACCTAAAAGAGCAATAATTGGGAGATTGGGATTGACATATATACACTACTATATATAAAATAGATAACTAATGAGAACCTGCTGTATAGCACAGGGAACTCTGAGCAATGCTCGGTGGTGACCTAAATGGGAAGGGAATCTAAAAAACAGTAGATACATGTGTATCTATAACTGATACACTTTGCTGTACAGCAGAAACTAACACAACATTGTAAAGCAACTATACTCCAACAAAAATTAATTTAAAACAAGAACAATAGCAACAAGACCTATACAATTCTTCTTGTGACTGCCTGAGACCTCAGAAGGGTACTGAAACTGAGTAAGTGGAAAAAAGGGAGAGACAGAGAGAGACAGACAGACTAACTAGTTTCCAGGGACAACAGTTAAGTCCTGGATCAAGTCAAACTACTTGGGTTCTTCAACCACTTGAGCAAATAAATCCATTTCAATCTTAAAAGCCAGTTTCCATTATAGCTTTGTCACATGCAGCATATTCACTCTCTGAAGAATAAAGTGAAGGGTTTTTTTCATTCAGAGTGTATAAAAGTAAACAGTTAACTAACTAAATGAATAAATAAACCCAACAAGTCAGTGCTCCTCCCATTACTGAATACAATCTCATGTGTACTCCACATTAACTAGGACACTCAAAATCTTACTTTTCCACTGTTGTAAACTCTGTGAGTTATTTCCAATTTTCCAACTGATCTGCTTACATCAGGCACAGTCTTTATCAGAATAAGTTACACACAGTAAGTACTAAGGAGCTCTTACATCCAAAACGATGTTTGAAATCTGGTCTAAAGCCAAGAAATCTGGTCTGAAGAACTTAAATCTTTCCCAATAGTTTTCAAATTGTTTTGAAAAGAGATATTCAGAGCAGTCAGTAATAAAGCAGAATTGTCCCACTGAATGACTGTTTACAACTATCATGCAAC
This sequence comes from Aethalodelphis obliquidens, assembly GCF_003676395.1. NCBI lineage: Eukaryota > Metazoa > Chordata > Mammalia > Artiodactyla > Delphinidae > Aethalodelphis > Aethalodelphis obliquidens. The sequence continues at coordinate 63,801,646 of NW_020837947.1, read as the reverse complement.
CAAAGCCTTGTAAAAATAAACAAACAACCAAACAAAATCTTGTGATTATCTGGCCTTTCAGAAACATCCAGAGACTGGATATGGGGTTGTGGAAATTGGGAGGATGACCCTGAGAAAATTTTCTGTGCCATGTACATGGTGAGATTTCTGTGACAGTTTTATCATGTGTGACAGCATTTCAAATCATCTGTATGGTTTTTCATCAGCCAGTGTATACATAGGAGTAAACATGCACTGATATGTGGCTTTGTCCACCACTGTCAAGGGTCTCTTTTCTATATTTTTAATCTATACCATCTACAGTTTTACTCACCCAATTGTTATTTTTCTAATCTGTATATACCTAGGTAGCAAGGGGAAATTTTGCTCAATAAAGATAGTCACCAGGACTTGAAAATTCTATTACCCTTTGCTCTTAAGAAGTTTAGGAGTAGCCTTAAGATCAAGTTCTATCCAAATTAAGTAAGGGGCCAACTTGATGGTATGATATGCATATACATTATGAAATGATCACACACAATTAAGCTAACTAACACACAATCAACTCACATAGTTACATTTTTTTTTCTTTTTTTTTCTTTCCTTTGTGGTAAAAACATTTGAGATCTACCCTCTTAGCAAGTTCCAAGTATTTTAATTATTTCTGTCACTGAGTGTCAAAACACCTTGGGATTTCCTGAGAAGTAGGAATGTCTCTGTTATGGTAATGGGGTGACTCATGGTGGGCTCCCTAGATAGCTCAGGAGGCTGTTCACCAGAAAGTCCAACCACATGATCAGAAAGTTAAAACTTTGGTCCAGTCCAACTTCCGGAGAAGAGAAGGAGGCTAGAGATTGAATTCAATCATGTAGTCAATGTAGTTAATAAATCATGCTTAAGTAATGACCTCAATAAAAACTCTGGACACCAAGGTCCAGTGGTGCTTTATGGTCATGGAATGCAATCATGTGCCGGGAGGGTGATATGCCCAGATTATACCACAAGAGAGCATAAAAGCTTCATGTCCACCTCTTCCGCCAGACCTTTCCCTATGCATCTCTTCAATCTGGCTGTTCCTGAGTTGTACTCTTTACAATAAAAATGTAATAATAAACGCAGCACTTTCTTGAATTCTATGAGTTGGAGTTGTTCTAGTGAAATATTCAATCTGAGAGATCCCTGGGCTGGTTAGTCATAAGTACAAATAGCCCCAAGACAAGCTGGTATCTGAAGTGAGGGCAGTCTTGTAAAAGACTGAGTTCCTTAACTTGTGACTTGTTGTGATGCTAACTCTAGGTGGTTAGCATCAGAATTGTATTGTAATCCACCTTTGTTGGGGTAGAAATGGAACATTTTGAAATTTCCAGCTTCCTGGTCAGAAGTGTGAATTTGGTTGGGGTCACCGACACTTGTGACTAGTGTCTGTAGTGTGAGTAATCTTATTAAGGTCTTTGCCCTTAACTTGTATCATCTGAGCTATCTCCAGGTAGTTCATGTCAGAATTGGACTGAACTGTAGGACGCCAATGAGAGGCAGAGAATTGTGCAGGAGCATTGTATGATGTTAACGTGGACTTTTTGTGGATGCCATTTATCAGGTCAAGAAAGGTCCCTTCTATCCTAGTTTGTTAGTGTTTTATCTTGAAAGGATGTTGGATTTTTTAAATGTGTTTGCTACATCTACTGAGATGGTCATGTGCCTTTTGTCCTTTATGCTACTGATACAGTGTGGTGCAACACTGAGATAAAGGTTATGGTATATAATCCTTTCTATATGTTGCTGGATTCAGTCTACTAGCATTTTACATATATTTCCATAAGACATAGTGGTCTATAGTTTTTTCGTGTGATATCAGTGTTTGTATGGGGTATCAGAGTAATGCTGGCCTCACAGAATGATCTGGAAAGTGTTCTCTTCTATTTTTTGGAAGAGCTTTTTAAGAATTAGTAATCATTCTTCCTTCAGTTTTGATAGAATTCATTATTGGAACCATCTGGGCCTTAGCTTTATTTTTCAGAAAAAATTTAAATCACTAATTGGGCTGGGCTGAATAGTATACTCTCAAAATTCATGTCCACCCACTCACAATCTGACCTTATTTGAAAATAAAGTTTTGCAGATGTAATTAGTTAAGATGAGTCCATACTGGATTAACATGGGCCCTAAATCAAATATAACTGGGATACTTATAAGAAAAGGAAAGAACACACAGAAAGAGAGACACACACAGGGAAGGCTGTGTAAATGCAGCTACAGGCCAAGAAATCAATGATTGCCAGACTAGAAGGAAACAAGGAAGATTTATTCCCTAGAGCATTCAGAGGAAGCATGGATACGCTGACACCTTTATTTCAAACTTCTGGCCTCCCAAACTGTGAGAGAATAAATTTATGATGTTTTCAACCACTCAATTTGTGGTAATTTGTTTCAGCAGCTCTAGAAAATTAACACTCTGATTAAGTCCTTTATTTGCTATAGATCTATTCAAATTTTCTATTTTGGGGAAATCAGTTTCAGTAGATTACGTATTTCTAGGATTTGTATATTTCATCTAAGTTGCCTAACTTGTTGACATACAATTATCCATAGTGTTTATTTATGCTTTTTATTTCTGTAAGATTGGTAGTAATCGCCACTCTTTAATTCTAGATTTTAGCAATTTAAGCCTTCCTATATTTTTCCTTGGTTAGTCTAGCTAGAGCCTTGTCAATTTTGTTAATTTTTTTCAAAGAACCAACTTTTGTTTTCAGTTATAGTCTTCACTGTTTTTCTATTCACTATTTCACTAATATCTGTTCTAATCTATTATTTCCTTTCTCTTTATGGATTTAGGGTTGATTTTCTCCTTTCTACAGTGCGTTAAGGTGGAAAGTTATTAATTGATTTGAAATATTTCTACATATTGGAAGTATTTTAATGTGGCATTTACATGTATATATTTCCTTGTAAGCCTTGCCTTAAATCCCAGAAAATATCCCAGAAATTCTGGTATGTTGTGCTTTCAGTTTCATTTACTTCAAAATATTATCTCATTTCTCTTTTGATTTCTTCTTTGACTTATTGGTTATTTAGAGTATTTTGTTTAATTTCTATGTATTTGTGAATTTCCAAAATTTCCCTAAGGTATTATATTCTAATTTCATTCCATTGTGGTTACAGAACATACTTTGTATTATTTTACTACTTTTTAATTTATTATGGTTTATTTACTGACCTATGTTGAAATTTCATGATGATTTCTGTGATGATTACTGTGTATAATTTAATGTATTTTAAAGAAGCTGAGAGAATAAAAGAACAAGTAAACTTAGAGGGTTTGCTATATTAACCTTCTTATTTAACATCTCTAGTTCTTTTTATTTCAAACTGGATTCACGTGGATTCAAGTTACCATCTCGTGTCATACCCTTACTCCAGTACAGCTCTATTCCCACTGATCTCTTTCATGCTGTTATAGTCAATATATTAAATTTTTCTACGTTACAGAAAATCTATGATACAAACCTAACAGTAAAGTTGTGTACATGATGCTTTACACAATTATTTTTTAAGTCACTTAAGAAAAGAAAGGAGAATGCAATTATACTGTCCTTTATCATTCCCTACATAATTACATTTACCAGCACTCTATTTTTTCACAGGGATTCAAATTACTCTTTTACATCACTGGCTTCCATTCTGAAGTGATTCCTTTATTATACCTTATTTTCTCCTACTAGTTGTTCTTTTATTGAAATATAGTTGATTTACAATATCATATTTATTTCAGGTATACAGCATAGTGATTCTATATTTTTACAGATTATACTTCATTAAAAGTTATTACAAGATAATGGCTATAATTCCTTGTGCTGTACAATATATCCTTGTTGCTTATCTATTTTCCTTTGTTATATCTCGTAAGGAGACTTTGCTAGCAACAAAGTTTTTCGGTTTTGCTCATCTTGGAATTACTTTATTTTACCTTCATTATTGAAGGACAGTTTTCTAGATATGATTCTTTATTGACAATTTTTTTTCTTTTAGCACTTTAAATATAACCTCTCACTGCCTTCTGACTTCCACTATCTCTGATTAGAAGTAAGCTATTAATCTTATTAGAGACATTTTTTTATTTTTTGTAATTGGGTCCTTTTTATCTCACATCTTTCAAAATTTTTTTCTTTTAACATTTCAACTGTTGAAGTATTCGAGTATGGATCTCTGTGTTTATCCTAGTTGGAGTTTGTAGTTCTTCATGGATGTGTAGAGTAATGTTTTTCATTGTATTTTGGGAAGTTTTCAGCCATTACTTCTTCCAATACTTTTCCTGCTCTTTTTCCTCTCTCCTCTCTCTCTGGTACACCAATACATACATGTTAGTGGACTTAATGATATCCCACATTTTTTTGAGGTCATTTCCCTCTTTCTTCATTCTTTCTTCTCTCTGTTCTTCATATTGCATATTTATCTACCTGTCTTCCAATTCACTGATTTTTTTTCTGCCAGATAAACTCTACTGCTGAGACCTGTTAGTGATTTTTTTCATTTCTGCTATTGTATTTTTCAACTCTAGAATTTCCATTTAGTTTTTAAAATAATTTTCTTCTTTACTGATATTCTCTATTTGATGAGCCATTGTCATTATACCTCCTTTTACTTCTTTAAACATATTTACAACAGTTCTTTGAACATATTTACAATATTTTCTTGACACCTTTGTCTGCTATTTCTGACTTCTGGGCCTTCTCAAAGGCAATTTCTGCTGCCTGCCTTTTTTCCTGTATATGAGTCACACTTCTCTGTTCTTTTTCAGGTCTCTCTCTTTTTGGTAGAAAATTCGTCATTTAAGATACTATGTTGTTGCAACTCTGGATACCCACACAGAATGATATTTATTTGTTTAGTGACTTAGCGGGACTATTTCAATGAAGTCTATTCCCCTGCAATGTGAAGGCTGATGGCCCTCCTTACCGTGTGCAGCAGGGTCGACTCTGACTCCCTTACCCCTTGCTACCAGGGAGCTAGTGATGTTAGCTGGCCTCTTTTTGATGCCCTTTCTCTTACCTCTCTATTATGATTCAAGCTAGCCTCTATTGGGATTGCATCCAGCAGCTAGTCTCCACTAATTGTTAGCTCACTGTTCTATTGTTTTTGACACGTCCTTGGGACATAAATTGTTCCACAATTTGATCCAACTGAATTCAAGCTCCATTGCAGGGGTAGTCTTCTAGGCATTTCTCAACACTAGGATAGCTCTTCTTAGCTGTCTCTTTCCCTAGTTCTCCCTGTGAAACTTTTACCTTGTTTAGTGTTTTCATTTGTCACTGCTGTGGAGCAACCAGCATCCTCTTAAAAAATTCTCCAAGAAAAAAGACAGGGTTGCTTGTGTGGTTACTGAAATAGTCACTTCAACATCTACCACCCTTAAATGGCAAAACACTCTCACCTCCCCACACCCAGGGATTATGCAGATTCCTAAGGATTGCTTAGAGCATACATACTTTGATTTCTTCTACCTTCTTTATAAAAGTATTGGTATTGACATTATGATGTCTCTGTTCTATTTATGCAATTTTTATAATGAAAGGAATAAGTTACAAAAAATCTGGAGGATAGTTATATCTTGCCAAATGTTATACACATTTTCTTTTTGTAAACATTTTAAAAAACATTTAGCTTCTACACACTACAAAATCATTGGTATAATAGAATATAATTAAATGTAGTTTCCATAACTGCTGAAGTATGAAAATGAATTACATATTCTGTTCGTAAAGTTTAAGACAAAAACCTTCTCCCTCTCTTTATATATGTGTGTATGTGTGTGTGTGTGTATATTCACACTGTATTGCCTTTATATGTGTTTATACATATATATTTATTTATTAATTTATTTATACATTTTTTGGGGGTTATTAGATAAGGAAGTGAACATTTCTCACTAAAGTGTATTGAGAAGTTTTCTTAAGTTTTAAAATGTCATGCTTATTATAATCCCTCTAATTTTATATTACTAAATATTTTTTTTTAATTTTAGCAATTCTAATTTTCCATGGACCACCCTGTCTCTTTTCCTTTATTCTGCTAACATTACCTCCTTCTATGAGAACACAGAAGCTACCAGGCTTGAATTTACCTTATATCTCATCTGTCTACATTGTAACATCCATATTTTCCATACCTTTTGTTTTCCTTTGAACAATCTTAAAGGTAGTTTTGTCTCTATTATTTCTTTTGGTTATTTTTTGTTGTTGTTCTTTGCTCACTGCATAATTAAATTTCCTTCATGATATACATTTTGTCCCCCTAACTTGACCTTTATACTCTGCCTAAAAATATCTTCAAGACTTTTCCATTCTAAATATAACATCAATTTCCCCAAAGTCACCAGGCTGATCAGCCATATTCCTTTTTACTGTCCACTCATAAGAGCCTAAACCTCTTTATCATTGTTCTGTAAGTTTAGTGAATTATCAGAGTCTTCCCTGGGCTGTTCTACAAACCTGCCCCGGCTCACATTTGCACCCTTAGCCCATCCTCCTCTGCCATGTGTCATCACCGCCATCTTGAATTTGGTTTCTCTCAGGCTGCAGCTGTGCTCCCCTAAATGTCTCTGGCTCAAGTGTAAGCATAGATTCTTTTCTTCATTTTACATAATGAAAGAAAAACCTAGGCTATGCAAGGCAGTTAACAAAACCTACCTGAAATATAAAAGATTTTAAAAATTTAATGATGCTACAGATACATTTACAATTATTCAGTAGAAGTGCTTGGATTCTGTGTCGTCTGCTGGTCACCTTTTTTATTCCCTAGTGCCTAATCTCTCAAAATGGTTCAAGTACTTAGGCAGTGGAGTCCCACAGGTTTAAGGCTTAAGTTATTAGTATTTGGCAGGAAAACATCTAAGTCAGCAAAGCCAGACAGGTGAACTGAACTAAGAGCTGAGCTAGAGCCAAGTCCAAAAAGGAAAGAGGATAATCCAAGGACTCTATAAACTAAAGGGACTAGAAGCTGATATCAAAACTAACATGAACATTAGGACTCCAAGATTAAGTTTGCTGAAAGCACCACCTGATAGTGACTGACTTTAGTCAGAAGAGAAAATGAAGGAAGTTGATGCAAGAAATTGTCTCCAGCTTAAGCTAAGTGTCAGCAAGGACATTTATGTAAGTAGACTGTACCACAATTCATTGTAGATCTTTCATTAAAAAACTAATAGCTCACCATATTGTAAGTGCTGTGCTAAGCACCTGATACAATTGTGAAAAAGGTAGATCAAATTATTCAATAAATATTTACTGGGGACCTACTATGTGCCAGAGATGAATGATGAATAAATTATAGCCAGTGACCTTGAGGAGCTTATACTCCGTTTAAGACAGAGTTGTAAACAGCTCGTTTCAATACAAAATGAGCAGGCACACAAACTGAAAAAAACAGCAAAAACAAACGTCTAAGAACAACAACATTTTTAGGCACATAGAGAAACCATCGGCATGCGTTATTTCTTTTCAAGACTGCCACAAGAAGAAAAGACTAAATGGGCCAATACAAATATGTTCTTCCATGCGGGCATTTTACATAAAAGGAAATGGTTAGCTAATCATTTGTTAGACTGGATATGAAAAACAGTGTCTAAAGATTCTTAGAGCCCCTCATTCTGGTCCTCTATGCAATTGGTTAAGTGGGGACCTAACTTCTAAACATAAGGCTGTGCAAAGAATGTCACTGGCCATCAAAATAAACGACTCCAAATAACTGCTTACAGAGACAGGCAGGCATACAGAAAACTGCCGAAGCAATTATACAATTAGCTAAAGATAATTGCAAAAACAGACATAAATACATACACAAGCAAAACCCTGCAGACAAAACACAAAATAATTTCCTGCAGCCAAAACATTTCTGAATATAATTATGCAACTTCCTGGCCTCTTTAAGGACTTGGTCATTTCTCACTAACAATATAACAATATAATCCCAACCATGGGATTCTTCAAAACAATCATGGAATTTCTCAAATATAAAACACCGGCCAGATATAATTAGTTATATGATTTCTCAAAGATCCAGGAATCTTTCAGACATAAAACACTCACAAGAAACCTATTGTTTTCAGCATCCGGCTCTCCTACAGAAGACCCCCCCCCCACTATTAAATCATTTCTGTAGATTCTTATTCCAAATTCTTAACTTGGATTGGTCTCAAATTCAATGGGACAAACATCTTTAAAATGGCCATAAAACTTTGACTAACAAGGGCTCTGGAAATGAGCCGAGTTTGCCGAGGGTTAGCCAACCCTCACTAGCTGATCTCAACATCCAAAAAATTGGAGAAACACGAAATAATTTCAGGGGTACATCTGTTGCGATTTTTTTCCATTCGGGCATAGCTTGAATGTGTCCTCATGAAGCACGTGAATATTTATGAGACGTTCACAATGGTTTTAAAACAATTTCTTTGACAAATTAATTATCTGGACCTGTCAGAGTTTTGTTCCAGCCTGCTGCAAGAGGAGAGCCCTGTGCCGTCCTGTTTCAAAATTTCTTCTTGCAAAGGAAATTTTATAAGAAAAGAAGACAATGAGATAATGACAGGTTAAAGATAAGACAAAAAATAATGTAGAAAATCACTGTCAGTTGAAAGTCAGTTGGACAGGTGAGTCATTAACTTATTAGGTCATAATATCATTTACCTCCATCAGAAAATCAAATGTTTTAACAGAAATGCTAAGCTTTTCCAAGAAAGAAATTTGCAGAGTAGATTCTGTTGAAAAGTTATATGAGAAATGAAGTTTCATGTAATTTTTCTTTCAAGTTGATAAGTATACAAGTCTTTCCTTTATTGCCTATGTATTGAATCTATAATGTGTGTCAGGTTCTGGTGCTAGGAAATGAGTATCCAGGAGGAAACCAGACAAAGGAAAACTGATGGGGGTACAAGCTGGGGAAGAGGGTGTCACATAAAGCATTTGAGAAGGTCACACTTAAGCTAAATCCTAGTGGGACAAGCTTTAAGAAAAAATTCAAGGAAGGAAAATCCACCAGTCAATGGAAAAAACGTGACAAAAACCCCCTGAGATAAAAACAAATGTGGTGGGATCTGCGAACCAGAAGAAGGCCAGTCTGACTAGAGGACAGAGACCTTGGCTAGCTGTAAAAATCAATCACCAGGGCCCAGATGACCCAGTGTTGCCAGCCTGGCCAGGAGACTGACTTTTTCCAAAAGCAATAGGAAGCCACGGAAAGCAACAGAGTTTTCAGCCAGAGCGTGGAATAATTTGATTTTGTTTTTTAATTGACTTATTGCTCATGAAACTTTATTTTTTCTTTGATCTCCTCCTCAGTAATACTCTGGTAACTCCTTGTTTTCTGTCCTCCGGAAAAAAACAAACCAAACCAAACCAAAAACTCTTGAGCAAGGAGTTTAGATATTAAAAGCTTTTCAGAAATTAAAAGCCTAGGTCAGTTTCAATCTTGGTTCTCAAACTTGTTTTAACTCCCCTCCCTTGATTTATGACTGAGCTGGAGCGTACTCCTGGAATGCACATAGTGAGTTGGGGGTGAGGGAAGCTGGTTTCAACTTCAGCCTTTTCTTTTCATAACCCACTTTCCTTCACTCATCAGTTTTCGCTGCTTCTTTAGCCAACACTGATTGGCTCTCAAGGCCTTCTCCAAGGCAGAACGACAAATGCTAGCCTTTTCAGGGGTGTTGTAAATTCTTCAAAGGGCTCTGCAAAGTCTGTCCACTGCAGTGTCCAGACACATGAGGAATCCACTTCCTGCTGGAGTCTTTCAGCCTACTCCTCCTCAAACTCCCAAACTCACTTGTCCCCCCTAAAGCCCCTTAAGCTGGACAAGCATCCTGGGTGAGATACCAGTCAACACGTCTCTATGATGCTGCAACATACTCCTTCCTCTTTCCATACCAGAGAAAAGTCGCTGCAATTCTTGTCAGGCCAACAAGTCTTAACTTGAAAGCCTTGGTGAAGGGAGGCTGGTGGAGGAACTGATTTTGGTAGAGCCAGTTCTGGCAGTGCTTCATTAGCCCCTGGCTAAATAAGCTCAACTGTCGGGCACTCTTTGGGGATTTTAGTGCCTGTTTTTTGTTTGGTTGTTAGTTCGTGGGCTTTGGCTCTGGGCCATTATGCTTTTCCTAAGGCAGCAGTAAATGTCCGTATTAAATATCCAGTCACAATTGCAAAGTTCATTTTGTTTGCTGCATGGAGAATGGCTTTAAAGAATATAAGAGTGGGAACACAGAGTGGACAGTGCACAAATCCTAAGAAGCATGATGGCAACTGTGACCTGGACAGAAGTATCCAATCAGTCAATAATTATTAATGAGCATCTATTGTATGTCAGGTTTGGTTTTGTTTTTAAGCACTTGTTTACAAACTTGAAAATGAACAACGCAGACAGAAGCCTTGCTCTTCAGGAGTCTGCATTCTAGTGGGAGAAATGGACAAAGTAAAATGATAATAATAACAATATAATAATATCACTTTTAATAAAGATAACTGCTATAAAACATGATAGTGAATTAGAAAAAAAGTGGATAGCTTTGAGATTTATCATGGACACCTAATTTTTGGATTTGGTGGTATATAGGTTTAGATGGTGATGTTCAAAGATAAGTCCTAGATGTGAGACCTGATCATGCCCATGGTGTGAATGGTCATGCCATTAACTGAGAAGGGGAAGACAGCAGTGAACAACAGGCTTTAGGGGAAATTAAAAATTAAGCTTGGGATATATTAAGCATGAGATCTGTGAGACATCCAAATGAAGATGTCTATGAGGAATTTAGAATAAAAATTCTATAACTCAGAGGACAGTCTTCATCCTACAGATGGTATTTAATGCTGTGAAAATAGATGTGATCACACAGAGCCAGACTGGAGAGAAAGAAGAGAATTTTAACATTAATGGGACAGCAGAGAGTTCTCATGGAAGTTCCTTAATAAGACACCAGGGACAGAGATATCTTCCCCTTCTCCCTAAAGATCACGTTTGACTTTTATTCTTTCTTCAGGTTCACTTTGGATGCCATTTCCTTCAGAGAGATTTTTCTCAATACTAACCTTGGGGAAAGCAGATTAAGGAGAATAATACCTGTTGGGAGTCTAGAAGTTGAGCTGGGGAAGAGAAAGTGATGGAGCTAGCCTGTGGCCATGGAGCTTTGAGCAGAGTGGGAAGTTAAATGACTCAGTGGTAGGGCTAGCTTAGCAACCACAGAGATGAGCTGAATTTCAAATCTGTTGGGCTAAGAAGAGATATAAAAATATTAAGTTCACAGTGAGTGGATTTACAAGTAAAGACAAACAAAACTAAAAATAATTCGAAGAGGCAATAAGAGCTGAAACTGAAAAAAATGTCCTGAGACACATACATAAAGCTGTTCTTTCCCCATTATGAGGAGCCATAGTGAAAGGTCTAAGCACAGGGAGTTTGATGTTGAGAGGACTGAATCAGTTAGGCAAACAGAAAGAAGAGCATGTTCAAAGGCACTGGGATTGAAATTAGATGGTGTTTTTGGTCCCTTTATCTCATGCCTTTTCCTAGTTGGGTTGTTTCTGGACATACCTCCACCATCTTTATACCTATAAACCAAATTTACCTTTGGTTCTCTTACTTGGAGAATCAAGAGCCCCAAAAGAAGTGGGAATAAAAATAAACAGTAAGATGTGAGTGGCATCAGATAAGAACCTGAACCCAGGGAATGCAACTATGTACAAAGGAAATGTGAGTGATGGCAGGAGGAGTCCAAAAATCCCTAGATTTCAAGTATATACTACTGGGATGCCTTTGACTGTATAAAGAAAGTCAAAATGGGTTACTATTTGGGGGCGAAGAAGGAGTGTAAAACTGTTAGCTGCTTCAGGACCAAAAAGAAAACACTCCAAGATCTGACCAAAACTTCAAAAATCTTCTATTTAAAAATGTCTCTTGAGGAGAGAAATATTTATGCAGAACACTCTCATTTTTTATGGCTTCAGAAATGCATGGCTGGGTAGAGTTGAGCTGTGCCTAATCAGACATTGCCTAGGCTGGCAAAAGAGTAAATGTGCCCTGATATGATCGACTGCTTGTTGAGCGTCTGTTACATTGCTCTGGATGAGTGAATTGAATCAATTATTGCCATTACATCATCAAATACTTAGAGTACATGTCTCATCCAGCACAATTGGGATCACTGGTTGGTCAGTTAAGCAACTAAGTTGGTTAAAGCAGGGAATTTTTAAAAGAAAATATGATACAAAGTCTTAAAGCATTTTTTAGTTCTCTTGTCCACAACTAATTCAATATCATTTTTTGTTTTGCTTTGTTTTAGTCACTTGGCTTTGAGTTTTCTCCAAATCATTCACATTAACAGAAATAGCCTCTCCTTTCATACGTATATCTCATTAGTGTATTTATTTACATAGTTTATTTATGTATTGGTTATTTATTTACCTAATTACAATAGTAAGTACATCTGGGATAAGCATCTTTTTAGATACAACTTAATGGCTAGGAGAAATGTGTAGCTATACTAATGAGCTGCCTGCCAACTGCCTTGCTGGCATCGGTTAGTATGTTTTAAATTAGGAAATGAGGGATTTGATTATCTGACAGGTTTAAATGGCATTTGAATGAGAGAGATTCTATCGTGTTTACATAGTCTACAATATGTTCTAGTACATAGTAACAGTTGTAAATAATATAATTGTAGCTCCTGAGTATCCTTTTACCTTATTCCAAACACACATCAACACTAGCACTACAGTCACTGAGGGTCCAAAAGGGCTAGACAATACCATGAAGGAATAAGAAAAAGGAAGGCAACTGAAGAGACAAAAATCTGCTAGAACACAAAAAACGGTTTGGAGAAGTGCAAATGGCAAATTGCGTTCAAGAAGAGTAGGAAAAAATGGAGTGGCCAGTTTCCTGATCTACCCACTTCCAGAATTCCTCCATTTGATTTTCCTTTTTATCCTGTATCTCTTCCTAGTACTGAACCTGAAAGTTCTCAGGACTAGAAAACATTGACTAATAGATCAAATATTCTTATTTATTTTCCTGGGATCTAGATTGTTAGAACCATAGCCATACTCATGATATAAATATTCTCATTGGTGCTCATTTCATTCAATCAACATTTATCTTCCACTTCCTGCCTACTGGGCAATAAGATAATCACAATAAAATGAGTCTAAAAAGAAAAATATAAGAGAAATAAATGCTTGCAGAGAGCTGCTTCTCCCTTCCTGCTCCAACCCAAGTACAACTGTCACAAGTGGCATCTGTCATCTCAGATATTTGTTTTCCTATGAGCCTGCCCAGACTCCAAGTGTAGTGCTGACTGATGACTTGCATACCTGAGCTATCTGGATTTGGAAGTTGGTAAATTTCTCTGTAAAAATGTATCAGCGTGAATTTAAGGAAAAAAAAAAAGCCACATTTTAAGGTAGAGTTAAAAAATGCTTTGGCAAATCATGGATGGGAGCAGTAAATAGGAGCTTTAGATATAAACATGATCTTAATCATTTTTTCTCAGATTTCTGCCCCTGCTGTATTATAGTCTGAATTCTCAAGGTGGGTTTTAGCCTGCCCTGCACGGTATAGGTCTAGCCACAGAACGTTTTATGTACGTATGTGTGCATTTATTCATTTATTTTTACCCTGACTCACCTAAAAGACCTTAAAGATATGTCTGATTCAAACAATAATAAATTGTTAGGGAGTCAAAGTCAAAAAGAAATAAATACTAGAAAAAGAAACTTAAAGACAACACATAGAAATAGAGATTATATGTTTCTTTAGAGTTGTGAAATGTTGTTTTGAAATTGACCTTTAAGCTTCCCTGTACTAAAATCAGTGAAGAACACACAATCAGCTTCAAGGTTGATAATCTCTATAATACATAATAAAAATATATAAGTAATTTTGGCAAAATCCACCCTCCCCCCTCCAAAAGGAAAAATGAGAAAGACATTTTAAGAAATGTTTTTCAAACTGTGATACTGGGAAGGACTCAAGGGATCCAAAATTAAAGATCAATGTCGGATCCATCCCAGGTACAAAGGGAATGATGGGTGGAGGGAAAGGCAAGGACTGATATTGAGCACATTTAGAGATTAGTGATATTATCCACATCTTTTTAAGTCATGAAAAAAAGGTTGAAACACTTCTGGATCTATGTGGCCATTAAGTTAGAGTAGCATAAACTGTCTGACTTTAAAGTCTATGTTTTTCTCAATACAACATGTTTTCTCTTCATGGAAGGAGATGATTAAAAAAGGCAAAGACACCAACTTTTCAAAGTTCTCTTATCTAATGAATTATTTATAACTCTTCTTTTTCTAATATGATGGAACTCTCTTCCCTCTAATGCTTTCACTAAGATGTTGCTTTTGCTTAAGAAATTGGTTTTGTAATTAAAAATAAAAATAAGCAGAAAAACATGAAAAATCATTATGTTAAAGGCTATTTTCTCAATTGAAATTTACTGCCCTTTTGGATGTTGTTCCATGTTTTAATGCTCTGAATTTTAAACCAAAGTTCAGTCTTTGGTAGTGGGATTTATAAACTGCCAAATACTTCTAAGGGGAAAAAATGCATTTTAAAGCCTAGGGGGAAAAGGGACTCACTTTGCTTTCTTGACATCAAACAGGCCTTGTAAAACAACACATTGACCGGTTAAATACAAATGAACTTGAATCATATGGATATAATTCTCTTAAATTAAATTTCCTTTAAAATAGGGATGGAATTAAACATTAAAAAAGAGAGGTTCACCAAGTCAAGCTTTTTTTCATTTGACATCTGTCTGCATAGCCTTAAACCCTAAAAGACTAAATCTTAGCAATATTAAATATGTGACATGTTGTCTTATTTAACACATAACTGATATATTATTGTTCATATATTGACCATGAGAGGATTTCATTGGAAAAATATCTCAAAGTAATTATAATTTCCCTCCTCATTTTGCTAGACAATTTAATTTTTTGTTTTCTTGTGTTTCAAGAATTAGCAGAAAATCGTGGTGAATCCAG
Source organism: Aethalodelphis obliquidens (assembly GCF_003676395.1). Taxonomy (NCBI): domain Eukaryota; kingdom Metazoa; phylum Chordata; class Mammalia; order Artiodactyla; family Delphinidae; genus Aethalodelphis; species Aethalodelphis obliquidens. Next base: position 63,786,644 of record NW_020837947.1, on the reverse strand, counting down.
GGAGAGGAGGTAAGGATTACTCTCTCAGGTTTTTAGTTCCCAAAAGGTCAACGGAAACAAGGACTATAAGTGTGGTGGGCATCACCAAAGCGTGGCGGGAAGCTATTTGGATATCAGGAGAAGGAGGATTGATGCTGTCAGCTGGGAGGAAGCTAAGTCACAATAAATCTTAGTAGAAACCACAGATGCCAGAGAACTGCTTGGAATTGACCCTCTTACATGTGATGTTTGCCCATCTAGATACACGGTGATAACAAAATAAAGGGGCCCAGAAGCTCAAGGGTCATTCATGTGGGGTCTTTGAAGTAAGTCAGTTAAAGTTAGGACTAATTAGCAAAAAAAGAACAGCCTACTTGCCAATGTCAATAATAAAAGAAAATATTATTGGAAAGGCAAAGGCCAAAAGGAAGGAGACAATGTTTGGGGAGGAATACAAGCCTCCTCTCCACTACTGTTTTACAAGTCTAGCCTATCCCGGAGGTAGAAATTAAAGTTTTAAAATGGAATTAATGTGATTCAAAAGTTATGGGATTTGATCATTAATGGGAGTCTACTGTTTAGCAAGATAAGGAGTTTCAACCCAACAAAGATGTTAAAAAGAAAATAGTTTCCTGCTTATACTTTGATGACGTGATACCAGATACACCTTTATTCTACTCTAAGAAAGATTATCCCTTAGTTTCATAATATCCCTCTGCAATATAATTAGAAGGAAAATATCAGACCTTAAAAATGCATTTTTAATTTAATGATTGTTTTGACTGTCTATCATGTGCTTGATGCTAAGCGTATGAGATGAAAAACACCCCTTAAGGAACACAAACTCAAATGGAGGTAACTGTCATATAAACAAATGTACCAGAAGTCAAAAGTCTATTATCTCAAAACTGTTACCAGAATTCCTCTTGGAAAGAAAAAATGTTTGGTACAGCACCAAGATAAGGAGCTTGGGATAGAAAGTGAGACAATGATAAATTAGGGGTTAGCAGCAAACTTCGGGCAGGAACACATCCATGCAAGCAGTGTTGGGATTCTTGATAGCAGTGAGCAGGCAGATAGCAGGAAAGGCCAACTTAAGAAGACTTGAGAATATCCAAAGATGAATTAGATGTGCAGGTAAGATTTTAAGAGGCCAGCATTATCCTGGTACCAAAGCCAGATAAAGACACTACAAGAAAGCAAAACTACAGACCAATATCCCTGATGAATATAGATGTAAAAATTCTCAACAAAGTATTAGCAAACTGGATTCAATGCCACATTAAAAGAATCATAACACCATGATCAAGTGGGATTTATTCCTGGGATGCAAGGATGGTTCAACATATGCAAATCAACAAAAGTGATACACTACATTAATAAAATGAAAAATCAAGTCGTATGATTACTCAACAGATGCAGAAAAACCATTTGACAAAATACAACTTTCTTTCATGATAAAAATGCTCAACAAATTGGGTATAGAAGGAAGATACCACAACACAATAAAGGCCATATGTGACAAACCCACAGCCAATCTTATACTCAATGATGAAAGGTTGAAAATTTTCTCTAAGATCAAGAACAAGACAAGGGTGACCACTCTATTTCTATTCAACATAGTACTGGAAGTCCAAGCCAGAGCAGTCAGGCAATACAAAGAAATAAAAGGCATCCAAATTGAAAAGGAAGAAGGAAAAGTGTTTGGAGATGACATCATCTTGTATAGAGAAAATCCTAAAGACTCCACAAAAAAAAACTTAGAACTAATCAACAAATTCAGCAAAGTTGCAGAAATCAACATACAGAAATCAGCTGCATTTCTATACACTAACAACAAAACATCTGAAAAAGAAAGAAATAAAACAATCACATTTGCAATAGCATCAAAAACAGTAAAATACTAAGGAGTAAGTTTAACCAAGGAAGTGAAGATCTGTACACTAAAAATTACAAGACTTGGATGAAAGAAATTGAAGAAGACACAAATAAATGAAAAAAATTACCCATGTTCATGGATCGGATGAATGAATGCTGTGTTGTTAAAATTTCCGTACTACCAAAAACCATCTGCACAGTCAATGAAATCTCTATCAAGATTCTGACAGCATTTTTCACAGAAATAGAAAAAACAATTCTAAATTTTGTATGAAGCCACAAAGACCCTGAATGTCCAAAGCAATCCTGAAAAAGAAGAACAAAGCTGGAGGCATCACACTTCCTGATTTCAAACTATAATACAAAGCTATTATAATCAGAAATAATATGGTACTGCCTTGAAAACAGACACAAAGACCAACGGAACAGAATAGAGACTGGTGTATAAACTCATGCATAAATGGTCATTAATTTATGACAAAGAGACCAAAAATATACAATGGGGAAAGCATAGACTCTTCAGTAAATGTTGTTGAGAAAACTGGGTAATTGCATGCAGAAAAGTGAAATTAGGCCTCTATCTCACACCATTCACAAAAATTAACTTGAAATTGTTTTAAACATAAGACCTGAAACCATTAAAATTCCAGGAAAAAGCATAATGAAAAACCTCCTTGACACTTACATTGTCAACAATTTATTTGGATATGATACAAAAAGCACAAGCAACAAAAGCAAAAATAAATAAATCGGACTACATCTAACTAAAATACTCCTGTATAGAAAAACAGATCATCAACAAAATGAAAAGACAACTTTGGGAATGAGAGAAAATATTTGCAAATCATTTACAATGCTTAGTGTCAGTTTATTTATCTCTTGTAAAAATAAAATAGTGTGTGTGTGTGTGTGTGTGTATGTGTGGAAAAAATAAAAAATAAAAAATTTGCAAATCATATATCTAATAAGCAGTTATATACAAAATATAAAAATAACTTGTAACTTAATAGCAAAACAAACAAACAAGCAGGTGATTAAATCATGGGCAGAAGAAGTGAACATTTTTCCAAAGAAAACATACAGATGACCAACAAGTACATGAAAAGATGCTCAGCCTTGCTAATCATCACAGAAATGCAACTCAAAACCACAATGAGATATTACTTCACACCTGTTAAAATGGAATCATGAAAAAGAGAAGAGATAAATGTTGGAGAGTATGTAGAGAAAAGGGAACCCTTGTGCACTGTTGGTGGGAATGTAAATTGGTGCAGCCACTATAGAGAACAATATGGAGGTTCCTCAAAATATTAAAAATAGAGCTACCATATGATCCAGCAATTCCACTTCTGGGTATACATCCAAAGGAAATGAAAAAAGAATCTCAAAAAAGACATCCGCATTTCCATGTTCATTGCAGCATTGTTCACAATAGCCAACATACGGAAACAACCTAAGTGTGTGTCAATCAATGAATGTATAAAGCAGATGTGGTACATATGTACAATGAAATATTATTCTGCCATGAGAAAGAAGGAAATCCTGTATTTTCTACAACTTGTATGAATCTTGAGGGCATTACGCTAAGTGAAGTAAGCAGACAGAAAAAGACAAATACCGTATGATATCAGTTACATGTGGAATCTAAAAAAGCTGATCTCATAGAAATAGAGAGTAATGGGGAAAATGTGGAGATATTGGTTAAAGGGTACGAACTTCCAGTTGTAAGATAAACAAGTTACGGGGTTCTAATGTATAGTATAGTAATTATAGCTAATAAAAATACTGTATTATATAATTGGAAGTTGCTATGTTAATAGATCTTAAATGTTCTTACCACAAAAAAGAGATGGTAATTATGTGACAAGATGGAGGTCATAGCTAAAGCTATGGCTGTAATGATTTCCAAACATATAAATGTATCAAATCAACAGGTTGTACACCTTAAAGTTACACAATATTACATGTCAACTATATCCCAATAAAATTGTGCAGAAAAAGGGTAGATATTATTGCAATCTCCATATTAGAGATAACAAAAATGAAGAGCCAAGATGTAAATCCAGGTTTGTTTCAATTCCAAAAATACTGATCTTTCCAGCCTTATGTACTAAAGTGCACATGTTGAATGAGAGTATGATCTAGCTCTTAGTAATTGATTTTATTAATGTTCCCAATTCTCCACTGATTCCTGCATATATGCATGCCCCTTGCCATGTAACTTTATACGGCTCTCTCAGTGGGCAAAGAATAACCCTTATATTTCAACTTACTTTGGCCAATGGCTATTAATAGGCATAATGCAATCAGAGTTTTAAAAGCATTTGCATGATTGGGCTTACTTTCTCGCACCTCTGCCAATACCATGAAAAAGACTCACTGGTCTAGGGGAGGATGAGAAACACATGAAACAAATCCACCCAGCCTGGGTCAGCTAAACCCAGGAAGTTATAGACACATGAGTAAATTTAGCCCAGACCAGCAGAACCATCCATCCACACCCTGCCTAGTTCAGCCAGCCCCAGTCAATCTGCAGATCTGTGAAAAAAAAATGTCATTATTAACATTTTTCAATGTGGAGATAAGGAAAAAGGAATGGCCTATGATAATTTCCTGCTTTGATTCACTGAATGGAAACTGGGGCCACTAATCAGAATATAAAAATTTTAGAGAAAATTTCTAATTCATATCTGATATATTTAATCTGAAGTGCCTTTTGGACATTATCTAATATTTTCAGATATTTGTCAACGGCAACATAATATCTAATCCCATCTATGCTGTCCTCACTCTAAGGAGATACTGTTCCCCATAATTCCTGGAGAAAACAAAAACTCAGTTTCTCAGAGTTAATGTAGCAAAAATATTTTCACCAAGCTAATGATCTCCGTACCTTCTCCAACCCCCATCATTGCCCATTACTCTCAGTTGAATGGAATATTTCCACCCTTCAAAGCTAATTATCCTTCCTATCCTTTTGATTGCATTTTCTCCCAAATCCTCAAAAATCAATCATCAGCTGTTCCTTTCTCTTTCTCCTGTATGTATTCAATTGCTTCCTGACTATTGATTTCCTTTAAATACACCAATATAAACATGATCAAGCCTTGACTTGTATATACATATGCACATATACACACCAACACACATGCATACACACATACACACACACAAATAATCTAAAGCTTTTCTTACATAATGACTAGAAGTCAAAGAAATATGGAAGTGGAACAATCAGGGAGTGCAGGTTTAAATAACAAGACCTGACCATATTAAAGGAAGTTGGCTTAAATACTAGCAAAGAGACAAATGGGAGATTCACAAAATTAGGTCCATGGCATTCAAGGCTTTGGATGCCAGGCTAAGGCACTGAATTGATTTCATATGCAGTGGAAAGTCACTGCAGAAAAGAATTCTTGATGTTTACTTTTGTAGCCTGAATTAAAGTAGTTATCATTTCATAAATTTGTTATAAGATTAATTTATGCTTAGCTCTAGCTGAGTCACCAATTCAGTCATTCAGTCAACCACTGTTCACTGAACATATATCTCTCATCACTGTCCATCCTGGGAGAGGGAGTTATACAGAAAAGTAAATGTACATCTGAACATTAACATTTTCCCAAGGAATCACTTCTTTAGGATCCAAGCTTTCTATGATTTGCCTCTATGCATATTTTAAAATTATTTTTATAATATTTATTTTAGTTCCCAGTGCTAGTTTCTTAATTTAATTTGAAAACTGTGTAGTTTATTCACTTGGGTGCATATCACTAAGATTACAGACCTAGGTTGAAATAAAGATTAATGAATTAGGACATAACATGACTAATTTTTCTCTTTTTTCCTCGTCACTCTTCATATTCCTTAACATACACTCATAAGCCCATTGATTTTTGTCAGATATTGCTCATGTTTGGGTCAATCATTATTAAAGACTTGTGATAAAAGCTTTGAGTCATGTTTTGGCAGGGAAAAAGCAAAGGACATTGCCTATGTCAGAAAGAGCATGTGCAAGTGAAGAGAAAGAAAGCAAACACTTTAATCTACCTCGCTAAAGTGTTTAGTTGGTGTTTAAATTTTTTTTAAGATACAGGAAAAATTATTTGGAAAGAACCATGATGATTATGGATATCTGGCAATTAAAGGACAGCTTATTGAATCTTAAAACCAGAAACAGCGTAGTATGGTCATCACACAATAGAGACATGAAATGACTAGACAGATACCAAAAGTTCTTGATGATACCCTATGAAGATAAAACATCTGATTTATCCCTGGACCCCAAGCAGGAAGTTAGTGTTCCTGCTAAAACCTTAGTCTTCCCGTTTCTTTTGCTAAAACATGGCAGAAACACAAAAAGATGGATAACGTTTCAGTAGATACATCTCACTACCTGCTCACTCATAGCTGATCCAGCATGACTGTCCCTACATTGTGGCTTTAAGCCCATATATGATCTATAATCCTCCAAGAATGTCTGATGAGACTTTGTGTATATATTCCTAATTCTCAGGAATAAAGACAAAGAGATAAGTTAAGAAACTGCCCTTGAAACGATGATGCAACTCATACTAAGGTGGCTGTTCATGGGAATGACTGGAAAAAGACAGAATTGAAAATTACATAGAAGGCTGATTTTAAAATTCAAATTACCTACACTCATTACTAACATTTTTGAGCAAGTGTATCAGAATTAAGACAAAAGCAAAACCACCATGAACAATACAAGGGGTTATTAGAGGGATTAATTCTTACAAGATCCTGGGAGATGGTTAGGCAACTTACGGAAGTCTGTTGTCCCTGCATCTGGATATGAAATGGGGGAGAGTGTGGGCAAACTGGAACCTGAAAGGACAAATTGTAACGTAGGAGGGTGAATTGAGGCCCATATCCACCTGACCCAGCTCTATCTAAGCCTTCATCTTAGATGATGCAGATGGCCTGCAGTAGGGCTGGTTCGCTCATTACAGAGCTCCACCTGCCCCCGGCCCAGGATCCAGTGAGGTTAAAGGAGGTGATCTGGTTGGAGCTGCAGGACCTGCAGACATGGCTGCTGCCTGCCAGCAGAGTGAGTTAGCAGATTCACCATAATGTGGGAGAACCACAACAGTGCCTGACTTGACCTTCTGAGTATACATGTTGGCTCCTCTATTTCCATTCCCAAATCCTGTGCAAATGTCTCTTGCATCCAACTTTAACTGAAAACCATTCAGAGAAGAGAATTCTGGAATCGTTCAAGATCCTTGTTGCTGGTTAAACAGTCTATGTAAGTCTGCTTCCCTGGCATCTGGATCCAGCTTACTAAACTGACACAATATGAAGACATAGGAGATACTAGGCATGTTGTGTGTTCTTGTCTTTCCATTACATTAAAATACATGTAATATAAATAAAAAACAATATAAATGGAAGTCTATCCCCAAATCCCAATGGATTGTTTTGATGAGGTCATATTAAAATGACTTAGAAGTCATTTGTTTATTCATTTACTTATTTATTTATGCTTCGGGATTTGGGGATAGGCAGTGCCACCAGAAAAATAAAGAATCTAGCAAGGAGTTTTAGGAGAAATTTCGTGAGATGGGTCATGAACGATTGACTCTGAGGTGAAGGCAAGATGTTCAACTGGCGTAGTTCAGTACCATATCAAATATATATACACAGAGCATAAAAGTACAATGTCACTTGGAGACAGTTTGAGGTAATCATAGCTGGTCTGAAGTAGTCATAATAGCCATGAAGGTTGATAAGAATACATAAAGTGAAAAATATTACAACACAATAAAATAATGAAGCTCAGGGCTCAGTTTAAGACAAGTATACCCAGTATTCTTCTTTTTTTTTTTTAAAGTGAGTTTAAACAAATAGTTATTGTTAAAATATACTATATTGTATTTTAAATCTTATTATTTAAAAACTCAAGAGATTTCACGGATTTGTGATTTTTTAAATGAATTTGACATGCATGTACTTATGAAACAAAAATAAAAATTTTACTTAAAGTTCTAAGCAACAACACTATTTTTGCTTCAGAAATATTTTTATGGAAATTATTGAGTTTTTTAAATGTAATAATTTTCTTACATAGAAAATTATTTTTAAACGCAATTATATATTTCTTTTAATTCTCATCAACTTTTGTCTTAATGTTTTATTGTGACTTTTGATTTTATGTTTCTATTTAAAGTCAGTCTTTTATCTTTTCTGCTTTATAAAACCTTTGTATTTTGGGGAAAGATCATTTTCATTATCAAGGAGTTAATTTTTTGCTTTTAGGAAGGTCAATATTTGTTTTGGCTTGCCCTGTTTATACAGACATATAATTTAACCAGCTCAAATATATGGTCTTCATTTCTCATTTAGAAAATTTGCAGGACTTTGAAGAACTACTACAGAAAAACATTTAGACCTCGATACGTGCTGAGAATAACAATTAACAGAAATTTCAACATGGATAATGTATATACAGCTGTCTGGATTATGACTGCAGTAAATCCCTATGGAGACCAGATTTATTGACTTCGATAACTGATATATATACATACTGTTTTTTACTCACTTTTTCTTAAAGCCAATTTTAAAAATAAGAAACTGGGTTTTATTTTGCATGTAAGCCATAACACCTTGCTGATGGGCACATACAATCAATTTTAATATAACCAGGAACATATGGGAATTTTCAAGGTTATAGAACAATTAGGTCACATGAAAATGAAAGAGTCATCTTGATAAAATTTGGGATGGAATAAAACGATAAAAATTACTAATTCTCTACATATATACCTTTCGTAATGACCTTTGCTATACCAATAGCTTTGATGAAGAAATACATAACAAGTTCCAAGGAAGCTATTCAAGAGTAAAAAAGCTTAACGCTGACCCAAAATAACATTTTTACTTCCAAGGTTAAAAACAGACATGGAATGCCCTCAGTGGCTGACTTTTTTAGGCAAAGGTAGTGGTGGTGTCAACTATTACCATTATTCAGCACTTTGGAATTGTAATTATTACAGGATCGCATTTTATACCATTGCATTCATTTGTTAGGTGTGAGTGTATTAAAGAATAACAGTATTCTAACGCTAGGTTATTTTGGGGCTGAATAAGCCCCTTGAGCATAAAGGTCACCATAGAACATATTTTTCTTTCTCCATATTTACATTTGAATTCACCAAAACCCTAAAATTATATAATGGCTTTGGAATTTTATGGAGACTATTAAGTGGCTAAATCTGTAATTTCTTAGAAACATAGAAAACTTTTTTTGTCAGTTTTGTAAATTTGTTTACTAAGAGAAACAAACAAATACTACTTTTCCATTCATTAATTGTTGTCTAAATTTTCATTTTTGCAGCTAAAATAAGAAAAAACTTTTTTTCAAGAGTTATGCTACATTACTTATATTTGGGTTGCAAAATCTAAACTATATTTCTTCTAATGAATAATGTAATCATTAACTAATAGTGTAAATAGATAAAATGATATCTCTTAATATTCTTGTATTGGATAACTTAGAAATATACTACTTTTTCAGAAATGATTCAATAATAACTACACTATAATTATAATTGCATTCTGGTCCATTTTAGATAACATTTTTAATAAGTGCTTACTGATGAAATTATCTATTAAAAGGACTTTTTGAAAGTATTACAGTTGTTAAACTATAGAGAAAACTGACTGATTCTTAGATTTAAAATATCTTAATAAATTCACAAGTTATCTTGTACAATTTGTATTTCCAATTTACAGGATCATTAATAACTGCTTATTTCATTAACTGCCTTTTTGAGTCAGTTTTTCAGTTTCTTTCTCTAGCATAAAAATTGTGTATATTGGTAATTGAATTTAAAAATGTTTTTCCAATTATTATTATAGGAGAATTAAAGGAAAATTCTTTAAAAAATATATTCTCTGTCTTCAAATAAGAACACGGTAAGTCTGCATGTTTTGATGCTCATAAAGATTACTTCCAAAGGACAATACCAAACACTGTCAGGTAGTTAAAGGCAAACTGATCATTGTTGTAGTAGAGGAACTGAGAAGAAGTAATTTAAAGATTATGGAGTTTTATTGGGGTTCTTCATTCTGCCAGGCTGCTCAGCACCATACTGTATGTCAAAAGATGTTATATATATATACTCATATATACATATACATATATGAACATATATCTTTTCTCTTCTTTTGTAATAAACCTGTAAATTATATCCTCATCTCCTTTTATGGAAAGGGAACTGAAGTTCAAAGAACTAAGTAAACTGGGCCCAAATATCACAGCTAGAATGTTCCATTTATCACCAATTGGCTTTAGTGATATCATTGCCTAGAGGGTCCTGCTATAAGGCAGAGTGAGATAGTATTCATTTTATAATGTGTCTATCTTATTTCCTTGAAAGCAGCTTCTGTGTGTGCAACTTAAATGTTTCTTTAATATAACTCACGCAACTCATTGATGCACATAATTCCAAAAGGAGTAAAGATCGAAAAACAAAAAAAAATTAAGGAAAACAGTTGTCTACTAATTGACTTCCCTCATGACTGAAAATTTAAGATGCTTTAGTTAACAAACTTCTTATTTAGTCATTTAAACTATATGATCTCTCTATTATGCCTCAGTGTCTCAAAGAGCCTACAGTAAGAATCTATTTCTACAAAGACAATTGTGAGAAAACAAGAAAACCAAAATATGGTACAATTTCTTCCTTGTTTCTAAAAATCATCTTTTAATGCATATAGACCTCGAGTGAGCTTCTGGAAGTTCCTTTTCTGCTCTGGTCTCCCAGTTCCCTGCTTTACCTTCAAATGTGTCTCTTTTTCTCCTCTCTCCTCCTGTCAAAAACCCATTTCCACTCCAGAAAAGTTCCTCTAGAAATTAAGCATTACTTCAGGCTCTACCCAGGAGGGAGAGTGTAATCTCCTTAACCATGTCACGAAAGAGATGACTTGGGTCTGTCAGATTCTTCAGAAGCACCACCTGTCATATTCCTATAACGAGGAGTAAGCTTTGCAAAAAGGTAAGTAAGAAGATTAGTGTGATAACCCATTGTAGCTCTCTGCTGCAGGAAATCAGTACCGACAAGAACAATTTGTAAGCTGTAAGAATCTTCAAATGTATAGTTCTTTTCTTAAATATCTAAAAACCTAATATAAATAGTTTACTTCAGGAGAGCCTCCTTCGGACCGGGTACCGTTAACATGAATTCAGGAGTACACTTGCATCTCTTTATAATTACGTTGGTATCAAATACATGCCTCAAGTCCACTTGGAGACATTGGGGGTAGGGTCCACGATTTGTGCTGCTAGTGGTGGTGGTGGTTTGTTGTTATAATCTTCCAAAAGGTGTACTGATCAAGTTTGAGACTATTACTACAAATCAAATGGTTGCAGTGCTTTTTAGGAACTTTGGAAATATTAAATAACTGGGCATTTAGTATAAGACTTTTATTTATTCTAAAATATAATTTTACTTTGCCAAGAAGCTAAAATAACTATGGAATTTGAATCCTAAAAATAACTTTGACAAAACATGCATAGTTCTTTCATACGACATCCTTTGGCTCAAAACCGCCCATTTCTAGGATAGTACCCTGGGAACTGAATATAGCATCTCAGATTTTTTTTCCATTGATTTAAGAGAAGTTTGCATCTGAAGATATATTTAATTCAAGCTTTAAGCTTTTTTAGAGTAATCATATTAATAATAACAGTCATAAATAGTACCCGCAATTCCCTAGATTTAATTCTTCCATGAGGCATGTACTGGTGTTAGCTGCATGTAACAAGTGGTCAAGATCACCTAATTAGCCCAAAACTGGGGCAGGATAGAAACAAAGGTCGTCATTTGCTTAAATACCCTCAGTTTTTCAGGCATCATGAAAAGTACTTTATGTGCTTTATACTTATGATTCCCTCAGTAGCTCAACTTAATGACAAATAATTCCCCCAAATCCCATCTGTTTCCTCAAATTTTCTAAACTTTGAGGGTTGGGAAATATTCCTCTTATGATGATATTTTGAGTTCTTTTTTAGTGATTTCTTTGATCCTTTTAGGGTATATTTTTAGTGGTTTCAACCCAAAAGAAAACGGTTTCCTTAAAAAAAAAAAAAAAAGGTCAAAATGTAGCATAACCTGGCTGTCAAAAGTCCTCTTGCTAAGGGGACACTGTCCTGATTTAACGCCATAGTCAATGCCAGCTTTATCTATAAGTAAGGCTGTAGATCCAGCAAGAGCTTTTAATCTTAAATTAAGATTTAGGATAAATTACAAAGAAGCATTCTAGTAGAGTCTGGATAAAACCAAGATGAATTTGAGCTTTGGTTCATAACAGTTAAAATGGAAAAAAAGCGTTGTATACCTAGTTATATAGTCTTTCAATATTGCTTTGTGGTTTTACACATGAAGAGCTATGTTGAGCTGGTGAAGGAAAGATAAGATAGAAATGGAAATGCAGGCTGACCTCCCTGTCAATGAAAAAATGTCTGCTTTAGGAAGCAGGCATGTGAAGAACATGGGATTTTACTCTTGCATCTAGGCCCTGTTCTTTAAAGGTTAAAAGGAAGCCAGAAACCGGCAGGAAAACAAGCTGCCCCTTGTACATGGACACATCATTAAAGTGTAAGAATCACATCCTCCCTCCCTTTTCATCTCTCATTTCAAATTACATAACGTAGCACACAATTTTATTGTTAAAAAAAACAAACAAAATGTGAAAGCTAATAAACAATAAAGTGAATGTTCCCCCTTTATTCTTCTCCTTTCCCTTTATATTCCTCTGCTTTCACCATAAAAAAAACACTAATAGTTTGACTAAAATATAAATACACTTATGTGTTAAATTTCTATACAGCATTTGAGTATTCAAATATACTGTAATTTGGGGCTTCCCTGGTGGCGCAGTGGTTGAGAGTCCACCTGCCGATGCAGGGGACACGGGTTCGTGCCCCGGTCCGGGAAGATCCCACATGCCCCGGAGCGGCTGGGCCCGTGAGCCACGGCCGCTGAGCCTGCGCATCTGGAGCCTGTGCTCCGCAACGGGAGAGGCCACAACAGTGAGAGGCCCGCGTACCACACACAAAATATATATATATACTGTAATTTATTTGACTATTCCCTAAGAAACATTTTTAGTTGTTTCTGGGCTTTGTTGTTGTGGTCCTTGTTTGTTTGTGATGTTTTTGTGACTAAAATAAAGCTACACTGAATATCATTTGATAAGAATCTTTCTGCAAATAGGCAAGAATTTTTTAAAAATATACTATTAGAACTATATTATCTACATCAAATATTATATATATTTCAAGAAAACTTGATATATATATCACCAAGTTACTTACTTCTACTGTTTTGTCAATTTCCAGCACTATAGTTCTATCAACACTAGTTAGTATCTATCTTTTAAACAATCTCAGTCTAATGACAAAAATGATTATTTCTTAACTGTAACTTGCAATTTACTGGTTAAGTGAGATAGAAATTATTTTCATGTTTTTACTGGCCACGTATATCTATTTTACTCAAAAATGACTGATCATATTATACACCAATTTTTCTATTTACTGTTTGTCTTTTCTATTAATGTGCAAGAGTAGATATGTTGATTAAGTATATTGATATTAACCTTTTTTTTTTGTTTTCAACCATTATTCTCTCTTTACTCACTTTTTATTGCTATTTGTTAGTCATATCCTTTTTAACAGCATTATTGCTGTCTTACAGATTGGGAATTTCTAGAGGTCCGTGTCTTTTTGAACTGCTTAACATAGTATCAAGCGCAAATAGGTAATTGTGTGTGTGTGTGTGTGTGTGTGTGTGCGCGCGCGCGCGTGTGTGTGTGTGTGCGCGTGTGTGTGTGTGTGAAAACGATAATGAATCCCTACGCTATACATTAATAAGGCAAATATAATTTACTATGCGTCAGATGCATGACTAGAGTTCCGTGAATAAAGTGGAATTAAACACGCCAGAATGGTGCCGGGGGTCTGCAGCGTGCATTCTGTGGGCTATGGCAGTCTAGCTGGGTCATCTGGTCATGCTCCTTTCTGCTATACACAGGTAGATCCACGTGTTAATCAGCTCAACTGTGACATATATTTATAACCTATGATTAAACTCATAATAGACTGCCCAGAACAGATCACAAGGTCGTGGAGAGAGTTGGAAATACTAAATGAAAGTGGGGATTTATGGCTCTCCAACCTGGGCAATTCTGTTCATCAAAACTAGTCTCCTCAATTAGTGGTTCAAAAAGTTCATTTCTCACTGAATTACTTAGATAGCTGCAATTACGTAAATTCAATCATATTGTCAAGCTTGTTTGAAAAGAAACAAAATGTTTCATTTGTAAATTTGCGGAGACGCCTCAAATTTTAGCATATTTTAAGTCATAAAACCATATGGGACATGCCAGCTTTTAAAATGGAGTTTAAGATAATTATATCTAGATGCCTTTAACAGTTTAAAAGAATTTATAGCATAGTGGAGGAGACTATAGAAGTAAACACCCTGTGAAATACTTACAAAGCTATTGATCATTCTAAAGGTAAAGAATAACTTACAAAATATTTTTTCACTTAGAAAATAAATAATTCTAAGACAGCAAGCATACAGAAGAAATTCATACAATATTAGCTAAATATGGTCATGACTAGATGACTGTTACAGAAATGTATAAAATTACAAACTGTAAAACAAAAATGCCTAAGTTATAATACTCTTTCCAGGGCAACATCCATGACATGAATGCAGATTATCTGCCCCATCTCTTGTAGAGCATCTTAAAGGTTCTCATCAAAGTAGAAAGACTGCTTCTCAGATGCATTTGATTCAACTCTCTTTGGAAAAGAAAGCACTTCATTAGGAGGCTTTTGCCAGTGCACATATAGCCTAGGATCACCTGAAATTATTAGTTCAGAAAGGCAATCAAAGGACCATAAGTCAAAAATCCTACTTGTGGTGTATAAACTAATGTCAAGTAAAATGGTCTATAATATAGAAGAAGATTTATTAATAAATGATATTGATAGCTTAATGTTCCACAGAGGGAAAATATTCAAGAAAAGTCAATCATAAAAGAAAGAATTTTTATATTTGAGGGATCAGGGAAACAAATTAAAAGTAAGTTAATACATATATCCCAGGGTTTTTCAATCTTGACACTACTGACATTTGGGGCCAGATAATTCTTTGTTGTCTCTGTTTGGGGGGGCTGTCCTGTGCATTGTAGGGTGTGTAATAGCATCTCTGGACTCTATCCATTAGATGCCAGTAGCTCACCCCTCCTGGGACAACAAAAATGTCTCCAGACATTGTTAAAAGTCCCTTGTAGGGGCGAGAGGGCAGGATAACCTGGCTGAGAATCAATCATACATTCCTTTAGTATTACTACTGTGCTGTGAAACTCCTCTACGGAAAGGGTTTTTCTGTAGGTATGGCTGTTTTGCTTTAGTCTGTTTCGTTAAATATTATTTGCTTGGTTGCACATGTAGAAATAATTTGAGACTATTTTCTGCTTGGATAGAACCTTTATGATCAATATACTGGATTGACTGAAGAATACTGAGTAATTACCCTTTAAAACTATATCATGTGAAGTTATTGTTTTAAATTTAGGCATGCCTTTCCTTCTGGAACATTACATGTGAAAGAAGTCAAACTTAAGTTTGAAACTTGTACTTCTAAAAGTTTACTTGTCCGTCTTGAAGAAATAGGTATTTTGACAACTGTAATAACTGGACATTACTAGAACAATGCTAACACAGGGGGTTAACAGCTTGCACTTGTACAAAATACTTGAAGTCAGTCAGAAAGCCATTATTATGACCTTGTGCTGACCACATTCTATGAAGTGTTACATGATCAGGGACAGGGAAGTTGGTTAATGGAAGTTATATAGTAGCTAGTTGTATCCTTGTCACACTTCATCTAAACTGATACATTGCAATGGTCCACACTGCTCAGACCTGGCAATTACTGTCCAATTCCAATCTATTCCACACTGCCATTATAATGAAAAATAATTAGGAGCCTGAAAATGAGTTTTCACATGAAATGGTTTCAGTGCTTGGACACAATCGCCTTTGGCAGATGGCTTTGGGTTTGCTTTAATATAATAAAGACAGTTAATCATCTCTAAAGAGTGCACTGAATGAATAAACTTTTAACACTACTTTCTACAATGAAACTCTTATACTGATCAAATGTTTAATGCTCAGGGGTGGAAGTTGCTTTGGTAGAATTATTTGGAATGAGCACAAAAATCACTGGAAAATAAATGCATTAGAAAAGAAGAAAATCGATTTGAATTGATCATCTATTATTGATGAAGAAAGATTTAAAAAGCTGAACACTAAAATCAGCTACTCTTCCTGAACACTGTTGCTATGATAGATTACGGTATTTTCAGATGTCTTTATGAACACCTGATTTTGGTAAGGCTGAAATACATCACTTTCTAACAAAAAATATACCTGTGTTACATGGAGCAAAGGTATTCTCTTCAACAAATGGTGCTAGAACTGGAATCCACATGCAAAAAAAAAAAATGAATCTAGAGGCAGACCTTGCACCATTCATAGAAATTAACTCAAAATGGATCATAGACGTAAATGTAAAACGCAAAACTATAAAACTTTTAGAAGGTAACATTGGAGAAAATCCTCGGTGTAGTGATGCCTTTTAGATACAACACCAAAGACATGAAGCATGAAAGACTCATGAAAGAAGGAATTGATAAACTGGACTTCATTGAACACTTCTGCTTTGAGAAAGAGAGTCAAGAAAATTAGAAGAAAAGCCACAGACTGGGAGAAAATATTTGCAAAAGATGTATTTGATAAAGGACTGTTATCCAAAATATACAAAGAACCCTTAAGACTCAACAATAAGAAAACAAACACCCCTATTTAAAAAATGGGCCAATGATCTTTATGGACACCTCGCCAAAGAAGACACACAGATGGCAAATAAGTATATGAAAATATGATCTACATCTTGTCATCAGGGAAATGAAAATTAAATAGCAATGAGATAGCACTACACATCTATTAGAACAGCCAAAATCCAGAACACTGAAAACATAAAATGCTGTGCAAAAATGTGAAGCACCAGAAATTCTCATACACTTCTGGTGGGAATGCAAAATGCTACAGCCACTTCAGAAGAACAACTGGTAATTTCTTACAAAATTAAATATACTCTTACCATATAATCGAGCAATCACACACCTTGATATTTACATAAAGAAGCTAAAAACTAATGTCCACACAAAAACCTGAACATAGATATTTATAGCAGCTTTATTCATACTTGCCAAAGCTTAGAGTCAACCAAGATGTCCTTCAGAATGTGCATGGATAAGTAAACTGTAGTACATCTAGATAATTGAATACTACTGAGTGCTAAAAGAAGAAAAAAAAAAAGCTATCAAGGTATAAGAAGACATAAAGGGAACTTAAATGCGTATTACTTCTGGAAAAGGCAAAACTATACAGACAGTTCAAAGGTTAGTGATTGCCAGGAATGGGGGTGGGAGTGGGGAGATGAATAGGCACAACACAGAGGATTGTTAGGGCAGTGAAAATACTCTGTATGATACTATAATGATGAATACATATCATTATACATTTGTCCAAACCCACAGAATGTACAGCATCAAGAGTGAATCCTAAGATAAACTATGGACTTTGGATGATTATGATGTGACAATGTGTGTTCATCCTTGGTAACAAATATACCATTCTGGTGAGTGATGTTTATAATGGGGGAGGCTATGCATGTGTGGGCATAGGGGGTATAAGGAAAACCTCTGTACCTTCTTCTCAATTCTGTTGCAAACCTAAAACTGCTCTAAAAAACTAAGTCTTTAAAAAAAAAGTTTGTGAGTGTGTATACCTACCTACCTAAATATATATAAATATGTATTTATATATACAACATATATAAATTATAAATAACATATAATGTATATGTAATTTTTAAATGAATACATAATTTCTCATGAAGGGAATGGAATCTGTTAGAAAGATAATTCAAACTGTACTAAGCTGTATATCATTTATCAACCTTTTCTGAGAACAAAGGATAAGTGAACTTAAATTCACATTTCTCAACTGGAAAAAAATATTTTACTAGAAAAGTAGAAAAATACCAATGCTTTAGAATTAAATCGATTTATTAATTGTGTGTTAATCAATATTGAATTCCACTGTGAAGAGCCTATATTCAGAAATAAACTGAGCTATGTTCTGAAAGTATTTTTCATAAATAAGATTGTCATTGCCAGTAACTTGGTGGTTTTATTAGAGATTCTATTTCATAAACTGATAGCATTTAAAGGTACTCAGCTAGGGGTAATTTTTCTTCTTTCAATGACTTAATTTTGTAAATTCTGAAAATTTTGATCCTAATAGTTTCCAAACTAAATAATAATTTGAATATTTATTTCAGCAGCACTACTGATGGCACAACTTTTAACTTTACAGATGTGCTTAGATCAAATCTCTTTATTGTCCTTTCTGGTTATATAAATATGTTACATCATAATCAGCGTTTGAGGTTTTGATTTGTTTTCCTTGAACTGCCTTTCTCTGAAGGGTAAGTAGTACTTTCTGAAATATACATACTTCAAAAGAATGGCAATACAAGTCTAGAATGGAATTATTGTTTTCATCTCTGGTTACTCAAAATGCTTTATTAGAATCAATGTTTATAAATTTTGAAATATAAATGTAAATCTGTAAATAGCACTGCAAAACTAGACACGCCACTCTTTATTTAGTATTGGCTGTTCACTTTTATATTCTATTTAGAGATTTGGTAGTTTTCTGCTGTCCCCGTTTTCCATGAAACAACATCTTTTGGTGTTCTGGGTACAGAACTTTTTTGTTTGTTGGTTTCTTTAAGTCTTGATGTGCATACATCCACAACCCATGTTTCATTCCTGCATTTCAGGTACTATTAATTGGTATTTTGATTAATAATTAGCATGCCAGTTTAAGAAGTATCACTGGTTATAGTTAAGGAGCACTCTTCTTGGAACCTTATAAGATTAAACCTCGTTAGTATTGATGAATAATATCATTATTATGTTATTATGTTTATAATATAATAATAATTATATTATTAACTTTTGTAGAAAGGATATTACAATGAAAAACATTCTGAAAATGTAGTTACTTTTTTATTGTTTAAAGCAGCATGACATAAAGTTTATTTCCTGCAGGCAAAGCGGGTGTAGGTTGCCCTTGTCACTGTCCCCAGCTAAGTCACCTTAGGCTGCAGCTTTAGACTTGCATCGGATTCTTTGTGGCTGGGTGGAGCTAATCTGAAAAGCCTACCTTTTGGGAGAATAATCAGGGCAGTGCTTCCTCCACTTGGACACTCTACTCTCCCATTCCTGAGAGATCACAGTCTAAAATCAAGACGTATCCTCACCTGGAGGAGGAGTCAGAACCATTAAGGCTGTTGCCATAATTAGCACTGGTTCATCAACTCCTCCTTGGACCAAAATCTCTGATGGAACGTAATTTTTTCTTGTTATGTAACTGGGATTACCACCTCAGTGTTCTAGCAGGTGCTTATGTGAATGGATAACCTAACAGAATTAATCAATGACATGTATGAGAAAAAGTATAAGCTTTGAAATCAGGTAGACAGGCATGTGAATCCAGGATGCACTACTTAGTAGCGGTGTGACCCTGAACAGAAGCAGAAAAAAGTAGCCCATGGGGTTTGCTAGAGTAGCAAATGCTCTAATACATGCGCATAGCAAGTAGAAGTGGATCTATGGCAAAGTAAATCTAAACAAATTCTAATATGGTAATTATTCTGTAATTTGAAAACATCTTTTCTTTGTGCCTCTCCATGTACTTCCTGGAATTTGATAGAGAAAATGAAGCACATCTAATGACTTGTGTATTCGTTTGTTTTAAAAAAAAGTGTGGCTTATTTTTCTCTATATGCACTACCAATAAGCAAATATCAAGTTAGTTCAACGGACTATGTATACATAGAAAAGACAAAGTGGAAGGTTGACAGAAGTTTATACTGAGCAAACATTCTAGATGAAAAAGAAGACAGAATTACTAAATTTGCCTTTTTCAGAATAAACTGACATAACAATATACATTATACAAATTCAAAATTGATTTCAATTAATCTAAGACATAAAATTAAAGTATATTATGAATTAAACGTAAAGAATACAAAGGAGGTAATTACTTAAATTTTAGTACTCACTTTTTGAAGAACTTTATTTTTTATTTTTATTTTGAGGAACTTTATTTTTCAGTCTTTTTCTTAGTTGAAAAAACTTCTGGAATTTAGGCCTAGATTTTATCAGCTCAGAAGTAATGATTCTTTATTTTATAAGGGTAAATTCTAGATAAGATCAAAAGGAATTTAGTTTCTATCAGTTTCTTTTTCTGTTTTACTCAATACACATGTAATCTACCAAAAATACTAAAAATTCAGCCAGTCCAATAAATTAAAGGATTCCTCTTTTTTAGCAGAGGATTTTGCTATAATTTAAATATTAAATCTCCTATTGTCCTAAAATTTAATGCAATTATGTATTAATTACTGACAAAATTATACAGAGTATAAAATGTGTACACATTTTATACATTGAAACATAAGGTATTTCAACAATGAATTCCCAACGAAGACTAATTCCTCTAAATTATGTCAACAAAGGATAGGGAAATGTAGGAACTTCATCCACATGCTACCTATAAACTTTTTTTTTTTTTTTTTTTGGCGGTACACGGGCCTCTCATTGTTGTGGCCTCTCCTGTTGCGGAGCACAGGCTCCGGACGCGCTGGCTCAGCGGCCATGGCTCGGGGCACGAACCCGTGTCCCCTACATCGGCAGGCGGACTCTCAACCACTGCGCCACCAGGGAAGCCCTAAACTTTTAAATTTGTTTTTAATTTGAGTGCTTTTGTGGTCTGAAGTTAGAGATTAAAGGTTTTTTCCAGTTTTTCTGTACCCAACATCTAATATATTTAATTTCTATTTGTGCTTTAGATAGATTGCATAGACAACTGACAAACAAGGAAAGTTAATATTGATACTTAGAGACTTATTTAGGGTCTATTCCTTTAAGATTTTTGTTACAGTTTTATATGTATACACACACACACACACATATATCTCTTTCCTTCTTTCAACAACATCTTTACTCCAATATATAGCAACTGAGCTGTGGAATTTGATATCATTTGTTTATCGAAATATCCACTTTGAGCTGCCTTAAATTCATTTAAGAACTCTCTAAAGCTCCTCCCTATGGTAGTCCAACATGAGGCTCTTTTTATCTTGGTATGTTGCCATTTATCATTATCTTATGTTTATATTTGTTCAGCCAACTTACTATCCATGTGACAGCGCTCAGATCCAGGTCAATTTGAATTCATTTTGCAAGTCAACATCCATGAGATATGTCATTGACTGTGTTTCTTTACTTCAGCCTGAAAATTTGTATTTTAGTTCCCCAAACTAATTAAATTTATCTGGTAAAAGATGTTTTTCACAAGTTGCAAGCAATAAAACTATGAAAAAAAATAAGTTTCTTCCCCAAAATAAAACCTTTGTTTTTCAGATGCATTAATAAGGATTTTTCTCTAAGTGCAATCAAATGTTCATTTTTTTAAATGACAAATCTATTTTATCTCTGTGGAATTTCACCTAAAACCAGATAATATTTTTATTTAAAAAAAAACTGAAACATTGAATTTGTTGCAGTATGAGGAAACATGAAAGTCTGAAACTAAATAATATGTTTAATGATTAACTCTCAATGTTGTTGAAAGATACTTATGTGAAAGGGACTGAGGAAAATATGATTGGGCAGTTCAGAAAGTCCATCTTGAAAATAAGCTTGTGCCTTATATCCTAAGGTACTTAAACCTGAACCTTTAAGACCTACGTTCTAGAATGGGAGAAATGATCAGTCCTATAATCTAGAAGGTTCATCTTGTCATCAAGGAAGGGGATAGGTTTAAGGAGGGCAGAATTGAAGCAGATATACTAAAGTTGCAATTTTAATAGTTCAGGCAAGGGGTAGTTAAGGTAATCTAAAATAAATACGAGGTGGACTAAATATTTAAAACCAAATACATTAAAAATAATGAAAATACAGGCAAATATTTAACTCATGTTTGGAATTAAAAGAGTTTCTAAGTACACACATATTTAAAGAAATCTTAAATTGAAAACATAAATTTGGCAAAAAAATGTATACATGGATTCATGTGAAAATATTTAAACTAAGTTAATAATAAAATTAATATCAGCTTCTCAAAACTGAGTAAAAGTCTGCTAAAAAAAGTTAAAACAATTAAATTTTTAATTGTGTAGAGACAACATAAAATTTAAAAAGAAATATTACCAACAACTTCTTAGGAAAAAACTAGCAAAGATTAGTATAAGTAATTCCCCATAAAAGAAAACAAACTGATAATACACATGAAGTTTATTCACATTATTGATCAAAAATATGCAAATTAAATTCAAAATAATACACTGCTTAAACCCAGAGTACAATGTTCTCTCACAAGTTTGCTTAACTTAAGGCAATGCTCAATGGTGAGCCCTTCTAATTTTCATCAGTTTATCAATCTTCATAGACTTCAAGGTTGGTACATTTGTCATCTTTTCAATACATATTCATTGATTGCCTATTATGGTTTGGGAATGATATATGCATTAAGAATATAATGGTAAACAGGGTAATCATGACCCCCACGATCAGGAAATACATAATCCTGCATGGAAGAATTATTTAATGGGAAAAATTTTATTTCTAGATAATGAAAATCCTATTAATGTATCTTAATTTACTTCTAAGCCTGAGCCTGCTGCTTCTTGATACATTTTTACTCGCATATCTGGGTCAATATTTTACTTGAGGAGTGGGCAAAGTTAAGCCATAGTATCTCATCTGAACATTCCCATTTTTTCCAAAACCTTGTGTAGAGAGCCTTGACGGCATTGGCGAACTCTCTGAGGACTTCAACGCTGTGGCCACAAAATTGGTTAGGAGCTTTAGCCCAGTTCTAACTTATGTCTCTTAATGCTTATAAAAGAGCTGTGGTTTAAATATCAGGATAAGAGTCAAGACCAGTAGGATGGTCATATAACACTATCACAGGAATACTTTTGGATGCTCTGTTTTTTCTCACTCCAAGATTTAGGTTAAAGTATTATTTTAACAACAACAAAAACTACTATGTTTCTGAAATTAGTCAGGGAATGGGTGACACAAGTGAAGAACATGAGAAGCAAGACTCTTCCTCTCAGGGACCTAAGGGCCTGGTTTCACGGTGCTCTTGATGAACTTGGGGCTTTCCTTCATGACTTTAAAAACAGAAGGATAAGTTTTGTTTGTGCTGGGGATATGGCTTTATTGTGGGCACAAGGAGAATCCTCAAATCCATTCTCACTAGAGTCAAACCTAAACCATTAAAGAGCTCCAGATTCTTCTATCAAGGGGAAGAGGAGGTCTCTTATTAAATTGCTTTATATAGATTTTTATCCCTATGAATTTCTTCATGGTCCAAGGTTTTATAATGAATATGTATTAATTTTGTAATAAGTTGTAAAAGAGTATAATTTTTTTCACAAAAAGTGTAAGACTATCTCAGTACAATGAAAACAGAGAGAAATATATGCAACTGAATGCTTTCCACGAAGAAAGATACATAGGAAATTACCAATACGATATGGTGGGGGCAGGTTAGGCGGAAGTACAGTGAAATATAGGAGACTCAGAGTTCTAATAATAACTACATAAATTAGGAGAAAAAGGAGATAGATGAAAGAATAAAACTTCACTTTTGGACTCGGCAGTTTAATGTGACACTGGGAGAACCATGTGGAGGGATCCAGTGGGAAGTTATATATTAATACAAGATCTGAAACTTGGGAACTTTTTGAAATATTTGGTGGATATTGGAGAAATTTTCAAACATTCCAGTCTTTAATATTAGGAGTGAATCTTTTGAGTTGCAAAATTGGACGTGATATTGTGCCTAATTTTATCCTACCATATCAGGAAATAGATTACAGCATAAGATTTTTAAATTAAAAAATTAATAATTAAAACTATTTGCCTTACATTTGAATATACTTACATCCTTTGATCTGGGCTCCTAGCATACAGCTCAGGGCTTACATGGCTTCCTAAGAATTCATTGGGAGTCAATGCCATCTCCACTACTAGTTTTGCTAGCTTTTCCAGGGCCTCTAACAAGAAGGGTAGATGCTCTGTCTTCTCAGTTGAGCCGTGCTTTCCCTTTAGGAACCTGTCTACCAGAATTAACACCAGATGCTTGCTTCTCCATTGTTCATGAACACAACTATTACCAAAGATGGGAAAGCTTGGGGAGAATTAAAAATATTTCTTTCTCAAGAAAATAAAAGTCAGCAGCTTCTGACTTACTTAGAAAATATTCAAGAGGTTAACCTGGGAAGTTTTCGCTTAGCTTTCTTTTTCTCTGACAATAATCATGCACATACATATGACTTATGATTTATATAAAGTTAAAATATGCCTTGATTGTGTATAAGTTATCCAAGACTGTCAAGCTTGTTTAGGAAAAACAGAAGGTGGGTATTAACTTTTTTCAGTGGGTATTTGGATGAAGACTGAAAATAACTGTTTTTCTTTCAATCAGTGCATTGCATTTTATAGGACATAATAACCTGCAGTGGAGTCATGTTTCTTTGCTTGTCACTTCACATACAGAATCCCACCATAACACCACCCAGCAAGCAATATTATATTTGTAAAGGCAGCAATATGATATTTTTCCTGAAGTTTAAAAGGCAACTTAATTTCACATTTTGTACCTTCAATTTCAATTCAAAAATATGGCTTGAGCGGGCAAAGGCTGAGTATCAGATCTTGATT
The DNA here is from genome assembly GCF_003676395.1 of Aethalodelphis obliquidens. Classification (NCBI taxonomy): domain Eukaryota; kingdom Metazoa; phylum Chordata; class Mammalia; order Artiodactyla; family Delphinidae; genus Aethalodelphis; species Aethalodelphis obliquidens. Next base: position 63,761,870 of record NW_020837947.1, on the reverse strand, counting down.
ATTTTTTGTCATGGGGCCAAAGCTTGGAAACCATCTCAAGTTGACCTGTACTTTCATCTGCAGCCCCAAAGCATAATTGAACTGCTTACTCAGGATGCTGTGCTACACGCAATAAGGGGGCATAATGAACAACTGACTTCATAATTTAGCAGGTGTGCACAACTTCTCTGTGAGTATAGTTAATTAATTTATAAATAACTGCTCAAAGTCAGACATTAGGTCATGGTTTTATGTAGATGAATGCTATATACAGGGGAAAGCAACATCCTTTTATAAATTGTTTCATTTTGATGAATGAGACATACTGAATAATTGTTATTGCAGTTTTAGAAAAAATCTGAAAATTAACATTTTTATCAGCCATCTTTAAAAATGACCTCTATTTTCTTGATTCTTTGTTTATTAAGAATAGCTAGGAAATGATTCTCATTTTATAGTTAAGATATAAATGTACACAAATATTTTTGTAAAAACTTGTTCATATAACTTAAATATATTTAATTGTTTTAACATCTGATAAATAGTTAAAGCAGGAGTATGTTTTTCAGGGAGAGAGGAATAAATACAGTGAAAAATCACATATATTTCCTTACACTTTCATGGAGCAACCATCAGCTGATTTCCATTGCTGTAGTAAAAAGGCCACTTTCTATCCTGTCCATTCGCCACCTTGCATTTAGCTCAGAAGTATTTCAAGACAAAACTGGTTGACAATTCACATATTTTAATAGGTCTGCATCCAAACTGGTGCAATAAAAAAGAACCTTGTGCATGGCTTAGGATTCACACTGACAGCACTGTACGATTATGTATCATTGAACAAATTAACTTGCGGTGAATCTGACTAGTGTGAAGCAGGACTTTGCTGTCATTGTGTGAGTTCTCTTGTCCTGGTTCTTTATTAGCCATCTTAACAAGTATAACACTCCTTGTTTTAAGCCTGTTGGTTTATTATAATTTTTACAGTGGACCTATCATTCCCATTGTTGGCAAATGTACACATTCTCTATTTGAAAATAATTTTACCAAGTTTTCACAGTCAAAAAATAAACTATTGCAAACTTAATGGGCTCCTGGAACAATGAAGCAATCATGCACAGAATAAACATAAGAACAGAGGCGATTATGGAACATAAATGTTGCCCCTAATGTGTCAGTTCTTATGGCAATGAACTCTCCATGTTCTGAGTTGTCAAACATAACTTAGAGTCATGTACATCAGTAGGAACTATGGTGACTGAAAAATATTGCTAAGGTATTTAGAGTTCTTAACAAACATTCTAAAACACCTGGTAACTTTTGGGGAGCACCCAGGAACTGAGGGAAAAGTAGGTCTGCTTTCCAGATTAGTTATGATAGCTGACTCAGCTTAACAAGGTGCTAACAGTGTAACCAACCAGAAGAACTGCTCCAGGACACTTGGCTTAAGAATTATATTTTATTTGGTCTGTTTCTTCAAAATCAAATGAAATCTGGCTTTAAGTTTCCACTGAGGAGAGTTAGAAGTCTGATGTCAATTCTGACTGCTCCCTTTTCCCACCCATCCTGTCCAGCCTGCCCCAGAGCCCACCTTGGTCACCCACAATGGCTCATGGGGCTCCCATTCTTCTTCTCCCAGAGCGGCGCCCCCTGCTGGCCCTTCACCACACCGCAGGCACTGCTCCTCTACAGAAGGTACTAAGCCATCACCTCTTCCAAAGTCCTGTCTTCTGAGTCCGAGTGGGAGTGGGATCCTGGCCTCCACAACCTGCCGGATCCCTCAAATCCAGGCGGAAGTCCTCTCTACAGAAGACTATGGAATTGATAACTCAAAACAAAAAGCCCTAACTGTCCTTCCGGTGGGCTAGAGGGAAAATGGTCTTTTCATAAATTTTTGCTGAGACTGTAGCAGCAAAAAAAGACAAAATACCAATTAATTCGCCACCAGCTCTTTCCAGTATAAAAGGTGAGTGACTGCTACTGTCACCTTCCCTTTGCTCTTCTCACTTTCCCTGCGGAGCTGGGACTGTTCAGATGAGAATGTTCCCCTTTCCTCCTTGGGCTCTTGTTACAGTGTCCACACTTCTTCTGTATATTTTGATGCTGCTGATTCGTTAAGCAACTATGAATTATATACACTGCTTGCCAACTCCTATAAGAAGGTTTAGATAAAAATCTATGCTGCTTTTTCTTAGTACCAATTTTTTTTTTTTTTTTTTTTTTTTTTTTTTTTTGCCGTTTGCGGGCCTCTCACTGTTGTGGTCTCTCCCATTGCGGAGCACAGGCTCCGGATGCGCAGGCTCAGCGGCCATGGCTCACGGGCCCAGCCGCTCCGCGGCATATGGGATCCTCCCGGACCAGGGCACGAACCCATGTCCCCTGCATTGGCAGGCGGACTCTCAAACACTGCGCCACCAGGGAAGCCCTCTTAGTACCATTTTTAAAAGAAAAGTAACTATGCTGAACTTCAAACTGGTATTTTCCTCCTCTTCACTCTCAAGCCCTTGAAACCAGTGTCATATCAAACAGTTCAGTCCTGAGTTCTTACTAATGTTTTCACCACTGCTTTGCCAAACTTCAGGTTACAATATGGGGAAGACAGAGCAATGATAATTGTATAGGTAACCAAAGCTAAAGATTGTGTTAGACAAGTAGCGGTAAAGGTCTGAGTCAGGGCTTTCACTAACTAGGCAGCAGACTTAAAATGGAGAAACTGGGTTGGAAAAGGTTTTGTTCATTTTCAACAAAATATAATATTTTTTTAAAATTCCCTTTAATAGAAAAATGAAAGTTTTTCCAATACGTTTGAAGAACAGATTTAATTGTTTCTTATCAAAGGAAAGCTTGTCAGGTTGTTCATCTCAACATGGTTTACCTGCTATTGAGAATCAAAGTTAAGAATTATGTACTCTTAGTTTGCTTATCAAGAACACACATAAAGGGGCTTCCCTGGTGGCTCAGTGGTTGAGAATCTGCCTACCAATGCAGGGGACACGGGTTCGAGCCCTGGTCTGGGAAGATCCCACATGCCGCGGAGCAACTAGGCCCGTGAGCCACAACTACTGAGTCTGCGCGTCTGGAGCCTGTGCTCCGCAGCAAGAGAGGCCGCGACAGTGAGAGGCCCGCGCACCGTGATGAAGAGTGGCCCCCGCTTGCCACAACTAGAGAAAGCCCTCGCACAGAAACGAAGACCCAACACAGCCAAAAATAAATAAATAAATTTATAAAAAATGAACACACATTAAAATTTAGGCTTGAACATGTTAGGTGGAAATGAATGAATAGAATATCTTCGCCGAGTGTGTTATTGGGCTGAGTTATTAGCAGACTCTTTATAAATTCTAAACTTGGTCATAGCAGTAAAACAATTTTTTTGTTTCTTGGTCTAAACCTAATGCTGAATAAATTTTAATTTGAGAAGACACCTATTTTAGTATTAAACTAACACATTAAAATCCCACAGGATTTAGGCAGGAATTTATGAAATGCTATCTGACTGCTCTCAAATGTTGCCTTAAAGTAAGTAACAGTGGGTTCACCTGAGATCAAGTCCAATTTTTCTCCACATTTACCTTTAAATCTTAATTCAAAACATCTTTGAATTTTCAAGATTTGGTTATCATAACAGATAAAATAAAATATATTCATTTCTTCAACTCAATGACTTGGATTCAGTTTGGTTGGAAAAACATATGACACAATTTTAAAAGTATAACTCCTCTGCCTCTGATGTAATTAGAAAAGTAGCATTCCAGGTGGTCTGAAAATAGAAAAATGTGGCAAAGAAGCCTGTAGCATGGCAGTCTTGAATTTAGGAGATTATTAATGATGTATATATAGACTGAGTCACAGAGACTTCAAGTATTGGTAATAAATGATAGCTTCCTAAGAAGGACTGAGTATGAATTGCTAATGTTATTCATTTTCTTTATCCATTATAAAGAAAAGATTGCCTCTCTTCCTCTAGACTAAGGTTTAGTTTTGTCTATGTGCAATACCCAAGTGAAAAAATTTTCTTTTGACTAAGACACAGTTATGAACTAAACTGATTTATAGCCAGTTCAGAAGCCAAGAGATGAGCACCAAAATAGTGGTGAGATAATAAAATACTGAACTTGGACAGAATCCAGATTGCTCAAATATGAGTTGGGAAGAAACTGCTGATCAGCTAAGATAGACCACAAAGGCTTGTCTCTGGATCCACTATTAGTAAGAATGATGATTCAGACCCATTTGGGGGTTGCTTTCACTCAAGTTTCCTGTCTGCCTGTTCAAGTGGTATACCCCAAATTGAGAATACACAAATAGTTCCCATGCCTGGTGTCCCCTTATTTCTTAGGAAGGATGTTTTAAGTTCAGTTGTCAATCCACAGCTATGAGGAGCAGAGAATTATTTTAGACTTACTATCTCTAGGCTGGAGAAGGCAGCTTTAGCACTCAGGGTAGGCCTTGTTTCCATTTAAGAAAATCCTTGCTTCCTTAAGATTATAAATTTCCATGTTCATTTTCTACTGCTTCACTGGGCATACAAATACTCTGACTATGGTTCCCTACGGCTGTTTCTCATAATAAAACAAAATTCAAATATTTCCATATTAAGAGACACAAGGCGGAGTAAATGGATTTTAGAATGCCAACTCTCATCCCATGAGGTTTGACTTCTTTTGACACTTTCTGATGATCAATTACATCCCACCATTGCTGGCTTCATTTGTCAGCCCTACCAACCCAAGCATACAATGTGGCTTTCCCCTTCATCTCCTAGTTCATTGTTGAAACAAAATTGAAATAGTGAAAGCTTAGTTATGTAGAAAAGGGAATAAATAGAGAATACATAGTTCAATAATGTGCTTTGCAAAGACTGGTTACCACTGTCACTTTGGGGTTCACTTGGCGGGCACTGTCACATCAATGCCAGCCTGCTCCACGTGGCAGCAACCATCTGCCCCCACTGCCAAGAGGTTCTTCAAGCACAGCACGTGTTCAAAGTCCAGACTTCAAAAGGGAAGCTGAGACAAATTATGGTTTGTTTGAAAAAAAAAAAAATCCCTTGATCCCTCAGTGCTTCGATTGCCTCCCCAGAAAATGACATGGAATTAAATAAACACACTCTTCAAAAAGAAAGAAGAGTTTCATGACTAAATAAAGGCCTGGGATGGTATAAGCAGATTCTGTTTAACATCAGGGTATTGCCACATTCATCACTGAAAATAATGCTAGTAATTATTTTATGTACACTTAAATTCAAAATATATATGCTTAATGTAGCAAGTTTAATTTCAAAAGGTGAAACAAATATACACACAGAAATGCATACAAGTCTTTCAAATAGACATTACCTGCCCGTCAGCAGCTATATTCACAGGCAGAGATGTCCAATGACAACTGGCAGCTTGTGTACCCAGTAGTTGGTGGGGCCAAGAAAAAACCATGCCCAGCTGAACTCTGGGGGAAATGCTTAAACTTTTTGTACATAGAAGTTAAGATGGCTGGAAGCTGGGCATTCAGTCTAACATTGTCAGCATATATAGACTATGGTGTTGGGTGATCTGAATGCTGGACATGCCTTTGAATCGCTGGTCATAGATGAAGACTTTATTTGGATTAGAGCTGGGAATGGGGGCCGTGGGCTTTCTGGCTTCTGCTGGGAGTTAGACATCCATGGTCTCTGCCATGTCCCTCTAGCCCACTGACTCGAGCACTTGAAATGGCATGTTCCTAGCCCCTAGTAGTATAAATGGATTCCATCTCCCTATGCCTACCTCCTTCCCTCCATCCCAAATATTATGCAAAAGTTGAGGCCTGCTGCAAGGGCTGATGTCATTGTCTGGGCAGAACTTTGTCCCAACATTCACCCTCTTGTCCCTCTGGAATTCTATTCAGGAAGTGCTGGGATGAGCAAGCAAAGCCAGTTAGTTCTGAGCAAACACGTGATGTGTATGGAGTTCGTCCTCATTTTGCCACTTACTGGCTCTGTTACCTAGAGCATCATTTGACCTCTCTGAACTCAAATTTCAACATCTGTAAAACACAGATAGTAATAGTAACTACCTAATAGTGTTTAGCAGATGAAATAATGTCATGCTTGTATCCTGTCTAGCAGAGAGGAAGTTCTCAATAAATTGTAGCTAACATCTTCCAGCAGAATAAAAAGCCCTACCTAGGAGGTTCTCCTCTGTACTCTACTCCCTCACTTGATCTTCTTCAGTCCGATGATCAGGTACATAATGTTTTCATGTTTTGTTCTACAAAATGAATTGAAAAACAAGGAGCAGAGTCGTCTTCTAACCTCAGGATAGTTATACTGGGGAAATGTTTTTTAAAAATACTGTTAATGGGCTTCCCTGGTGGTTCAGTGGTTAAGAATCTGCCTGCCAATGCAGGGGACACGGGTTCGAGCCCTGGTCCGGGAAGATCCCACATGCCATGGAGCAACTAGGCCCATGTGCCACAACTACTGAGACTGAGCTCTACAGCCCATGAGCCACAACTGCTGAGCCCATGTGCCACAACTACTGAAGCCTGCGTGCCCTAGAGCCCGTGCTCTGCAACAACAGAAGCCACCACGATAAGAAGCCCACGCACCACAACGAAGAGTAGCCCCCGCTCGCCACAACTAGAGAAAGCCCAGGCGTCATAAGACCCAACGAAGAATGAAGACCCAATGCAGCTACAAATAGATAAATAAATTTATAAAAAAATAAAATACTGTTAATTTTTGTACATTTCTTTCCAAAGATGAAACATGCCTCTTACTCTCTTTCACTAAAAGAAAACATAAGCTAGAATCAGAGCCTGTCTGGCATTTTTTTAAATGCGCAAACATGTGTTTACTATTGTGCAGAACAGCTGTAATTTGACTGCAGTTGGCTGATTCTGATTATGTTTGGTTTATGTCCTTCAAGAGCAGTCACAGAGAATTTACTTATTTGTGTTTTATATCATTTCAAAAATTATCTTCACAAAGCCATTATGTGTGGAAATGTTCTCCTTCCTTTTACCTTCATTATTGTTTAGAAAAGCAATTGTATCACGCAAAGTGGCTGTTGAGTCTATAATCTACCAAATTCATGGGGATGGTATTATAATGTCTTAGAATATATCAAAATTCAGAAGTAAATGAACTGCTTTGAATCATCATCTCATAACTATTTTAGTGCATTTATAAAGATCTACTAATGTTTCTGATGCTATAAATATATAATGTGACAAATATTATTTCAACATTAAAAGAAAATTAAAGAACTTAGTAAATCAGAATGAATCACTAGAGACTGCTAAGAAAAGAATATATGCAAGCATCATTTTAGGACTTCTTTTTTTCCTCTAACATCTTCTCCCTCATTCTTTTCCTCCCTTGGATTTTTTTATTCCTACATCTTTTTTATTTTTTTTTTTAATCTTTATAAAGCTCAGGAATTAAAATAAATAAATAAAATACAGGTCAGTTGCCATTTTAATAGGGATTTGAGAACAACAAAAAGATAAATGTACACAATGTTATTTTAATGGCTTTTATGTTTACTTTCTATTAGAGAAATACATTTTTCATAAAGAATGCATTGTGTTGATCAGGCTACTGATGAACTCCTGGTGGGCTTCTGGTGAAGAGAGCAGCAAAGAAAAAAAGAAGAGAGAATTGTGGGTGTATATCACGACTTCGGGTACACAGAGTCAATTACGAGGGGAGAAAAGATGATACTTCAATGTTACTCATGAAAGTAAGATTCTTGGGTAGCTTTCAAATTAATATGCCAGCCCAGATTTTTCTGGCATAATGAGAACATCTTTTATGTGTCAGAACAGATTCTGATTATAACTAAATAAGTGAAAGCTGAGATATGCTGATAAGGTGACCTTTATCATAAAGTTTAAGAGTAATTGTCTAAAGTACTTTTAGAGAAGACAAAAGATGAATAGGAATAAAGTATGTGAGTGATAGGGCTACCTGACCATATAATTCATGTTTATGTTTGAATAAAAATTGCAATTTCAAATACAAATAAAAGTCCACTTAAACGAGATGCTTATGTCATCACTTAATGCTTTTTTCCCCTCTACCAAGAATAATCAAGATTACTCTTTGGGGCTTCCCTGGTGGCACAGTGGTTGAGAGTCCGCCTGCCGATGCAGGGGACGCGGGTTCGTGACCCGGTCCGGGAAGATCCCACATGCCGCGGAGCGACTGGGCCCGTGAGCCATGGCCGCTGAGCCTGCGCGTCAGGAGCCTGTGCTCCGCAACGGGAGGGGCCACAACAGTGAGAGGCCCGCGTACCACAAAAAAAGAAAAAAAAAAAAAGATTACTCTGTGGCTAAGTCAGACCTTATGCCCACAAATACTTTTGCCCCATAAGAGTTTAGAACATTTGGACACACTGTTGTTAAGATGGCTTATAGCTTATCTTATAGAAAGCATTCTTTCTTTTATTGCTTATAGCCTTATCTTTATGAAATCACTCTTTAAAAAGTATACTGTTTTATTTTGTAAATTCCATCTAAACATGAAATCAAAATGGATTTATTCGTATATTTTGGTCAGATTTGGGGAACTGCATTCAGTGTTTGGTGCCATATTTAGAGTGGGGTGTTTTCAAAGTAGGCTGTGTCCTGGAGACATTGTACTTGTGCTCCTTTCAAAGCAGTTCTAGAAAGCAGTTCTATTTAAAAATTACATATTGAAAACTCCCTTATCTGCCTATTGTATTTAGTTTTGGGGATGACACAGTGAAGTATTTGGCACTGACCTCATAACTTTTTTTGGAAAAGTGCTTCTACAATTCGTTTTTCACATTTTCATGTTTTTTTCTACCTAGCATGCTTTTTTCCTCCAACTCTTCCCTCATCATTTCTCTCCCCTTCTCCAAATTCTTTCATTCTTTAAAGCCAAATTCCAGTGTCATCTCTCTCGTAAAAACTTCCTTGAATCTACTTCATATATATATTTTTTAAATTTTTCATGGGAATTTTTCCATAACCATCTTAGAGCACCTATCACTCTCAAATGAGCCATTTGAGTGGCTAAGATTATAAGCTCTCATTGAAGTGTGATGCCCAGGGACAGGTAATGATCTGGTACATTGCATATGGTAAGTACTCAATCCATACATGTTCTAGAGATGTTGCCTGAAAATAGCATTTTCCTAATATGTAATAATAAATTAATAACAAAAACTAATTGCATGCATGTATGCATGTATTTATACAACAGTTACAACACTAACAAGTTCATATTGATGACAGGGTCAGCTGGGTAGTTATTTAATTTGGTCACTGAAACTGATAAATTTACTAATTGTCACTATTTGGTCATTTTATTCATAATAATATGAATAGTTTGCATAATGGTCAAGTTTGCTTAAGAAGGACAAACATGACAATATTAAAATCCAGTGTTGTCAAGTCACTGAACATCAGAAAGATGGTGCCAAACAACCTGTGACAAACTAAATCGTCATCAAGCAGCTCTTATTCTTGGTCTTATATTTAGTATATTACGTGGCCCAACCCAAAATTTCCAAAGGTTTCACAGGAATAAAAGTGGAAAAAAGTAAAACAAAAAGCATGCATGTGAAGTACCAGAATTTTTAAAATTCTAGTACTAGTACACAACCATACTTACTGAAAGTTATGGATCTCTAGTGAAGGAAAATCCACTTTAAACTTACATAAAAGTATGGAAATTTCAACATCAAGTCTTCAGAAATTACACTGAAATGAGACATTGAGATCCCTTCTTTGGAAACAGTCTCTATTGCTACAGCAATAGTTTAATCATATATAGTCACGAACAGAATTTTATTTCTGTGGACACATTTTCCATTCCTTCCAAGTATTCAAAGACAATACCCAACCATAATGAGAGGATGTTAATGAAAGAACATAATGCAAGAACACAGGCTACTCATTTCTACAGGATTCCACAGTTATCTGAAGTCACAGAGTGGTAGAAATTCTGTAACACGCAGAAGCTGAAATGCCACTGAGAATGTTTCATGTTACCAACAGAAAATAGGAAAATGGAAACCAGCATGCATACTTCCTCTATATCATCTGCACTCAATAAATCCTGAGTTAAATTCTTACTTTATTTTTTCCTTATGACAAATATACTTAAGTAATTGGATGTTTCCATCTTATGGAACTGGGGATTTACTCATATTGAAATTCACAATCATGGCTTTTCATATGGAAATGTCTATTCCTCAAGTATACCAGGAAAAAATCTAGTTTTTATTACTTCAAACTTTGTAAAGTAAGACCAAATCTTGGTGTCACATAATGTATAGTGCATCGTTTACAAGCATTTCAGATTATAAGGAAAATTTATTTACCACAAATATGATGATGGCTCCTTTGAAAACAAGCACACTTTTAAAACTGAATCATAATGGATCTAAATATTTATAAAGGATATCTTAAGTAATATACTGAGTGCCTACAGGACATATTGCGTATAAGTACATATTGCGTGTAAGTACATATTTAGGGAATAATGTTTGTATTCTGTGAATTTTATATCTTCTTACTAATCTTAATTTATCTCCTGACATATAAGCAAATTTAGGCTAAGCCTCTTTTATCCTGGATAGCGCATTTTTCCACAGTCTCAAAACTCTGTTAACTACTTATACTATTGAAATGAGGAGCTAATAAATAATAAATGGAGAATAACAAGCCTACCTTTTTCATTGTTTTGTAACTATATTTTCACATTGCACACTGAATCACAGACACTCAAAATCATATCATAGAATTATTGGGGTGAAAGGGCATTTAAAAGGTCATCTAACCCAATGAGTTATAACTTTATTTTACCAACAGAACTCTTTTTTTCTAAAGAGCTTTGTACATGGAACCCCCAAATTTGAAACAGATGCATAGTGTAGCAGCTCTGGTTTAAGAGAAGTATGCTTGGCCTCATTCCCTGAAGCAGAACTCTGAAGTCCCCCAAAGCACGGTTTGATGACCACTGATCTGGGTGATTTGTGCAATCGGCTCAGGATCTTTTCTAAAACACTTTTTGCCAGATAATCATACTGTCACTTCTGTAATAGTTCCAGGGACAGGATATACTTTTTTTGGAAATGTATCAATCATTATGAAATAAAACTATCCCCTATATTAAACCTCCAAGTAACATTTCTCATTATCTAATTCTTGTTCTCTTTGATTATTTTATATAATAACCCTTCAGACATTTGAAGGCAGTGTAGCCCTATATCAATCTGGGCAGAAATAAACTTGGCTGAAAGTGTTTACATTTCCTATCTGAAGGAGTGAAGTAGGTTCTGGCCTCTGCTTTGATCTCCTTGGGTTATGCTTTGTCCAGGAGACAGAGTGGCTCTGCCCTTTGGTTGTAGTCATGAGCAAAAAGGAATCATATATTGAAATCTAGATGAAGTTCGGGTTCTGATTAAAGGAGCCCCAGGAAGATATAAAGAGTCTAATATTTTCAAGACCTTGGGATCAGGCAGGTATCAAAAACCAGTCTCAAAGCAAGGGGGACTATAATAGTAATTAGACAAGACAGATGAAAACAGTTTGAGAAACAGAAAATAGATTGAAAGTTGAAACCTTATGTTGAAGGCAAAGAACATTTTATGGAAGACTTTATCTCATATACAGGGAATGCACTAATTAAATATGATAAATGTTTATGTGTTTCACCTACTCTGAGAGCCATCGTTCTAACTATAAAAGTCTAATGGAATCTTTCAGGTCCATATTGTTATCAATAGCTATACCTGTCATCCATTTGTTTGGGGTAGTAACTCTGACATTTGAATTCTCAGCCCAGTATTTTTCAGTTGTTCTTTTCAATTTGCAGTAGTAACACCGCTGCAAGCTGAATACTTCCCATCTATCTCCTGGCCCTCACTTCTCATGGATTTTTCAATCAGTTAGTCGGTTCAAGTTCTGTTCTATTTACTTTCCATTATGCCATCATTGTTTTCTTAGAAAGTGAGGTTGGAGGTTACCCCAGTTTGGGAGCTAGATTTTCAATGTTTAAGAATGAGTAAACAGGGGCTTCCCTGATGGCGCAGTGGTTGAGAGTCCGCCTGCCGATGCAGGGGACACGGGTTCGTGCCCTGGTCCGGGAAGATCCCACATGCCGCGGAGTGAGCGGCTGGGCCTGTGAGCCATGGCCGCTGAGCCTGCGTGTCCGGAGCCTGTGCTCCACAACGGGAGAGGCCACAGAAGTGAGAGGCCCATGTACCGCAAGGAAAAAAAAAAAAAAAAGGAATGAGTAAACAGAAAAAAAGTCAACAACAGGCTGTATAACTCCTAGAATAAAACATAAGGGAAAATTTCTTGACATTGTTCTTGGTAATGACTTCATGGATATGACACCAAAAGCAGAGGCAACAAAAGCAAAAATAGACAGGAGGGAGTATATCAAACTAAAATGCTTCTGCACAGCAAAGGAAAATATCGACATAATGAAAAGGCAACCAACCTACAGAATAGGAGGAAATATTTGCAAACCATATATATAAAATCAGGTTAATTTCCTAAATGCATAAGGAACTCCTTCAAGTCAATAGCAGAACAAACAACCCAATCTAAAAAATGGGCAAAAGACTTAGACATTTCTCCAAAATAGCAAAAACGTACTATATGAAAAGAGGTTCAACATTATTAATGATCCAGGGAATACAAATCAGAACCACAATGAGATATCACCTCACACTGGTTAGAATGATTATCATCAAAAAGTCAAAAGACTTAAAGTGTTGCAGAGGATGTGGAGAAAAAGAAGGCCTTTCTACACCATTAGCAGGAGTGTAAATTGGTACAGCTACCATGGAAAACAGTAAATTTCTTCCAACAATTAGAAACAGAACTATCATATGATCCAACAATCCCACCTCTGGATATACACCCAAAATAACTGAAGTTAGGATCTCGAAGAGATATCTGCACTCCCATGTTCATTGCGGCACTACTCACAAGAGCCAAGCTATGGAAAAAAGACAAACACTCTTAGAGAAAATGGGAGCCGAAGAAGAGACAGGAAGGAAAAATGAAGAAGAAAATATAAGTATAGGGCACAAAACCCGGAAAAGCTCAATAACTGACTTGTCAACTGCATTAGGGATTGTTAAATCAGAACTGGCATGCATAAATTTAAATACATGATGAAGAGAGCTGGGAGGATATCCCAGGATGTGCGAGACGGGGAAAAGCTGGAAAAATCAAAGATGAAGAGGAGAAAGTACAGAGATCAGTCAACATTAGTATAATTGCTATACTTGACAAGAACAAACAGAACAGAAATGATAATCAAGCATATTACAGGAGGGTTCTTTCCTGAAATGAAAGGAAACTGAGTGATCAGATACACATGCTTCACTACATATCATCAAATGAAATTAAATGAGATAAGAATTTAGACACCCCAAAGTGAAATATTTCAATCAAGTCATGCTGAAAAGTACAAAAATCAGATTGACTTTCACTTAAAAATGAAAAAGTTTTGAGATCCAAGAGTTATATAACAAACATTAATTGTCATTCATGTGGGAAAGCAAAGAAAGACATGTATAAGAGCTGAAAAAAGTAAACTTTAACCATAGAGGTTTCCTGAAACCTTTTAGTTTAGAATTAAAGTGAAGGCATCAGGAGCAGGCAAGTCACAGTACAGGATCAATAACAAGGACTGAAATAATTTAACGTAAAATTGAAGGTAGTTTATTATAAAAACAGATGAAAGCAGAATATCATTTGTCAAAAGTAATTACAGTTACTGAATAAATATATGAATATAATGAGAATTAGAGTATACTCTCCCAGATTTGAGCTAAAACATCTGAAATTCAGAAAATCTGTTCTATTCAAAGGACAACTATATTCTCAGATTTGCTAGGAGAAAATAAGCAGAGTGTTTACATTTTGAGGTTGATATTTTTAAAAATATAGATGTGTTCTAAAACTCTATTAAGGAGGACAATAATTGAATTAAATAACTAAGCATGTATACCCCTCCTAATCACTAAAAAAAGAAAAGAAAAGAAAAAAGGAAAGAAGATTGAGAACAAATGCCATGTAATACACGATTTTAAAAAAAGAGAGAAGCACACTGTGGCATAAAAATCAAAATATATAAATGAAATTCCATAAACTATATCCAAGTTAAAAAAATAGAGCCTCAGATTTGGTTAAGATAGTAAATTGGAAAGAAATATAAACTAGAGGTTTAACAGTAGAAAGATGGTTAATAACAAGCCAAGCAAATATTTGGTTTTAAAATGTTAATGTCCAATATTGGCAAAAGTGTTACAAAATGAACACTGTAGTATAATCTTTGTGTATTGGTCAGCTTTTTTCTTGTCTATGCTGGGGCTACATCAAAATGTCAATGGATTACAAAATTCGTATTATATGTGAATTACGGTTCTGTTCTTCTCCACTTGGCTCCTTCATTCTGGGATACAGGATGAAGTAGCAGATACTGTCTGGGACTTATTCACGTTCTAGAAGGAACAAGTAACAAAGGAGCCAGGCAATGACTTGTCAAGCTTTTGCTCAGCACTTAACGTTCACATTTCATTGGCCAAAGCAAGTTACACATCTAAGTCTGAGGTCAATGGGTTGGAAATTATATACTTCCCACTGGAAGGGGCACTGCACATGCAAAAAGAAGAATCAATCAAAATATAACTATCCATTGGTAAGCACCAAAATCATGGTGATACTCAAAATACATACACACTTTTAATAATGGAGATCATGGCACACATGGAGCTTGGCTGGCTATACAAAAAAAACCCCACTGTGCCTTCTTTTTTTAATTTAGTTATGCTGGGGGTTGAAATATCTTCATTGTGGTACCCAGTGATTTTTTTTTTTTAAAGCTTTACTTATACAGCAGAAATAAAAGCAATGAGTTGAGTCAACCAATTCGACAGGTAGTTTTGAGTTCATACACATGAAACAACTAGTTAATTAGCTATATCATTCATTTTCAACCAATTGTTTTGGCATTGAAAAGTCAGAGCCTGGGCTTTTTGAAAGTGACATATGCCTTCCTATGTTATGAGTGAACTTTTATCTTTCAAATTAGAAACAAAAACAACAACAAAGAGAAAACACATTTCTTTTGGTCTACTCCATATGGGTAACTGACATTATCACAGCTAGAGTTGAGCACAGCCTAGAATATGTAATTTCTTTTTGTAAAATATTATTTTCATTTTGGGAAAGAGCAGTATTTGGCACTGCATCAATTCTGCTGCTTTTGTTCATCATTTGTTTGAACAAAAGTAATTATGTTTACAACAAACTAAGCATCAGAATTTTTCTTTTGTTTTCTGGTAGTGTATTTTACATTCAACTACCAGTTATGTCACTAAATATGTCTGGTTTTCATTATTTTCATGAAAAGAACAATATTCATTTTTAAAAATTTAGGTACAGCATGTTTGGGTTTATTCATGAAAACTGATAATTATTATATTGAAAAAGTCTATACAAATGCCTCAAAAACAAATTATTAAATACCGATGACTATTGATTTTGAGGTAAATTTTAAATCAGTAAACCTTTAATGAATACTGAGTAAATTTTAATTTTATATATTAAATGTGACAAAATTATTTCTTTGTCACCATACTTTAGCACCAAATTGAACTTAACATGTTCCAAATAATAGATGCCATTTATAAGTGTCTTATGATCCCTGAAAAATTCAAGTGTTTCTCAGGCATGACCTGTGGCCAAAATATGTGATACAGGATGTGGAGCTTTTAATATTCACATTTTATTGGTCAACTTCTACTGATTCTCCATGGTCACTTTAGTATAGATAGATTAAAAATTCCTAAATTTTATTTTGAGTAACAGGTACAAACTCAAATCTAAAAGTTGAGGGTTAGATCAATCATAATCTTTTTCTTAAACTTTTACCAAGATCACAAACAAAATTAGACTCATATTTTTTATTATTGTATCCATGGGGGAAGGACTGGTTCCAGGACACCCCAACGCCCAGCAGATACCTAAAGCTATGGACGCTCAAGTCCCTTCTATAAATGACATAGCATTTGCCTATAATCGGTACACATCCTCTCATATACTTTAAATCATCTCTAGATTACTTATAATAGCTAATATAATATAAATGCTGTGTTGTAAATACAATGTAAATATTTGCTGATGCACAGCGAATTCAAGTTTTGCTCTTTGGAAACTTCTGGATTTTCTTTTTGAATATTTTTTATCCTTAGTTGGTTAAACCCATGGATACAGAGGGCCAACTGTATTTGACTTTAAAAGGCCCAATTTACCACAAAAATTACCAGCGTTTAAAAGAAAAAGGTAATTTTCCCAAGTTCAGTTATTCTACAGGGTATTATAAAAAGATAATAACCATTTATGTATCCATTATGAAACTTCATCACATGACTTATTTACTATGTCTCAGTTTTCTTAAGAGACAGAAGAGTAAAATGATAGCACCTTCCTTTATTTAAAAAGGATTCCTTTATTAATTTGTTTGACTGATGTTGCTTTTGTGGGGTTTGTTATTATTTTTAAGTGATATGTTCTAGAATCTGATTATGAAGTATAATCTTGGATGTTAGATTAAACTACATAAAATTTTAAATATAAAAAAGATTCTTGGGGCTTCCCTGGTGGCACAGTGGTTGAGAATCTGCTTGCCAATGCAGGGGACATGGGTTTGAGCCCTGGTCTGGGAAGATTCCACATGCCGCGGAGCAACTAGGCCCGTGAGCCACAACTACTGAGCCTGTGCGTCTGGAGCCTGTGCTCCGCAACAAGAGAGGCCGCGATAGTGAGAGGTCCGCACACCGTGATGAACAGTGGCCCCCGCTTGCCACAAATAGAGAAAGCCCTCGCACAGAAACGAAGACCCAACACAGCCAAAAATAAATAAATAAATAAAAAATATGGGAGTCCATGTATTTAAAAAAAAAAAAGATTCTTTAAAAAAATTAATTAACTTGATTCTTCAGAGCCATTGAGCAGAAACTACAGAGTTCCCACATACCCTCAGCCCCCATATACAAACAACCTTCCCCACTACTAACATCTTACACTACAGCAGTACATTTGTTACAGTCAACCTACACTAACACATTGTTATCGTCCAAGGTTCATAGTTGATATTAGGATTCACTTTTGGTGTTGTATATTCTGAGTTTTAACAAATGTATAATGACATGTATCTAATATTGTAGTGTAATACAGAATACTATATTGTCCTAAATATCCTCTGTTTTCATCCCTCCCTTCTCCTCAGTCTCTGATAACCACTTGTCTTTTTTTGGTCTCCATAGTTTTGTCTTTTCCAGAATGTCATTTTGTTGGAATCATACAGTGTGTAACAATTTTAGATTGGCTTCTTTCACTTGTAATATACATTTAAGTTCCTCCAAGTCTTTTCATGGCTTGATAGCTCATTTCATTTAGCACTGAATAATATTACATTATCTGGTGTACCATAGTTTATTTTTCACTCACCTACTTGAAGCACATCTTGGATGCTTCCAGCTATTGGTAATTATGAATAAAGCTGCTGTAAATAATTGTGTGCAGGTTTTTATGTAGACGTGTTTTCAATTCCTTTGAGTAAATTCCAAGGAGTGTGATTACTGGATTATATGTTGAGAATATTTAAATTTGTAAGAAACCACCAAATTGTCTTCGAAAGTGTCTCTGTCATTTTACATTCCCATCAGCAATGAAAGAGAATTCTTGTTGCTCTACAGTCTTGCCAACATTTGGTGTTGTCAGTGTGCTAATTCTGGCCATTCTAATAGGTGGGTATTGGCATCTCGTTGTTTTAATTTGCATTTTTCTGATGACCTATAATATGTAACATTTTCACATGCTTACATGCCATCTATATATCTTCTCTGGTGAGGTATCTGTTAAGATTTTTGGCTCATTTATTAACTGGGTTGTTTGTTTTCTTATTCAGTTTTAAGGTTTTTATATATTTTGGATAACAGTCCTTTATCAGATGTGTCTTTTGCAAATGTTTTCTTCCACTCTGGCCTGCCTTATTTTCTTGACATTCTCTCTCACAGAGCATAAGTCTTTAATCTTCATAAATTTCTTTCTTTCGTGGATCACACTTTTGGCGTTGTATCTAAAATGTCACCACCATACACAACGTCATCTAAGTTTTCTCCTATGTTATCTTCTGACATTTAAGTCTATGATCACTTGATTTAATTTGCAAAGTGTACAATGTCTGTTTATAGATTTTATTTTATTTTTTTGGCATGTAGATGTCTAGTAGTTCCAGCACCATTTGTTGAAAAGATTACCTTTACTCCACTGTGTTGTCTTTATAACTTTGTCAAAAATTATTTGACTGTATTTATGTGGGTACATTTCCAGGCGTTATTCTGTTTCATTTATATATTTGTGTATTCTTTCACCTATACCATCCTGTCTTGATTACAGTAGCTTTACACTAATCATTAAATTGGGTAGTAACAGTCTTCTGACTTTGTTCTTGTCTTTCAAAATTCTGTTGGCTATTCTGGGTCTTTTGCTTCTCCATATAAACTTTAGAATCAGTTTGTCAATATCCACCATATAACTTGCTGGGATCTTGATTAGGATTGTTGTAAATCTGTAGGTCAATTTGGAAAAAAATGACATCTTGACAATACTGTCATCCTATCTGTGAACATGAAGTATCACTCCTTTTATTGAGTTTTTCATTTCATTCATCAAAGTTTTATAGCTTTTCCCATATAGATCTTGAATATACTTTGTTAGATTTACACTTAAGTACTGATTTTTGAATGGTGAACCAACCTTGCATACCTGGGATAAATCCTTCTTGGCTGTGTTGTAAAATTCATTTTATGTTGCTGGATTTCCTTTGCTAATATTTTGGTGAGGATTTTTACATCTATGTTCATGAGATATACTGGTCTATAGTTTCCTTTCTTGAAATGACTTTGGTTTTGGTACAGTCAAACCTCATTTTATTGTGCTTTGTTTTACTGTGCTTTCAGATACTGCGTTTATTACAATTTGAAGACTTGCAGCAACCCTGAATCAAGCAAGTCTATTACCATTTTTCCAGCCACATTTGCTCACTTTGTGTCTTTGTGTCAGTTTGGTAATTCACTCAGTATTTCAAACTTTTTCATTATCATTATATTTGTTATGGTGATCTGTGATCAGTGATCTTTGATGTTACCAATATGACTTGCTGAAGGCTCAGATGATGGTTAGCAGTTTTTAGCAATAAATTATTCTCTAATTAAAATATGTACATTGTTAAGACATAATGCTATTGTACATTTAATAGACTACAGAATAGTGTGAATGTAACTTTTATATGCACTAGGAAACCAAAAAAATTTATGTGACTCACTTTACTGTCATATTCACTTTATTGTGGTGGTCTGGAACCAATGAACAATATCTCCAAAGTATGCCTGTATTTGGGTAATTCTGGCCTCATAAAATGAATTAGGTAGTATTCTCTCTGCTTTTATCTTTTTGATTAGTATTATCATGGTATATTTTTCTCCATCTATTTACTTTTAATCTATATATGTCTTTAAAGTAGAACTCTTGTAAACAATCTACAGTTGGGTCATGTTTTTTCATCCACTCTGACAATCTGTCTTTTAATAGGTATGTTTAGATAACTGACACTTCAAGTGATTAGTGATACAGCTGGATTACAATCTACCATATTTGTTACTATTGATATTTTCTATATATTGCTCTTGATCTTTGTTCCTATTTTCGTCTTCTACTCTTTTTCTTACTTATTTACTTTTAAATGAGCATTAAATATGCTTTCATTTTCTCTCCTTTCTTAGCATATAAATTATACTTCTGTATAATTTTTACTTTTTTCACTGGTTGCCCTAGAGTTTGCATCATACATTTACAACTAATCCAAGTCCACTTTCACATAACACTATACTATTTCATGGGTTGTGCTAATACCTTATAGAAACAAAGTAACCTTAATTCCTCTCTGCCATCCTTTGTATCCTTTATTTCACTTATACATAAACATACATATATACTTAGGCATACATACACAAATGTGTATATATGTAAAAATAAGCATACATAATTAAACACATTGTTGCCATTATTATTTTTGAATAGTTATTTCTTGGATCATTTAAGAATAAGAAAAAAAAGAATAAGAAAAGTAAAAACTCTTATTTAATATTCACTCATTTCTTTTCTGATGCTCCTGCTTTTTTATGTACATCTGATTTTTTTACTTATATCAACTTCCTTCTCTCTAAAGAACTTCTTTTACACTTGTTGAAGGTCAAGTTTAATGGCAAGAAATTATCTTGATGTTTATCTCTGTAAAATCTTTATTCCTCCTTCTGTTTTGAAGACTAATTTCATAGGGTACACAATTCTAGGTTAATAGTTTTTTCTTCTCTCAATACTTTATCTGTTTGCTCACCTGCTTACATGATTACTGAGGAAAAATTAGGTGTAACTCTATTTTTGCTCCTGTATAGGTTCCTCTGGCTTACTTCAAGATTTTTTCTTTATGCTTGATTTTCTCAAGTTTGACTATGATATGCGTAGGTGTCATTTTTCTCCATATTTATCTTGCTTGCCGTACTCTGACCTTCCTGGGTCTGTAGTTTGGTGTCATTAATTTGGGAAAATTTTCAATCATTATTGTTTCAAATATTGCTTCCATTCCTTTCTCTTTCTCTTCTGGTATTCCCATTACATGTATGTTACACCTTTTGTAATTATCCTGCACTTCTTGGATATTCTGGGGGGTTTGGTGGGGGTGGGGGGGTCCAGTCTTTTTTCTCTTTGTTTTTCAATTTAGGAAGTTTCTATTGATATATCCCCAAGCTAGACATTATTTCTTCAGTGATGCCTCGTCTAGCAATGAGCGTATCAAAGGTATTCTTCATTTCTGTTACAATGTTTTGGACCTTAAGCATTTCTTTTCATTCTTTCTTAGAATTTACATCTCTGTGCTTCCATTGTCCATCTGTTCTTCATGCTGTCTACTTTATCCATTTGAGCCCTTAGCATATTAAACACAGTTGTTTTAAATTCCTGGTCTGGTAATTCCAACACCTCTGCTATATCAGAGTCTTTCTTTGCTCTGATTTTTCAAACTATTTTATGCCTCTTAGTATTTTTTTCTTGAAAGCCAGGTCTGATGTACTGGGTAAAAAGGAATCTGGCAAGGGCTCCTGCAGAGGATTCTGCTCATGGGTTTCTGTTGAGTTATGATTTCCTATATTCTCCTGTATGTCTCTCCAATTTGGGGGGGGGGGGGCAATAGTTTGCCCTATGACCTAATTTCTCTGATAGATCTAAGAAGAGTTGTTCATTTTTCAGTCTGTTCAGCTTTTTTTACTTTCTGTTTACTTTCTAGAGTGACAACTTTCAGGCTCTTTACCGGCTGCACTGGAAATAAGAAGTTCATATTTGATTGTTAATGAAGGAAATTTTAAGACAACCCTTCACGGTCTGGTTTAGAAAGTGATACCTAGATAAGAACCATGTGCAGACAATGCAGTAGGAGTTTATTAAAATCACCTCACATCACACTTACTAAAAAATATTTTTAGTTTTGGTTCTACAACTTAGTTAAAATGCTAACAACCAAGGCTCTCTGAATAATTACATTCCTATCCTTAAAAACAAAGCAATAAAACATATGGAAAAATAAGTTTTTTATATTCACTTACTCTATTTTAAGGCATTTGAAGACATGGAAAATGCTTTGAAAAAGTTCTTTTATTCATAAAAGTCAAGTAGTTAAGAACAGCATGCAAAACACATTTGTTATGATGATCTCACATCCTTTTATACTGTTGTTTATTTTATCACTTATTTCAGTGGAATTTGTAGAAATTGATTTTTTAAGTTAATTTAAATTAATATTTACATACTTCAGTGAAAGAAATAACAGTACATAACCCAATCAAAAAATGGGCAGAAAACCTAAACAGACATTTCTCCAAAGAAGACAGATGGCCAATAGGCACATGAAAAGATGCTCATCATCACTAATCATTAGAGAAATGCAAATCAAAACTACAATGAGGTACCACCTCATACCACCTCAGAATGGCCATCATTAAAATGTCTACAAATAATAAATGCTGGAGAGGGTGTGGAGAAAAGGGAACCCTCTTACAGTGTTGGTGGGAATGTAGATTGGTGCAGCCACTATGGAAAACAGTATGGAGGTTCCTCAAAAAACTCAAAATAGAGTTGCCACATGACCCAGCAATCTCACTCCTGGGCATATATGCAGACAAAACTATAATTTGAAAAGACACATGCACCCCTATGTTCATAGCAACACTATTTACAATAGCCAAGACGTGGAAACCACCTAAATGTCCATTGACAGATGTATGGATAAAGAAGATGTGAGATACACACACACACATACACTCAAACACACAATGGAATATTGCTCGACCATTAAAAAGAATGAAATAATGCCATTTGCAGCAACAATGGATGGACCTAGAGATTATCATACTAAGCGAAGTAAGTCAGAAAGAGAAAGACAAATACCACATGGTATCACTTATATGTGGAATCTAAAATATGACACAAATTAACATACCTACAGAACAAAAACAGACCCACAGATATAGAGAACAGACTTGTGGTTGCCAGGGGGAGAGTGAGGGGGAGGAAAGGAGTGGGAGTTTGGGATTAGCAGATGCAAACTATTATATATAGGATGGATAAACAACAAGGTCCTACTGCATAGCACAGAGAACTATATTCAACATCCTGTGATAAACCAGAATGGAAAAGAATATGAAAAAGTATATATATATGATATATATATGTATAAATGAGTCACTTTGCTGTACAACAGAAATTAAACACAACATTGTAAATCAACTATACTCAAAAAAATTTTTTTAATTAAAATCACTTGTCATATACTCTAAATTATTTAAAGACTTTGGTAATGAATAATAATTATTCCTTGATAATGCCAATTATGGTCCTAATTTCTTTGATATTTAGTATCAACGGCAATTCACATTTTCACACATTCTGTTAGTAATAGCATTACATTAACAACCAAAATCCCCAAAATTGATACATAACGCTTATTATGTGCTTGCACAAATATTCATTAGAATGTTGCCTTAGATTTTCAAGTAGCTACAATATAGGTAATACGACGATGTAATCAAAAACTAGAAATGTTTCATCAAAGAAAATGTTCAAAAACAGAAATGTTCATCATTAAAAAATAGCAATCTGTTTGAAATTATGAGATGTTATGTCATAATATTTTCTTTGAGGTAAACAGATCAGATCTACATTTTCAGTATTCACCTGAGCCATCCTCATGGAAATGCATTCATGACTATACCTCCTCCACCACTCTGGAATTCAACAACTAATGAATGCAACTGTGCATGGCTCAGTTTTAGAAATGAACACAGTTACTCAGAGAGAAAATTTGACTAAAGTATTATGATGTATTTTGTTCAGGTAAGTTCATTCCCTTGATAAAATATTTCTTGGTTTTGTGACCTTCACATTCAATCCAAAGGTTATTTGGGAAAACAGGATTAAATATGAGAATCAAATATGATCCTAGGGACTATTGTCCTCATTAAGGCTACGGGATACAACTTCCAAAAATAATTCTATTGCAAAAGAAAAAGCCAACTGTTATATATGTGTAACATATAGTTTGCCATTTAGATAAAAAGTGTGAGTTACATGTGTATAACAGTGGCTTCTTTCTTTTTTATTAAAGTTATTAATACATGTGTCTATGTATAGTTTTCCCTGGTTCTATTTTATACCCTAAAAATAAGGATCATGGATGTCAAAATAAAATAGAAAGTTAATGAACTCACTCCAACCTTAGTAGCGCACCCACACAGTGGATCTGTCTAGAGCAACCACCCACTGGTAATGGTGGGAGCATCATCTAGGCTTGAGATGTCTCACTTTAGTTCTGGCTAAAATGGTGAGGGACAGTGACCAGGACTTCAGGATTAACTACTATAAGTAACATGCTGAGTACTTGGTATTTTCCCTAAGTATTGGCTCTATGTAGAACAGAAGAAATCTGTCAAAAAAGGGAATATGGGAACTTATGCAAATATTAATATATAAAGAGAAATGTAGCCAGAAAGTAGAAACATATTTTGAACTTCCAAACAAATGAACAAGGTCATATTGAAGTTATATATTGACAGAGGTATAAATAGTTGTATGTGTATGTAGCTACATATATGTGAGTATACAGATAGAAAGACAAATATATAGACATATTTTATATGTAATCATATATATTATACATATAACTTGATTATAATTTAAGTCATTTTCCCATTTCACTATATTGCTTGTTATTTGGATGAAAGCATGAGATGGAAGAATGTGAAGGGAAATATTTCAAAACAAATATTTGTACAAAGATTTTTTGGTTTATGAGCCAAAATGTCTTTTTATTAAAAATCAGCAAGCATTTCAATGACCAACAACACTCACTATGCTAATCAATTCCAATAACACATTCAAATCCATTATGGGATAAAATGTATACCACCTACAATCCTGAGTGTGGGTGTTCTCTGTGGACATTAAATCTCTTCAATAAACAAATATCTTACAAGTAATTTTGTAAGCCATATACCATGTACAGCCTAATTTACAAACAATGAGGGCAGAACAATCCATCTCAAAGGTGAATTTATTCATCAGCAGGTGTGTTTCATGGCCTAGGTGGAGAGTCATACTTTGGCAGGTAGTATTGGTTCTTTTTATTTTTTTTTTAAGAATTCTAAGGCAGAATTGTACTTCATTTTTGTTCCAATTCGAGAAGGTTAGCAATTATGTGGCATTGGAAGCACAATTTTGCCCATGATTTCATCAACTTTATATGAGTCTTTAAGCCTAAGTAAACAAATTTAAATACATATCACCTTTAAAAAGTGAAATTAAGCATAAATTGCTATACATACTAGAGTTTGTGACTAAAAAGCAAAAGTATATCTCACAATTAAGCTCTACAAAAGCAAAGTGTTTATGAACGTAATATCAGAATAAGTACAGCAGGAAAATGTATAAAATGTATTGAAAATAATTATTTATTAGTGTATCAACTATCCACACAAGTAATTTTTGCTCCACCTACTATTACAATGTAGCTTGAATCTGACTAACACTCCTGCAGTGCTATCTGGAAAAAATGGAGAAGTTATACTTTTTTAGAAAACAGAAGCACATGTTTTGAGCTCTGCATTCACCACAGCTTTTTATCTGAGGGCATTTTCCAAATCAAATCAATAAAATAAAGCCCAAGCAAAAGCAGCAGTCTCAGTAGAAAGAGCATAGTGTTCAGGCCTGGCAAATGGTCTGGGACTTGCCAGGCAATATCCCCCTCAAAAAACAGACCAGTAGAGAAGTAGCCCACGAATCTGCATCTAATGTTCCTAAAATCACTGGTGAGGTTCTAAATTGTACTCTCACGGGGCATGACTCCAATGACCCAATAGAAATATTAGTGAGCTGTAATATTAGTGAGCTGAGCAGTGATTTCAGCAGCCGTGCCTGTTGAGCAAAGATTCTGGAATTTAAACTCCAGCAAGGTGGAATGACCTTGGTAAACACCTCAGGATTTCAGCTGAAATCTTAAAGGGCTAGGAATTGGAATAAAGTTTACATTTTAGGACTAAGAACCAAAATCCAGAGTAAGGGGCATACCTTTGGAGTAAGGACAAAACTGAAATAGGTCAGCTCTAACAAAGCCTAAAAACAACTCTTTTTTTTTTTTTTTAATTAGCGTATAATTGCTTTACAATGGTGTGTTAGTTTCTGCTGTATAACAAAGTGAGTCAGCTATACATATACATATATCCCCATATCTCCTCACTCTTGGGACTCCCTCCCACCCTCCCTATCCCACCCCTCTAGGTGGACACAAAGCACTGAGTTGATCTCCCTGTGCTATGCGGTTGCTTCCCACTAGCTATCTATTTTGCATTTGGTAGTGTATATATGTCCATGCCACTCTCTCACTTCGTCCCAGCTTCCCCTTCCCCCTCCCTCTGTCCTCAAGTCCATTCTCTATGTCTGCGTCTTTACTCCTGTCCTGCCCCTAGGTTCTTCAGAACCATTTTTTTTAATATATATTCCATACATACATGATAGCATGCGGTATTTGTTTTTCTCTTTCTGACTTACCTCACTGTATGACAGTCTCTACGTCCAACCACCTCACTACAAATACTCAATTTCATTTCTTTTTACGGCTGAGTAATATTCCATTGTATAAATGTGACACATCTTCTTTATCCATTCATCTGTCGATGGACACTTAGGTTGCTTCCATGTCCTGGCTATTGTAAATAGAGCTGCAATGAACATTGTGGTAGATGACTCTTTCTGAATTACGGTTTTCTCAGGGTATATGCCCAGTAGTGGGATTGCTGGGTCGCATGATAGTTCTATTTTTAGTTTTTTAAGGAAACTCCATACTGTTTGCCACAGTGGCTGTATCAATTTACATTCCCACCAACAGTGCAAGAGGGTTCCCTTTTCTCCACACCCTCTCCAGCATTTATTGTTTGTAGATTTTTTGATGATAGCCATTCTGACTGGTGTGAGGGGTTACCTCATTGCATTTCTCTAATGATTAGTGATGTTGAACATTCTTTCATTGTTTGTTGGCAATCTGTATATCTTCTTTGGAGAAATGTCGATTTAGGTCTTCTGCCCATTTTTGGATTGGGTTGTTTGTTTTTTTGGTATTGAGTTGCATAAGCTGCTTGTATATTTCGGAGATTAATCCTCTGTCAGTTGCTTCATTTGCTGAAGAATCCAACAGCACATTAAAAGGGTCATACACCATGAGCAAGTGGGGTTTAATCCCAAGAATGCAAGGATTCTTCAGTATACGCAAATCAATGTAATACACCATATTGACAAATTGAAGGATAAAAACCATATGATCATCTCAGTAGATGCAGAAAAAGCTTCTAACAAAATTCAACACCCATTTATGATAAAAACTCTCCAGAAAATAGGCATAGAGGGAACTTACCTCAACATAAGAAAGGCCATATATGAAAAACCCACAGCCAACATCATTCTCAATGGTGAAAAACTGAAACCATTTCCACTAAGGTCAGGAACAAGACAAGGTTGCCCACTCTCACCACTATTATTCAACATAGCTTTGGAAGTCCTAGCCACAGCACTCAGAGAAGAAAAAGAAATAAAAGGAATCCAGATCAGAAAAGAAGAAGTAAAACTGTCACTGTCTGCAGATGACATGGTACTATACCTAGAGAATCGTAAAGATGCTACCCGAATACTACTAGAGCTAATCAATGAATTTGGTAAAGTAGCAGGATACCAAATTAATGCACAGAAATTTCTTGCATTCCTATACACTAACGATGAAAAATCTGAAAGAGAAATTAAGGAAATACTCCCATTTACCACTGCAACAGAAAGAATAAAATACCTAGGAATAAACCTACCAAAGGAGACAAAAGACCTGTATGCAGAAAACTATAAGACACTGGTGAAAGAAATTAAAGATGATACAAACAGATGGAGAGATACACCATGTTCTTGGATTGGAAGAATCAACACTGTGAAAATGACTATACTACCCAAAGCGATCTACAGATTCAGTGCAATCCCTATCACACTACCAATGGCATTTTTCACAGAACTAGAACAAAAAATTTTACAATTTGTATGGGAACACAAAAGACCCCGAATAGCCAAAGCAATCTTGAGAAAACCAATTCTTAACAGGATCAAGTTCTTCTACCAGTATTCTATCTGCCAGCCAAAAGGAAAATTAACCATCAACAAGAACCTCTTTAGGTTTTATCCACAATGTCCAACAATCAATAGAAATTTGAAAGACGTGCTAAATATCAGAAATACATAACCTAAAGGAAATAAAATGAAATGAACTAAATGAAACAGAATGACTAAAATGAAATAAAACAGACACTGGAAATACATATTGCAGTTGA
This sequence comes from Aethalodelphis obliquidens, assembly GCF_003676395.1. Classification (NCBI taxonomy): domain Eukaryota; kingdom Metazoa; phylum Chordata; class Mammalia; order Artiodactyla; family Delphinidae; genus Aethalodelphis; species Aethalodelphis obliquidens. The sequence continues at coordinate 63,733,890 of NW_020837947.1, read as the reverse complement.
CAGACAGGGACTTTAACCGTGATTAATATGCTTGAGAAAATAAATAGAAAACATCAAGTAGATGAAAAGTTAGAAAATTTCAATGGTAGGTTTAACTCTATAAAAAAAGAATCAAATAGACATTCTAGACATGAAAAATGAAATATCTGAAATTAATAATTGGATTGACTTAAAAACAAACTGAACACAGTAAGGGAGGATTAGGGAAGAGGACACAAATCTAAAAATATATCAAAACTAAAATACAGGAAGAAAAGAGAACGGTAGTAACAAAAGAAATACGTGGAACACAGTTAATAGTTCTAAATTAATGATACTCTAGTCCCATGGAGAGAGGAGGAAAGAATGGGAAAAAGCAATATTTGAAGAGATAGTAGCTACAAGTTTCCCTACATTGACGAGATGCATCAACTCAATGGTTTAAGAAACTCTGTTAACTCTAAGGAAATATGCAAAGATAACTGTATCTTGCTAATTCATATTAAACTTCTGGAAAAAGAAAATAAGACAATGAAATGAAGCCAAGCCAGACCATTAAAAAAAAAAATTCTCTTCAAAGGAACAGGAATAAAATGATCCTTGACTTGTCAATGAAAACTATGGAAACCAAAAGATAAGAAATGGCATCTTTAAAATATTTAAAGAAAGAATATAAAAGCCCATCTTCTCTTCTATAAGTCTATACCTAGCAAATATCCTTCAAAAATGAAGGAAATATAAGGATATTTTCGGAAACACACAATCTGCATCTTTGTCACCAGCCGCCTTGCAGTAAGTGTCATAGCTAGTTCTTCAGGTTGAAGGAATATGACACTAAATAGAAGCTAGGAGTCATTGAAAAGAACTAAGAGCACCAAGAAGGGTAATGATGCAGGTAAAATAAATGCATATTGTTGTTTAAAACAATAAAAGTAATGTCCTGAGGGGTTTATAATATATATGAAGCAGAACAGGAAAGGGTAAAATGTACTTAAATCCTTCTAAGGTGCTTGACTTTTGCGCAAGTAGTTAAAGGACTAAGTTAAGGTAGACTGTAATAAGTCAAGGATGCATATTGTAATCTCTAGGGTAACCATTAAAAGAATAATAAAAATGATACCTAAAACGCTGATAGAGGAGAAAAACTGAATAATTATTCATACTTGATAGTTTTTCCATTTAAATAGATGAACAGTGGAAATACTTCACTGGTTTAATTGAGTAACGTGTAAAATATAGTTTGTTCTTTTCTCTAATAAAAGAGCATTAAACTTCAGTAAAATTTTATACCAAAATTTTAACTGAAGCTATTTAAATCTTTTAAAGGAATTCATTTGAAATATTTTATTTTCTATTAGAGCAAAGTGATCACCCTAATAATTGCACATATGTTTATAATTAAATAGTACATTAAATGTGCATATTAAACTATATCTATATGCCTGAAAAAATATCAAATATAACTGAAAGATCTGGCATCATGTTTGTTTACACCCCTCTGAGGGGAAAAGTGGAGTACAATAGCTTTAAGAGCTATTCACTTTCTTTTGTAGTGGACTACAGATGTACCTGGATAAACAGAAGGAGATGGCAAGTTAATAATGTTCAGCAGGATAGGGGAAAGCAAGGATGAATCCATTAACTATAAAATGGTCAGCTAACCCCAGTACTTAGTAGTAATATGAAACCATCATCAAATAAGTTTGCAGTAACTAAGAAAAACATAAAATACTAAGAAGAAATAGCATGGTTCTGTGAAAAGGAAAAGCAAAATTAAATGCAAGGTTTATTTCAGTGAATTGTGCTCATTAATTTAATATTTCACAACTTAAAACCAAAGTTTACCAACCACAATGGTTTGAATACTGAAGAAAATTCATTTTGCTGAAATAAATGTTTTCATCCAAAATTAACGATAGGGAAAAAAAAATCTCACTTTGGGGCTCTAAATAGTAGTAGGACTTGGGATTTCAACTCAAAATAACTCTAACTTTCTTAAACATTTATTTTTCAAAGATATTAAAAATCTTTAAAAGTCTCTCCAATATCAAAGGCAGTATAATCTTTCAATTCTGAACACAGTAGAGAATTACAGCTAATTGATCAAGCAGGAAAAAGTCTATTTAAAAGTAGTCAAATGAATTTCTTTTTGGAATTGGGATGAATAGGGAAATAAGCAAAGAATATTAAATTCATAACATGAAAATGAATACTAATAAGTCTGGAAAGCAAGTCATAGGATGTTCAAATGGCTACTTATTATCAGAGAAGTTGACATGCAATGTATAGTTGAGAGAAACTACAGGGAAAGATTTAATACACAGGCCAGGAATGGCAATAAGCCCATCTTCATAATCCTCAAAACATTATAGGGTCGTATTTCTACTACCCTTTTTTCTAATTAGGGAAATTGAGCCTTAGAGAGATTTAATTCGTTATTCCAGTATCCACAGCAAGTGAAAGCACATCTGGGATCCCACCCAGGTCTTCTGAGGTCTATCTACTATGTGCAATAGCAACCTTCACTTGGCAGAAAGCATCTAGTCTTTTCCCAAATATTCTATTAAAAGAGAAACAATTCTAAGTTCCATGCAGTAAGTGAAGTGAGAACAAAATTACTAAACAGCTATACCCTTCCAATTGTAAAAATATCACCTACATTCCTGGCTCCATCAATTCTGTTTCAGGTCTGTGAACAATGCATCCAATCTTTCCTATTCCGCACCAATTCACTTGCTTCCTTGTTTGTTTATTGAGCAAGTGGTGATTGGAGTTTAGATTCTTTTTTTATTATTATTATTTAATTTTATTTATTTCCTTTTTATGCAGCAGGCTCTTACTAGTTATCTATTTTATACATATTAGTGTACACATGTCAATCCCAATCTCCCAGTTCATCACACCACCACCACCCCCTCCTGCCACTTTCCCACCTTGGTGTCCATATGTTTGTTCTCTACATCTGTGTCTCTATTTCTGCCTTGCAAACCAGTTCATCTGTACAGTTTTTCTAGATTCCACATATATGAGTTAATATACGGTATCTGTTTTTCTCTTTCTGACTTACTTCACTCTGTATGACAGTCTCTAGATCCATCCACATCTCTACAAATGACCCAAATTCGTTCCTTTCTATGGCTGAGTAATATATGTACCACATCTTTATACATTCGCCTGTCAATGGGCATTTAGGTTGCTTCCATGACCTGGCTATTGTAAACAGTGCTACAATGAACACTGGGGTGCATGTGTCTTTTTTGAATTATGGTTTCTCTGGGTATATGCCCAGTAGTGGGATTGCTGGGTCATATGGTAGTTCTATTTTTAGTTTTTTAAGGAACCTCCGTACTGTTCTCCATAGTGGCTGTATCAATTTACATTCCCACCAACAGTGCAAGAGGGTTCCCTTTTCTCCACACCCTCTCCAACATTTGTTGTTTGTAGATTTTCTGATGATGCCCATTCTAACTGGTGTGCAGTGATACGTCATTGTAGTTTTGATTTACATTTCTCTAATAATTAGTGATGTTGAGCAGCTTTCCATGTGCTTTGTGGCCATCTGTATGCCTTCTTTGGAGAAATGTCTATTTAGGTTTTCCGCCCATTTTTTGATTGGGTTGTTATTAATAGTGAGCTGCTTGAGTTGTTCATATATTTTGAAAATTAATCCTTTGTCCATTGATTCATTTGCAAATATTTTCTCCCATTCTGATGGCTGTCTTTTCATCTTGTTTGTAGTTTCCTTTGCTGTGAAAAGCTTTTAAGTTTTATTAGGTCCCATTTGTTTATGTTTTTATTTCCATTACTCTAGGAGGTGGGTCCAAAAAGACTTTGCTGTGATTTATGTGTCAAAGAATGTTCTTCCTATGTTTTACTCTATCTGGTCTTACATTTGGTCTTTAAGCGATTTTGAGTTTATTTTTGTGTATGGTGTTAGGGAGTGTTCTAATTTCATTCTTTACATATAGCTGTCCAGTTTTCCCAGCACCACTTATTGAAGAGACTGTCTTTTCTCCATTGTATATCCTTGCCTCCTTTGCCATAGATTAGTTGACCAGAGATGTGTGGGTTTATCTCTGGTCTTTCTATTCTGTTCCACTGACCTATATTTCTGTTTTTGTGCTAGTACTGTATTGTCTTGATGACTGTAGCTTTGTAGTACAGTCTGAAGTCAGGGAGTCTGATTCCTCCAGCTACGTTTTTTTCCCTCAAGACTGCTTTGGCTATTCAGGGTCTTTTGTGTCTCCATACAAATTTTAAGACATTTTGTTCTAGTTCTGTGAAAAAAAAATGCCACTGGTAATTTGATATGGATTGCATTGAATCGGTAGTTGGCTTTGGGCAGTATAATCATTTTCACAATATTGATTCTTCCAATCCAAGAACATCGTATATCTCTCCATCTGTTTATGTGATCTTTGATTTCTTTCATCAGTGTCTTACAGTTTTCTGACTACAGGTGTTTTACCTCCTCTGGTAGGTTTATTCCTGGGAATTTTATTCTTTTTGTTGCAATGGTGAATGGGTTTGTTTCCTTAATTTCTCCTTCTGATCTTTTGTTGTTAGTGTATAGGAATGCAGGAGATTTCTGGGCATTAATTTTGCATCCTGCAACTTTTCCAAATTCATTGATTAGCTCTAGCAGTTTTCTGGTGGCATCTTTAGGATTCTCTATGTATAGTATCATGTCATCTGCAAACAGTGACACTTTTACTTCTTCTTTTCCGACTTGGATTCCTTTTATTTCTTTTTCTTCTCTGATTGCTGTGGCTAGGACTTCCAAAACTATGTTGAATAACAGTGGCGAGAGTGGACATCCTTGTCTTATTCCTGATCTTAAAGGAAATGCTTTCAGTTTTTCACCATTGAGAATGATGTTTGCTGTGAGTTTGGCTTTTATAATATTGAGGTAGGAACCCTCTATGCCCACTTTCTGGAGAGTTTTTATCATAAATGGGTGTTGAATTTTCTCAAAAGCTTTTTCTGCATCTATTGAGATGATCATATAGTTCTTATTCTTCAATTTGTTAATATGGTGTATCACATTGATTGATTTGCACACATTGAAGAATCCTGGATTCCCTGGGATAAATCCCACTCGATCATGGTGTATGATCCTTTTAATGTGTTGTTGGATTCTGTTTGCTAGTATTTTGTTGAGGATTTTTGCATCTATATTCATCAGTGATATTGATCTGTAATTTTCTTCTTTTGTATTATCTCTGTCTGGTTTTGGTATCAGGGTGATGGTAGCCTTGTGGAATGTGTTTGGGAGTATTCCTTCCTCTGCAATTTTTTGGAAAGGATAGGTGTTAGCTCTTCTCTAAATGTTTGATAGAATTCACTTGCGAAGCCATCTGGTCCTGGACTTTTGTTTGTTGGAAGATTTTTAATCAGTTTCAATTTCAGTGCTTGTGATTGGTCTGTTTATACTTTCTATTTCTTTCTGGTTCAGTCTCAGAAGGTAGTGCTTTTCTAAGAATTTGTCCATTTCTTACAGGTTGTCCATTTTATTGGTATAGAGTTGCTTGTAGTAGTCTCTTATGATGTTTTTTATTTCTGCAGTGTCCATTGTAACTTCTCCTTTTTCATTTCTAATTTTATTGATTTGAGTCCTCTCCCTCGTTTTCTTGATGAGTCTGGCTAAAGATTTATCAATTTTGTTTATCTTCTCAAAGAACCAGCTTTTAGTTTTACTGATCTTTGCTATTGTTTTATTTCTATTTCATTTATTTCTGATCTGATCTTTATGATTTCTTTCCTTCTACTAAGTTTGGGTTTTGTTTGTTCTTCTTTCTCTAGTTCATTTTGGTGTAAGATTAGATTGTTTTTTGAGATTTTTCTTGTTTCTTGAGGTAAGATTGTATTGCTATAAACTGCCTTCTTAGAACTGCTTTTGCTGCATCCCAGAAGTTTTGGATCAGCGTGTTTTCATTGTCATTTGTCTCTAGGTATTTTTTGATTTCCTCTTTGATTTCTTCAGTGATCTCTTGGTTATTTAGTAATATATTGTTTAGCCTCCATGTGTCTGTGTTTTTTACGTTTTTTTCCCTTGTAATTGATTTCTAATCTCATAGTGTTGTGGTTGTAAAACATGCTTGATATGATTTCAGTTTTCTTAAATTTACCGAGGCTTGATTTGTGACCCAAGATGTGATCTATCCTGGAGGATGTTCCATGTGCACTTCAGAAGAACATGTAATCTGCTGTTTTTGGATGGAATTTTCTATAAATATCAATTAAATCTTTCTGGTCTATTGTGTCATTTAAAGCTTGTGTTTCCTTATTAATTTTCTGTCTGGATGATGTGTCCATCACCGTAAGTGAGGTATTAATGTCCCCCACTATTATTGTGTTACTGTTGATTTTCTCTTTTATAGAGGTTAGCAGTTGCCTTACATACTGAGGTGCTCCTATGTTGGGTGCACATATATTTATAATTGTTATATCTTCTTCTTGGATTGACCCCTTGATCATTATGTAGCGTCCTTCTTTGTCTCTTTGAACAGTATTTATTTTAAGGTATATTTTGTCTGATATTAGAATTGCTACTCCAGCTTTCTTTTGATTTCCCTTTGCATTCCATCCCCTCACTTTCAGTCTGTATGTGTCCCTAGGTTTGAAGTGGGTCTCTTGTAGACAGTATATATATGGGTCTTGTTTTTGTATCCATTCAGCAAGCCTGTGTCTTCTGGTTGCAGCATTTAATCCATTCACATTTAAGATAATTATCAATATGTATGTATTACCATTTTCTTAATTGTTATGGGTTTGTTTTTGTAGGTCCTTCTCTTCTCTTGTGTTTCCCACTTAGAGAAGTTCCTTTAGCATTTTTTGGAGAGCTAGTTTGGTGGTGCTGAATTCTCTTAGTATTTGCTTGACTTTAAAGCTTTTGATTTCTCCGTGGAATCTAAATGAGATCCTTGCCAGGTAGAGTAATCTTGGTTGTAGGTTCTTCCCTGTCATCACTTTAAATATATCATGCCACTCCCTTCTGGCTTGTAGAGTTTCTGCTGAGAAATCAGCTGTTAACCTTAGGGGAGTTCCCTTGTATATTATTTGTTGTTTTTCCCTTGTTGCTTTCAATAATTTTTCTTTGTCTTTAATTTTTGTCAATTTGATTACTATGTGTCTCACTGTGTTTCTCCTTGGGTTTATCCTGTATGGGACTCTCTGTGCTTCCTGGACTTGGGTGGCTATTTCCTTTCCCATGTTAGGGAAGTTTTCGACTATAATCTCTTCGAATTTTTTCTCGGGTCGTTTCTCTCTCTCTTCTCCTTCTGGGACCCCTATAATGCAAATGTTGTGGTGTTTAACGTTGTCCCAGAGGTCTCTTATGCTGTCTTCATTTCTTTTCATTCTTTTTTCTTTATTCTCTTCCACAGCAGTGAATTCCACCATTCTGTCTTCCAGGTCACTTATCCGTTCTTCTGCCTCAGTTATTCTGTTATTGATTCCTTCTAGTGTATTTTTCATTTCAGCTATTGTGTTATTCACCTCTGTTTGTTTGTTCTTTAATTCTTCTAGATCTTTGTTAAACATTTCCTGCATCTTCTCGATCTTTGCCTCCATTCTTTTTCTGAGGTCCTGGATCATCTTCACTAACAATATTTTGAATTCTTTTTCAGGAAGGTTGCCTATCTCCACTTCATTTATTTGTTTTTCTGGAGTTTTACCTTGTTCCTTCATCTGGTACATAGTCCTCTGCCTTTTCATTTTGTCTATCTTTCTGTGAATGTGGTTTTTGTTCCACAGGCTGAAGAACGGTAGTTCTTCTTGCTTCTGCTGTGTGTCCTCTGGTGGATCTAGTGCTTAGCTTTTTGACTCAGGTTTTCAGCAGTGACCATGAAGGGAAGTAATTGAAAGAGAATGAAGGTCCATCTACCCTGCCTTCCTGCTGTATCAGTCACCTTCTTTTTTTCACCATTATTTTGGCAGAACCATTTACTTTATTCTGGTCATAAACTTTCTGGTGTATTTATTTTGATGTTCATAGGATGCTGTTCAGGGTTATCAGTAGCAATGCCTTTTACTCATCACGATGCAGTAGACTATCAGAATAAAAAGCATTCATTTCCTGTTTGCTTGTGTTTCCATCCTCTGAAGGTTTTCTGGATGAAATTCTTGTAGTAGTGCTACACTATTTCTCAGAGCCCATTTTCCCTTTATGCCAGTGTAATTTATAAGCTCAGCTTAGTTCCACTGTCTTTTCAGGATAATAAATGTTTTAAGAAGAACATGGTGATTCTAGGATAGTGTATAATTCTGCAAAATATTCTCTTATGAACCCCTGTGTCATTTACAGTGGCCATATCTGGCATTCTTCACCATGAGATTTCATGTCCAAGAAAATGAGACTGATATTAGTATAAATTGAAATATAACTGTGATTCACCATTATATCACATATACAGAGGCATTCTTTCTACTTTTTACATAATTTGTTTGTTTTTTAATTCATTTCCTGATGCTATCACCTTCCTAGTTTACATTTATTCACATTGGCAATGTAGAAGATGCTAAAGCAAGAGATGCCAGCCTCCCTGGCCCCCGATCCAGAGTCCCATTATAAATATTGGAAGACACTATAGGCCAAAATGTGATCAAACCTTTGGGTTTAGTAAACTGTAAGAGCAAAATCATCCAAGCACTTATTTTAAGTGAAGTACAATAGAAAATGTTTGTAGCAATTGTATAGTCATAAATTTATTATTAAAGTATTTCTTAGGATTATAATAAAACATAATATATAAGAATATGTATATTTATTTTATTGAAAACAACCTTCACTCAAATGTTAATACTATTTAAAATTTCAAGATAATGGACTAAACATATAATAAAATTTCTGCCTTCCCTTTGGAGCTACAGAAATATTAGAAAATATATATTAAAACTAATAAATGCATAATAATTCAAAAACACAACATAAGAAATTGAGGGCTTCCCTGGTGGCGCAGTGGTTGAGAGTCCGCCTGCTGATGCAGGGGACACGGGTTCGTGCCCCGGTCCGGGAAGATCCCACATGCCGCGGAGGGGCTGGGCCCATGAGCCATGGCCACTGAGCCTGCGTGTCCGGAGCCTGTGCTCCACAACAGGAGAGGCCACAACAGTGAGAGGCCCGCATAGCGCAAAAGAAAAAAAAAAAAGAATGAGTGAACAGAAAAAAAGTAAACAACAGGAAATCCAGGAGCAACATCAGGCCACTGAGATACACTGGGACACAGGAGTACAAAGCACAGAGGAGGGTGTAGAAGAGCATCCTCATCATCAGTGTCACCATCAGTACCACACGAGTTAACATTATGGAGGACCTACTATCTGCCTGGCTTGGCAGATGTTTCGTCAATATTCAAACCATTGTGGTTGGTAAACTTTGGTTTTAAGTTGTGAAATATTAAATTAATGAGCACAATTCACTGAAATAAACCTTGCATTTAATTTTGCTTTTCCTTTTCACAGAACCATGCTATTTCTTCTTAGTATTTTATGTTTTTCTTAGTTACTGCAAACTTATTTGATGATGGTTTCATATTACTACTAAGTACTGGGGTTAGCTGACCATTTTATAGTTAATGGATTCATCCTTGTTTTCCCGTATCCTGCTGAACATTATTAACTTGCCATCTCCTTCTGTTTATCCAGGTACATCTGTAGTCCACTACAAAAGAAAGTGAATAACTCTTAAAGCTACTGTAGTCCACTTTTCCCCTCAGAGGGGTGTAAACAAACATGATGCCAGATCTTTCAGTTATATTTGATATTTTTTCAGGCATATAGATATAGTTTAATATGCACATTTAATGTACTATTTAATTATAAACATATGTGCAATTATTAGGGTGATCACTTTGCTCTAATAGAAAATAAAATATTTTAAATGAATTAATTTAAAAGATTTAAATAGCTTCAGTTAAAATTTTGGTATAAAACATCTCAAATAAACAACCTAACCTTACACCTAAAGCAATTAGAGAAAGAAGAACAAACAAAACCCAAAGTTAGCAGAAGGAAAGAAATTATAAAGATCAGATCAGAAATAAATGAAAAACAAATGAGGAAACAATAGCAAAGATTAATAAAACCAAAAGCTGGTTCTTTGAGAAGATAAACAAAATTGATAAACCATTAGCCAGACTCATCAAGAAAAAAAGGGAGAAGATTCAAATCAATAGAATTAGAAATGAAAAAGGAGAAGTAACAACTGACACTGCCGAAATACAAAGGATCATGAGATATTACTACAAGGAACTATATGCCAATAAAGTGGACAACCTGGAAGAAATGGACAAATTCTTAGAAAAGCACAATCTTCCAAGACTGAAACAGGAAGAAACAGAAAATATAAACAGACCAATCACAAGCACTGAAATCGAAACTGTGATAAAAATCTTCCAACAAACAAAAGTCCAGGACCAGATGGCTTCACAGGCAAATTCTATCAAACATTTAGAGAAGAGCTAACACTTATACTTCTCAAGCACTTCCAAAATATAGCAGAGGGAGGAACACTCCCAAACTCATTCTACGAGGCCACCATCACCCTGATACCAAAACCAGACAAAGATGTCACACACACAAAAAAAAACTCCAGGCCAATATCACTGATGAACATAGATGCAAAAATCCTCAACAAAATACTAGCAAACAGAATCCAACAGCACATTAAAGGGATTACACTCCATGGTCAAGTGGGGTTTATCCCAGGAATGTAAGAATTCTTCAATATATGCAAATCAATCAATATGATACACCATATTAACAAAGTGAAGGAGAAAAACCATATGATCATCTCAATAGATGCAGAAAAAGCTTTTGACAAAATTCAACACCCATTTATGATCAAAACCCTCAGAGAGTAGGCATAGAGGGAATTACCTCAACATAATAAGGCCATATATGACAAACCCACAGCCAGCATCATTCTCAAAGGTGGAAAACTGAAAATTTCCACTAAGATCAGGAAGAAGACAAGGTTGCCCACTCTCACCACTATTACTCAACATAGTTTTGGAAGTTTTAGCCACAGCAATCAGAGAAGAAAAGGAATCCAAATCGGAAAAGAAGTAAAGCTGTCACTGTCTGCAGATGACATGCTACCAGAAAACTAAAGGCCTCAGATCCTAAAGATGGTACCAGAAATTTACTAGAGCTAATCAATGAATTTGGTAAAGTAGCAGGATACCAAATTAACGCACAGAAATTTCTTGCATTCCTATACACTAACGATGAAAAATCTGAAAGAGAAATTAAGGAAACACTCCCATTTACCACTGCAACAGAAAGAATAAAATACCTAGGAATAAACCTACCAAAGGAGACAAAAGACCTGTATGCAGAAAACTATAAGACACTGGTGAAAGAAATTAAAGATGATACAAACAGATGGAGAGACATACCATGTTCTTGGATTGGAATAATCAACATTGTGAAAATGACTATGCTACCCAAAGCAATCTACAGATTCAAAGCAATCCCTATCAAACTACAAATGGCATTTTTCACAGAACTAGAACAAAAAAATTCACAATTTGTATGGGAACACAAAAGACCCCGAATAGCCAAAGCAATCTTGAGAAGGAAAAATGGGGCTGGAGGAATCATGCTCTGTGACTTCAGACTATATTACACAGCTACAGTAATCAAGACAGTATGGTGCTGGCACAAAAACAGAAATATGGATAAATGGAACAGGATAGAAAGCTCAGAGATAAACCCATGTACATATCAAACACCTTATGTTTGATAAAGGAGGCAAGAATATACAATGGAGAAAAGACAGCCTCTTCAATAAGTGGTGCTGGGAAAACTGGACAGCTACATGTAAAAGAATGAATTAGAACACTCCCTAACACCATACACAAAAATAAACTCAAAATTGATCAAAGACCTAAATGTAAGGCCAGACACTATAAAACTCTTAGAGGAAAACAAAGGCAGAACACTCTATGACATAATAGAGTATGTCATAATAAAAATACTATTAGAAACTGAGAAAAAAAAAATTGAGATGTGCCTAAAAGAATGAAGGAGAAGGAAAGCCACAATTGGAAGCCAAGATTAGAAGTATAAGCCAGTCATCATCAGAAAACCTACAAACAATAAATGCTGGAGAGGATGTGGAGAAAAGGGAACCCTCTTGCACTGTTGGTGGGAATGTAAATTGATATAGCCACTATGTAAAACAGTATGGAGGTTCCTTATAAAACTAAAAATTGAACTACCATATGACACAGCAATCCCAGTACTGGACATATACACTGGGAAAACAATAATTCAAAAAAAGTCATGTACCACAGTGTTCACTGCAGCACTATTTACAATAGTCAGGACATGGAAGCAACCTAAGTGTCCATCGACAGATGAATAGATAAAGAAGATGTGGCACATATATACAATGGACTATTATTCAACCATATAAATAAACGAAATTGAGTTATTTGTGGTGAGGTGGATGGACCTAGAATCTGTCATACAGAGTGAAGTAAGTCAGAAAGAGAAAAACAAATACCGTATGCTAACACATACATATGGAATTTAAAAAAAAAAATGGTTTTGATGGACCTAGAGGCAGGACAGGAATACACAGATGTAGAGAATGGACTTGAGGACACAGGGAGGGGGAAGGGTAAGCTGGGATGAAGTGACACAGTGGCATGGGCATATATACAGTACCAAATGTAAAATAGATAGCTAGTGGGAAGCAGCCGCATCGCACAGGGATATCTACTCGGTGCTTTGTGACCACCTAGAGCGGTGGGATAGGGAGGGTGGGAGGGAGACGCAAGAGGGAGGGGATATGGGGATATATGTATATGTATAGCTGATTCACTTTGTTATATAGCAGAAAGTAACACACCATTGTAAAGCAATTATACTCCAATAAAGATGTTAAAAAAAATAAAAAGAAATAAAAATACTATTAGAAACAAAAAAAAAATTGAGACGTGGCTAAAAGAATGAAGGAGAAGGAAAACCATAATTGTAAACCAAGATTAGAAGTATAAGCCAGTTATCCTCAGAAAATCTGCAAACAACAAATGCTGGAGAGGGTGTGGAGAAAAGGGAACACTCTTGCACTGTTGGTGGGAATGTAAACTGATACAGCCACTATGGAGAACAGTATGGAGGTTCCTTAAAAAACTAAAAATAGAACTACCATATGACCCAGCAATCCCACTGCTGGGCATATACCCAGAGAAACCATAATTCAAAAAGACACATGCACCCCAATGTTCACTGCAGCACTGTTTACAATAGCCAGGTCATGGAAGCAACCTAAATGCCCATCAACAGACAAATGGATAAGGAAGATGTGGTACATATATACAATGGAATATTAGTCAGCCATAAAAAGGAACGAAATTTGGGTCATTTGTAGAGATGTGGATGGATCTACAGACTGTCATACAGAGTGAAGCAAGTCAGAAACAGAAAACCAAATATTGTATATTAACTCATATATGTGGAATCTAGAAAACCAGCACAGATGAACTGGTTTGCAAGGCAGAAATAGAGACACAGATGTAGAGAACAAACGTATGGACACAAGGGGGGAAAGTGGCGGGGGGTGGTGGTGGTGGTGGGATGAACTGGGAGATTGGGATTGACATATATATGCTAATATGTATAAAATAGATAACCAGTAAGAACATGCTGTACAAAAAATAAAATAAAATAAAATTCAAATTAAAAAAAAAAGTTATAAGCCAGAAAGCAAAACTTACCTAGGAAAATATCAGGGAATCATTTCATAGAAAATAAACCACCATCAGAAATATTTACAAAAACAAAAGTACATAAAAGAAAGAAATTGACTCCCACTAAAAAGTTACTAGAAAATCATAAAAAGACATTCAAATAATCATTATAAATATCACAGAGATAAAGGGGTCACACGAAAGGAGAACAGTCATGAATATAAATCCCTTAGAGGTTTTGGGAAAGACACTATTGAATAAAGTCAAATAGATGGCATGAAAAGCAAACAAGACCCTCGAAGAACGAATGGACGACGCAGAACCGAGGATTTGTTATAAGAAGTCTGCACAAATAAAGAGAGAATAAGAGAAACGCACGACAGATGCTAAGTTTCCAAATCCTTCTAAAAGGGGATATAGAACGTGAAGATGTAGGTAAGAACACAGAAGAGACAAAACCTGATGCAATAACCGACTAGAATTTCTCAGAACTTACCATTCAGATCAGATATTGACTCTTGGACTGGGCGCAGTGGTGGCGGAGGAGTCCTGTCCCGCGGCGCCTGGCTTCCTCGCCGTGGGCCACACGGCGGGGCCCTCATCCGAACAGGAAAAGCCGAGGCTCAGCCCGCACTGACCAGCACGCAGACAGACAGGAACCTTAGCCGCTTCCCAGCCCCTGGCTGCCAGACCACCCATTCCAGCCGGGAGGTGCTGCAGAGCTGCTCCCATTGCCACCAACCCGACATCCTGCAGGCCGGCCTGGCGGACACGGCTCCCGTGGTCACCGCGAGCACAGGCTGATGTCCGTGGGCGCCGGGGTCTCTCGCAGCACCTGGAGGAGCTGCTGCCCCAGACCCCGCGAGTGCTGCCGGTAGGCTCGTCCAACCTGCTCTGAGTAGCCTAGGAGGGGGCCGTGGTGGGGAAGCAGGGCCGCCACTCCAGGAGCAACAAGCCCCGGCTCCTGCGGACCCTAATGGGGGCCTGGGAGGAGGTGTCCCAGGCCCCCGTGGACGTCCTCACCCGCCTCAGGAGCAGCGGCGTGGCCTCTGTGTGCGCCTCCTGAGGCCTTGGCCGAAGGTGCCATCGAGCTGAGCATGCCCAGTGGCCTGGCCCACCGCCTTGCTGCTTAGACCCTGGCGGACAGCCAAGATGCTTCTACGGAAGCGGCAGCAGCCGGCTCAACTGCAGATCCATGCGCGCACGCTGTGCGGCAGCGCCATCCACGAGCTCGATGTGCCGGAGCAGGGCGGGACGAGCAGCAGGAAGAAGGGCGCAGGCGCTGGGCGTGGACCACGGCCCCCCCCAAGTACCGCCCCCTCCCCTCCTCCCTCCCTGACGCTTTCCGGAGGACTCAGGTTCCTTGCAGCCTGTAGGCCAGTGGAGGAGGTGCTTGAGGTCTGGGAGGATGGGTGGAGGACGGATCCTGGCCAGCAGGGAACACAGCTGGATGTGATCCCCCTCCACAGACTCTAAGCTCCTGGTAAATGGCAGGTGGAGCTGGTCCTGACGACCCTTCCCTTGGTCAAGAGTCCTGGAGGGTCCCCTCGCCTGGCATCCAATTGACTGCAGGATTTGGTTCTTTAGCATACCCATGAAGGGACAAACAGACCAGGAAAGCCAGGAACTTGGGGCCCTAAGCAGGAACTTGGGTGGGGGCAGGCTGCCTGCAGCCCAGGGCTCATGGGGGCCTCCCTATCCTACGCAGGACCGAGTGCTGGAGACCCTTCCTTCCACCCACCAGCTGTGAGGCTCGAGGCAGAGCGATCTGCCTTCTGTCAAAGGGCTAACGCACCTGTGCAGCAGCCTCCCACCCACTCCCTGCGTACCTGCAGCTCTGTGCTGCCCTCCCTGGTGGTCTGCCCGCGACCCACCCACCCAGCCCTGAGCCCCCACCCCCATTCCAGCCTTCATCGACCTGCTGGCCCTCAGCCAGCCACTGTTTGTCTGACCCTGGCCCTTGTTAGAAGGGTCAGCCCAAGTCCATTTCTGCACCTGCTTTTTTTACTTTTGAAATGGCAATAAAGACGCTGTCCTATTAAAAAAAATAAAAAATAAAAACAAAGATTCTAGGTATAGACTTACACAAGAGACATACTTAAAGGGGAAGAAACCGCCAGTCAAATACTAATCAAAAGAAAGTTGATATAATAATATAATATTAGAAAAAAATAAAATGCAAAGTGAACAATCATTGAAAGAAATAAGAACGATAACTCATTTTGATCAAAGGAACAATTCAGAAGAATATAAAGCAATTAATTAGATTATGCGTCATCAATATTACTTTAAAACTTATAAGAAAAAAGATAGTAATACAAGAAGAAATCGGCAAATCTACTCTCATAAGGAAAGGTTTCACACACTTCTCTCAGAAACCAAGTGAACGAATGGAACACCTCCTAAAAATAGGATACTGAAGAGTTGAACAAAGCAAAGCATTATAGAATTCTGCACTCAACAAAAAGAGCATGCTATTTTCAAGTACCTGTAGAGCATACAAAAAAATTGATATTTTGCCTTAATGTACAGTTCAACAAATACAAACAACAAAAACAACTAACGGGACACATTCTCTGACCATAACAGAAAACAATTGGAAATTGACAACAAAAATATGGCCAAGAAACAAACAAATCACACTTCCCTAATTAGGTAATTTTGAAGATTAAATCACAACAGAAATAACAGAAAAGTGACAAAAATTGCACTAGATATGAAAAACTTGTACATTCCAATTCAAACAACTCACAGAGGGAAATGTATAGTCTTCTTTCACTTCCTCAACACCTCCATTTACTATAGACCATTATTTAACCAAGCCTCAATTTGCTTATCACAAAATTGTGTTAGGGCTGCCTCCATGGGCACTTATCTAGATATTAAGCCTTCAGTCATTGTGAATGCATTTTGGATAGACTTCATGCATTTAAACAGTACTGTGTTTCCCAGGAGTCTGTCAACTGTGCATGTATTTAGGTGCCTTGAAGCCCCCCTCAATCAGCCCTTTTGGAGCTTCAGAGAAAAGAAACTGTGGCCACCTTATCACCCTGTATTAATTATCTAGGGATGCTGTAACAAATGACCGCAAACTGGATGGCTTAAAGCAATAGAAGATAATTGTCCATCATTCTGGATGTTCAAAGTCTGAAATCAAGGTTTTAAGAGGTCTCTTTCCCTCTAAAGACTCTAGAGGAGAATCCTCTCTAGCCCTTCCTGCCTCTGGTGTCTCTAGGCATCCCATGGCTTACAGCTGCATCACTCCAGTCGGCCTCCATCTTCACAAGACCTTCTCTCTGTGTGTCTCATATATGGACACTTGTCATTGGATTTAGGGCCCACCCATATAGTCCAGAATGAGCTTATCTCCAGATCCTCACTGACATTTGCTAAGACTTTTTCCAATAAGGTAATATACGTAGGTGCCAGGAGTTAGGACATGAGAATATCTTTTTGAGGGTCACTATTCAACCCACTATACACCCTTATATGACTCTCATTATCAACACCATCCTTTTATTCTTTAATTTTTGAGTTCCAACCACAATCATTTTTGTTGAATTATGGGAAAAAAAACCAAAATTGACTGAATTCCAGCATACGAAGATAAATTGTGAAAATATGTCATTCCTTGCATCCAGCCAACTACCTTAACAGAGTGTCGGTCTAGTTCAGTCACACAGTGCACAGTCCTTTAATTATTGTACAGTTTCTGGCCCATCTGATTCAGAAATACTCTCTGATTTCTTGCAAAAGAACCAAAGTGGTAAATTTAGCCCATGAACTGTGAACCAAATGAGAGTTAGCATTTAGCTGAGTCATTAGAAGGTGCAGTGTCATATATTTCCACCAGACTACCCAAGTTGAATTTTCAGGGAAAGCTTGAAAATTAGCTTCAACTCAATTCTCATTTTCAAAAGAAAAGTATTTCTAGTCATTTCTCCCAACATTGCCCATCACTCATGCAAAAATCAGGGAAGATTAGCTAAGAATGTTATTCTGTTCCTCTAAGATGTACTTGAAAAGAACGGTATTTATATATATTTTTTGGTGTAGTCACTTACTCCCTGGTTTCTTTCCCTTTAGCAACCATTTATCCCTTTCTCTGGGTCATTCCTGGTTAAACCATTCTCTCCCATGGTGAGGTATAGGTAATAGAGATCCTTTTGCTGAAAAACCTCAGAGTGGCCACTGTGAGGCGCCCTAGCTTGCATACAAGGGTGTTATATTATTTAAAGATACATAAATAGTGTCTTGTACTGAAATATCCCCTTCAGCTAGGAGCTACAAATTCAACACAGACTCCGACACTACAGGATTTGATAACACAAAGGAAAGATTCTGAGAAATGTGAAAGTCAGAGAGAGCATAAACACCACCCCCAAGAAAACTCCTTTAAAGAAGACCACCTCTCATTTCCTTTCGTGCTCACACATTCACCAGATTATATAAGCCAACCCCTTATTTCTTTTTCTCCCTTAATTTTGGCATTAAATGTTTTAATTTCATATTTAAAGTTTCTATAAAATCACCACTCTGAGTATGATAAACAATGTGATATTTACAAGCACCGCTGCCTCTTTATAGCCCATCCCTTTAAAGTAGTCACTCTGAAGTGGGTATCTTGGACCAAATAAACAGGGGTGAGTGTTCCAAAATGAAATACATGTTGTTCCAATCCAATCTTTTAATAATATTCAATATCTATCAATTATCTCTGTATCTATTTTTCTATCTTTCTGACCACTTAAAATTTGAACTTTTTCTCTTTGTAGCAATAGAGGTATCACATTGAAATTACATTAAAGAACAATTTATTCATTCTGCAAACATCTTTATTGTCCATTTTCAGTTCTATGGAAGTAAAACGATGTAAACAGGGACATTCTGGAGAAGAGAGCATATCAAGTTGCTCCTTTCCTTGGAAAAAGCATAGGATCAACTATGGGAAGTGGATAAAAGAAGACAGATCGCTTTTACTCTACATCTTTTTTGTATGTGCACATTTATCTTGGATGCCTCTGAGAGTATGGTGAAGACCTGTTCCCTTTGAGGCTCAGTACTTCAGAATATTTCTAAGGGAATATGGCCAAACAGGACAAGAGTTTTCCTCCACTCCCCAAGAAAACTTACCATGAAAGAGAGAAAAGTCTGTCCTGGTCCTCCTGATGCAATTCTAGGGTACAGGCTTCTGTAAGTGAGAACTCCTTGTTATAAAGACTGGATCACTTTGGAACTTCTCCCAGCCAAGCCATCCTATATGAGCCTTAGGGTAAACGACTGTGTGTACATGTGGTGTAAATAGCAGGGGAGGCCAGGTTCACCTTGTGTGACAGAACTGTGTGTCACACTAAGAAGAGAGGTCATCTCCCACAGTGAATCCCAAGAAACAACTTTGACATCACTTTTCCAAATAGGGTTTCTTCTAACATCACAACATTTTTTTTCCATTTTGTGTGTATGTGTGTCTGTGTCTGTGTGTACCATGAAACTAAAGAATTGTATATTCCATACTTTGAATTAATTAATAAGCAAGCACAAGGAAATGATACTTGTCTGCAGAGGGTGCATGCTGGAAAGTTGTATAGGAAAAATTTGAATATTTAGAATGAAGTCAAATGATGGAGGACCTTGAAAAGAGAAGAGAAAGGCTCAGATTGGTAAAGTAGGCAACTGAAGACAGCAGAAATTGTTAAGGTGTATAAGATATGGTTAAAGTCTGTTTAGGGAAGATTCGTTTGGTGGTGATGCTAAGATTCTTTGAAAGGAAAAAAAGTTACTTAATTTCTGTACATTTTAATGTCCTCACCTGTAAAAAAAAATGGTGAATAATAATACCTCCTATTTCACAAAGTTTGGGTGAGGAGTAAGTGAATTAATACATTTAGAACACAAATATGTACAGTCCTCAATAACATTATCATCACCATATGCAACCACCATCTCCACCATCCTCACCATCTTCATCATTTTCTTCTCTTTCCAAAAAAAGCACATGCAAAAAGAAAAAAATCCCTATAAATAGAGAGAGATAATCCAGGTTTATGATTCTTAAAAAAGTTTTACAGATGATGAGGCCAATTCCTGCATCCAGTCAGGAGCAGGACACGTTGGATAGACGACATAGTGGCGCAAACTGTCATTTTGTACACACAAAAACTCGTCATATTTGTCTTTCCCATAGACTTATATGTAAATATAAGCATTAAAATACAATATGAAGTTAAATTTTTTTTATTATTATGAGGCATCTTATCCATACTGCCTTTCTCTCACCACGTCTTGTAGAAACTTTATTTTTTCCTTTAAAATGTAGGCTTTTTGAAAAATATAATTAAAGTTACTGTTAATTAATACTTCACTATTTAAATTTTATTTTTGACATTTATTGTTTTCTTTCTAATTTTACAAGTAACACATGTTCATTGCAGACAACTAGAAATACATAAAAGCATAAAGTAAAAATTAATCCCCAGCCCCCAGAGACAACCCTCACTGCTATTGATGGTTAATACATCACTTTAATACCTATTTCCTCCTATGCTTTTTAAATTCAAATTACATACTTTATCTGTTAACTGAGAATACAAAATAATTTTCAGATAGTCAGCTAGAACACCTCATGAGTACCTGTGTGTGTTGTGTGTGTGTGTGTGTACCATACTCATTCTTGATTTCTTGAATTATAATACAAATTTACTTTGCCATAAAATAGATCAAATGTTAAAAAATTATTTAAGAAAGATTTTATTATATATCACTTTTCTTTAAGCAAGAGTTTTGGAGATTTTTATCCCTCTAAATATCCATGTACTTGCAGTAATAAAATGACTCTCCTTCAATTGTATCCAAATTCTTTACACAAAATTAAATTCATAATTCCACTTTTATAACTAGTGTTAAATTAACAGAAATTAAAATACATTATCACATTTCCAGATTCTTTTTTTTTAATTAACTGCACAGCATACATATAACAGAAAACTGCATTATCAAGGGCACAGAAATTAGCCCCACCAGCCAATACCATACTTCAGTCAAGCTCAACCGACCTTATTACCTAGATTTGGCTGTGTACCCTCAGGCATGTTATGAACCACATGAGCAGATGACTGAATGAGAAAAAAATATCTCCATTAAGAAAAAAATTGAGATTTTGGATTCGGCTGCCTGTCCATTAGTGACATAAAGTGCTGACAAGCAGAACAAACAGTGAGCAATGTAATGTCAGGGCCTCTAGTGAAATGAAGTTTCATAACTTCACTAGGGTTGATGGATGGGTAATAATGACATTTTCAAGTGTAGGAATATACTCTATTAGGAACATCATAGAATTATTCTGCACAAAGTAGTTGTTACAGCTTGGTTGCTCGGGGAAGATGACTCCATAGAGTAAGAAAACAGTCATGTGCTTATAAATGTTTAATCAGGTTAATATTCTGTTGCTCTTCACCATGCCAGAGAACGTCACTTATTTGGAGTGTAATAGTTTAGAATAGAATTCTCTTAGACAGTCAAAGGACAGTAGAGAATTCTACAACATCAAATACTCAAATATTTGACATTAACAACGTTGTAAATCTGACATGAACAATTTATCAATTTACTGGGAAACTTTGCAAAAATGCATTACTGAGGGTGTTATCTGAATAGTAAATAATCTTTTAGGTCTTTGCAAAATGCAACTTACCATATTCGTTATAGATTAAATCACAAATACAACTATCAACTTTCAACCAGTCAATTTGCAAAGGAACTGTGTGTCACTAATTTATGTCTTAACCTTAGACAAGCTGGTTGCAGTAACATGAGGAATAAAATTGGATGATTTTTGTAGCTACGTGTTCACATTTATACCATTTGGTCTTTAAGGATAAACAAGGGAATATTGTTTTTTTAAGAAAGGAAGATTTGCTGGCATCAAAACTCACTTCAGGGCTCACAGAATCACAATTTTTAAAAAAAAACTTTTTCTAAAAAGCATAGAGAGCCTATGTTTGAATGGTACTTGGCTACTCAGATGTCCCTGGGATTATGATTTCCAGGATCCGTAAAGACATTTCAGCCCCACCTGAATAATAAAAATCAATTGATAAGGAATTTTCATTACAGTCCTAAATTTTACAAGTGATGATTTTACTCTAAAACTTTCAGCAGATGATACTATGCAAGTCATGTATTATAGAAAACCAAACAACTCAGTAAAGTTTGATTGCCACAAAATAACATTTTCTAATTTGTAAGCTTTTATTTTCTAAATAATTTATTTAATTATAAAATTAAAATAATCTTGTTTTAAATGTTTGTCTAAAGTGAGATTGTTCAACCACTTCACTTATTTTTCAGCTAAAAAAAGAATAAACTTCAAAGTTGAAGAAATGAACCATCCTAGGGCAGAAAAAATAGAAAGAAAGATAGAGAGAGAAAGAGGGAGGGAGAGAGGGAGGGAGGGAGGGAGAGAGGGAGGGAGGAAGGATATTGTGAACAAAGAATCATGAGGTCAGAGAAAGATTTATCTGAAGTCTTTCTGTAATCACACATCCAGAAATGAGGATATGACGATGGAAACAGTGATATTTTCCAAACATTTTACAAGTGCCATGTACTGTACTAAATAGATACTCATATAATCTTCACAATTATTCCAGGAGGTGGATACTACTGTTATCTCCATTTTATTAAAAAAAGAAGAAAGAGAGAGAGAGAGGGAGGGAGGAGAGAAAGAAGGAAAGAAAGGAAGAAGGAAATTCAAGAACTACAAAACTCTTTTCTTTCCATCTCTTTTTCTTCTTTTGTCCTGCCACCTGCCTTCCTTCCTTCTTCATTTTTTCTTTCATTGCTTCCTATTATGGGTACAGTGTTCATTACATAATGCCCCTGATGACCTCACTACCTTGTAATAAGCGGGGGAAAAACTGTCAATGGTACCTAAGAGTTTTACTTGCACTATTCTATTTTGTATTTATGAAAGGCAGCTTCATAATTAAAGTCCAGGATCTTCTGCAATTTAAATTCATATTATATATCGATCCAGAGATGCTGTCTGACTCTGGCATGTATTTTTCTACATTACTGAACATGCCAACAATGCAGCATTTCTCAGCCTGAACTGTATCCTCAGGAGGAATTCAGGGCTGGAATTGCTTGGAGTATTACAGGCAAAGTGTTCACTGAGAGGGAAATGGAGCAAAAACAGTTCCATTGCCTAAATAAATTAATTGATTTAAGACATAAGAAGGAAAAAAGGGAAAATTTTGTTGACTACCCACTATTTAACTCTATCTTGAAGAGTAGGTTTAAGGTGGCAAGTGTCTGAGCGTTTCCATCAGAGGTGTCCTTGTTCATACCTCTACACAGAACAATTAGTGTGAACGGTTCTGAGGTACACAGCCCTGCTCAGGCAACCACATATTTTACAACATTTATTGCTGAAACTTCAAACTCTATTTCCTTAGCAGGATCCCTGGACTAACTTCTTAGTGTTAGCTGTACAGGCATTTCTATCAAAATAGCAATTGGATCTAGAGTTAGTTTTTGATACTACATGAGAATCACAGGCATCCCTTGGGGAAATATATCTTCTAAAAATCTACGGGTATTGACCACATGTCTGCAGATGTCTTTTATCACTATTAGTTGCTTTTATATGTCAACTATGAAATACCTTCTAACACATTGAGCTATTCAGGTTGAAATTGCAGGGAATTGCACGGTACTGGTGAAAATCTCTCCCTTGTGAAAGGCTGGATGCAAAAATACAATGTTCCAGAACTGTTTTATATATGTCTGTGTACATATGTACATGATACTTTAATATTCCTCATTCAAGCATTTCATTCACTATGACAATAAATTGTCATGTTAGTCACTTTTTCTATATGTAAACAGGATACATGAAGATGACAGATGCAGACACAATTCTGTATTTATCAAAATAAACCCTCATATCAGCCTAAACTCTAAGTTGCATTTCAAGAAAGAAAATTCAAATTGGCTCAACATAAAAGTGGAAAACAACAGCTTACATAATTTAACAAGTCCAGGAGTGGGTATCTGGCTTCAGGCTTAGGTGTTCATTGATATCTCTCTCCCAATTCTCTTTTTGGAATCTCTCCCAAGACTCACAGAATTTTATTTATTTAATGTTTTAGAGTCAGTCAGCTATGATTATTTATTTTTATAGATGCTAAGATTTTCATGTTTTCTCACGTGAAACATTCCTCTAGGTCAAAAGTAGAGAGTATATAAAGTTTACTCAGGGAACTATCACTTGCATCTGTGTTCTCCTGTCATCTCCTTTCATCACCATCCTAGGGTCATCCATTTTCTTCAGGCTTTTAAATTTATTTTCCTAAAACTATAAAGTTGATTTTGTGATTTTTTTTCAGTTGCTCTATTTCAAATGTTATTATCTCCTATTATTTCTCTCTTTTTTTGGTATTTTTTTCTCTTATTTATTATTGATCATTTTAATTAGTGGTTTACTTATTTTGATTATTTTTCAAAAACTCGGCTTTTTAATTGATTAAGTAGTTTTGTTATTTCTATGCTTTCAACCTCTTCGATCTCACATTTTATATCCTGACTCTGCTTACTTTGTTTTTTCCTAACTTTTTGAATTATATGTTTAATATGTTTATTTCAGTCTTTTATCTTTATTAATATAGTTACTTAAACCTATACATTTTCCTGTGAGCATTGTTCTAGCTGTTCCGTGAATTCTTATATATAAATGAGTGCATGACAATTATTTTCTAGCAATTTTGGAAGTTTGGTTTGTATTTTTCCTTGACCCAAGCAATGTTTAATAGACATTAGTTTTTTTAATTGTCAGATGAAAATATCTTTTTTATTTTATTGTTATTAATTTCTAGTTTTAATTGCCATCAGTGTTGTTTGTATGATTTCTATACTATAGACCTTATTGAACTATTCTTTGTGCCATGACATAGATGTAGGTGCATAGAATATTAAATAGGATTGACTTTCACAAATATTTCATGAGAACTTGAAAGATGTGTGTGTGTGTGTATACCTTGCTTTCACCAGTAGTAGTAGTACATATATGCTCATAAAAATCTTCCTCACTCATTATAATATTTTGATCTTCCATAGGCCCCTTTACTTTTATACACTTGTTTTAGCTTAGACTGAGAGAGGTATTTCAAAATTCTGTCTTAGTTTGTTTCCATTTTTCCTTGCCTCTCCTTTGGTTTCATTATTATTAAGGTGCCACTATGTTATTTGGTGCATAGATAAGTCTTACATCCTCATTTTGAAATGAAGCTTTTTTCACATTATAAATAATCCTTTTTTTTTTTTTAATTGCTCCTGGTGCTGAATTCTGCTATGTCACATATGAAGATCACAAGCCCTGGTTTCATTTTGTTTCACTGTCAGGTGACTTTGACTCATCTCTTCATTTTTAGGCTTTTGAAATCACTGTTAGATGTATTTACAGTATAAAGCATACAGCTGGGTTTTGCTTTATGACCCAATCTGAAATCCTTCTTAGCAGGTGTGTTAAGTCAATTATATTTATCTACATGATGCATACTTGGTCTCAAGTTTTGTTTTGTTTTGTTCTTTCGTGGATTATTTACTTTGGTTCTCTCACTATAGGCTTGTTTTCTCTGCTTCCTTTTTTTTTGGTAAATGTCTTTAGTTTTCTTTGAATTTCTTCTGCTTTTAAGAAGGTTAATATTTTCATTTTAGTGCCACCTTCACAATAATGTCATTACACAGAGCTTGTAGACCTCTTTTCTTTACTTAAGCTTCTCCTTCTTTTCTCAACTTTAAACTCTTTAATTTCCATCTTTTATCTCAGAGACAATCAAATATAGCTAATTCTGCTTTACACGTCTTCTCTCTCTTCTCCTCCTATATTTTTTAGTTGCAATATTTCTCTTAGATTGTACAACAAATAACATATAACTCTCCCATCCTTATACCCACATTTATTTTAGTCTTAATTCTCAATTAAACATTATTTAATGCTTATCACTAGCTCTTTTGCTGAAGTTGCCTCAACCATATGTTGGTTGGATGAAGCTCATTCTCTACTGTCCTGCTGTCCCTTTTTCACATTTTGCTTTGCATTTGGGAGTGGGGGATGGAAGCGCTATATTATTATTATTTTTTTTTACTTTCCAGTAGCCACTGCTCTGTTCCACTGGGTCTCAAATGAGTTCCTGATACTTCCACTCAAAATTGGGTCTTTCCTTCAGAGGCAAATTCAAATGAATATTATCTATGTTCTACCAGCACTCAGATTCTGCTGCAAGCTCTGGGGCAGTCCCTAAGGAGAAAGATTATTTTAAAAGATCATCTTTTTAGTCTCCTAAATTTTAGGCTGCTCTAACCTACAAAACTCCCAACTTTAATATGAAAGAAATCTGTTATAAAGACTTCCTTTTACCGTAAAGAATTTGACAAAAATTTTAATTAAAACAAGAAGAAAAATGGAAACCACTAAAACTACAATCACATTCAAAACTGTATAAATATGGTTATTTTATAACATAAAATTTGATACGTTCAACAATAATTTATTTCCAAAGTGCTCTATTTCTGGCACCATCTGCTTACCTCAGGGAAGAAAGTCCACATTTTCTTGTGTTTAAATGCATAGTACACTGATTTAAAATGTGTGTCACATAAACAACGCTGGTATATCCCAATTTATATTTACAGATGGTTTACCCCCAAGTGTTTCTTAAATAAGTGTGAAGGGGGAAAAGCCAGAATTTAATAAAAATAACCTCAGTGCTTCTTAATAGAGACATGAGTCAGAATAATTTCAGTTCCTTAAGTTTTCAAGTTTTAGCTTAATTTTCTATTACATTCATTATTCTTTTAAATATTAAAATTCTTAAAAACACTTTAAAAATCTCATATCCCCTAGGCATCTCCAGATTTGAAAGGAAATAGCAAAAATAATTCTGAAATCAGTGACATTTAATGAAATGCATTGTGACTCCTTTGGAATAAAGAAAACTCATTTTTGTTAATGTTGGCAGGTAGAAACCACTCCTTCCCTTTTACAATTTACACTTCATTCTCTAACATGGATATTAAGGAGGTATGTATGTGTAGAGAGTGTGTTTTCCTTTTGTTTGGAAGCTTGAAGTGAGGAGAAAACAATCTTCTATGACCTGTGATGGGCATCCACTTGTCTAAGATTATTTTGGGATTGAAAAAGGTAAATGAATAAACATGTGCATTATGTAGGTAAGTACAAAGATGTCTTATGTACTTATTAATAAATAATGAGACATATAAGTATCACTGGAAGAGAAATGTTTTTGAAAGTCTTTCATATTATCTTTGAAAAATAGTATTATAAGTTGAAGTAAATATGAATATTTTTCTTCAGTATAATCCTTCCTAAAATTATAGTTATTTTTTGAAAAATAGTCTTTCATAACTAGCACAGGTAATAGGGTAAATTATACCAATGGACCACAAAATAAGATCACTTTAGTTTTATCACATGACAATGACTATTACTTGAAACATGTCACTTTCATTTCATATTCAGGGATGATTTTCCAAGGTCAGAAAATTATAGAAGGAAAATAATTGCAAAGGTCTTTTCAATAGCATTTTCTCCCCCTCTATACCTAATAAATGAAACAAACAAAATATAAATACAAGTAAAATGGTTAAATATGCAGAAGTCTAATTTTTATTTTAATATTGTAAAAGTAATTGTCAGGATATTAAACGCTGATAACTCATTTAGTGACCCGGGTAGAGTAGCTAATGTACAGGAGGAAGAATCATTTTCCCCCTATTCTTCTGAGTTTTTAGCCGAGAACACCATAGTTAAAGATATTAACAAGAGAAAAACAAACAGAAGTTTATTAACAATATCCTTATGTGTACATGGGTAATAGGGGGAAATGAGTATGTCCTTAAGATGGCTTAGAATTCAGAATTAAGTACCAGCTTAAGAGGAAAAGTAGGGGTTGGGGTAGGCATTTTAGGAGAGTCAGTGATTTTTTAGGAAAGATGAATGGGCCCTTAGACTAGGTGGAAGGTAAGACAGTTTGTGACTAAGTTTGTCTGGGTGTGGTGTCAACTTCTAGTTTCCTCTCCTATGATCAGACTCTGTTGATGCAACTCCCAAGGAGAGGAATTATGACTCAGTTCCTTTTGAAGGAGCTGTCTTCAGGCCAATAAGGAGAGTTCAGAGAAAGCTTCTCCCTGCATTTACTGTTTTTCAAGTGTCTATAGCTCCAAAAAATCAATAAGTTAAAATATTGTGGGGTGGCATATTCTGCTACTCTTCACAATCTAAGGACATGTTCCATGTAGGAGCATGATTTTTCAATCAAAACGTTTCTTCTGATCCCAGATCAGCTCCTGACTTGCTGCATGATCATAGGCCAGCCACCAAGTCCTCCATGTCTCAATTTCATCATCTCTGTTTTTGTGACAATAATGAATATTCTGCATGTCATGGTAAAATTTAAATGGAATGGCAGCTCTGAAAAGTAATTTGAAAATTCAAAAGCCCTGCACACATGCTCAGTCACGTATGTGGAGTCCTTGGTTTTCTTTTGCAGTAGGAATTAATGGATAACACAATCCAGCCCCAGGACCTCTTTCTACATTTGTTCTCTAAGTTTTTATATACAAAGGGATGCTTGGAATAACATTCACATAATATTAATGATAATTATCTCTGGATGGTGGGTTTGTGGATTTTTTTCTGCTTTCCTTTACATTTTCCTATATAGTTGAGTAGTTTTATATGAAGTATAAATTATTTTACAAATAGATATTTTCCTTAGGCAAAATTTAAGGACAAATAAAACACAAACAGAAAATTTCCAACATAGTGCTATATCTAAGATACATTTTAATCACCATAAAATATTCCTACATAGCAAAAATTTAAAGGGTATACAAATGATCATAGAAGTTATAAAATGCTTGCTCTTCTAGTAATGAAATAAATGCACATCTTTTTTAAAAAAGTTTGTTATTGTAAAACTGCTGAAAACCAAAGTCAAAATGAAGATCTTCAGGCAGTGAAGGTGGGGTGGGGGAGCATATTACCTGCAAATTAGCAACAATAGGAGTAACAGCTGACTTCTCAACATAAACAAGAAAAGTCATAAATTAAAAGGCGGATTCTAGAACTCATATAAAATACATAGAGACAACAATTACCAAGGCAATCTTAAAGAAAAAGAACAAAACTTGAAGGTTTATGCTCCCAGGTATTAAGAATAATTACGAGGATATATTAACTAGGACAGTATAGTACTAGTGCAAGGTGAGAAAAATAGGCTAATGAAAGAGATAAGACAGAAAAAGGTCCATGTAAATAATCACCTTAGTTTCTTTTTGTTGGTTTTTTTGTTTTTTACCAAGTGAGGCTGTGATGCAGTAGGGAAAGGACGGAACTTTCTATAAATGATGGTGGACCAACATTAAAAATTTAATCACCGCAATTTCCTCCTATGCATAAAAAATAAATCTTAAGCTACTCCACACAGTACATGAAAATAAATTACATCTAATGTGAACAGTATTACAATCAACATTTTTTAAATAAACATAAAGAATAACTTCATGTACTAGAAGTAAGTTAAGATTTCTTAAGAAGGACCAAAAAAAAAAAAAAAGAAATAAAAAAGCAAGCCATAAAAAGGGACAGACATTTGCAATGTATGTAACGGACATGATCCGTATCTAGAGTATGCAAAAGATTCCTATAAATCAATTTAAAAAGGCAGGCAATCCAGTAGAAAAATGTGTTTGAACAGATGTTTCATACAAAAGAATATCCAAATGTCCAATAAACACACTGAAAAGAAGCTCACCTTCATTAGTTATAGGATATCCACATTAAAACCACAATGAGGGGCTTCCCTGGTGGCGCAGTGGTTGAGAGTCCGTCTGCTGATGCAGGGGACACAGGTTCATGCCCCGGTCCGGTAGGATCCCACATGCCGCGGAGCGGCTGGGCCCGTGAGCCATGGCTGCTGAGCCTGCGCGTCCAGAGCCTGTGCTCTGCAGCAGGAGAGGCCACAGCAGTGAGAGGCCCGCGTATGTGTACCGCAAAAAAAAAAAAAAACCACAATGAGATGCCACATCACACGCACACCAGAATGTCTACAATGAAAGCAACAGACAATACTAAGTGTTGACAAGGATATGAAATGTGGAATTCTCATACAGTGCTTGTAGGACTTTGTGAAACTGTTAGGCTTTATTTAGTTTATCTGAACATACATGTACCCTATCACCCAGCAATCCTACTCTAAAATATATACTAGCAGAAATGTATACATATGTTCATCAAATGACATATATATGAGAACACTCACAGCATCACAATTCTTTACAGACAAAATCTAGAAACAACACAAATGTCCAGTAACAGTAGATAAATTGTATTTTTTCATGCAAAGCAATTCTCTATTGCTACATGTAACAACATAGATGAATTTCATAAATATAACTCTAGGTGAAAGAAGCCAGATTCAAACAAGAGCACACTGTATGATTTCATTTCATATGACTTTAGGTTCAACAGCAATAGAAACTAAGGTGTTATAAGTCAGAATAACCATTAGTTTTCAGGGGAGTGACTAGGAAATGGAAGGAAAGGACATCTGGGATACTAGTAATTTTCTAATTCGTGATCTGGATAGTGGTTACACAGGTATATTCACTTTATAAAACCCATGGAATTATAAGCATAACATATTTAAATTTTAAAAAGGAAAAGCATTCAATGTGATAGTTTTCCAGCTATCATCATTTTTTTTTTCAGGACAATATCTATAGTCAGAAATGAGGCAGGAAATATTTTATAATTCACTTAATGGAATAGATATTGATGTCAATTTTCTGGAAACAATTGGATAATATCTAGAAAAAGCTTTAAAAAAGGATACCCTTTTATCAAATAACACAATTTCCAGGACTTTCACCTATAGAACTAATCAGAGATATAAAAATAACCTTATGTGAAAGAATATTTCACACAGTAATATTTCTGTATCTAGACATTAAAAACAAACTAATTATTTAGAGATTAAATGCATATATCATGATACGAATTTTGATGACAGGCTCAAAGCCATTTAAATTCATATATTCAGACAGCATTTTCTGACTAGTACAATCTTAAAATTAAAATACTAAATGATAAGCTGGTTACAAAGCAGTATACAAAATGATTAAAATTATACTTAAGAATATATTTTTATATATGAAGCTAAACACAGTTTTCTCTGAGTAAGGAATTGATTTTCTGTATTACTTTTTTCATATATTCTTATATTTTCTAGTTCTAAAATAAGCATATATTACTTTTATAATGGAATTCATCAGGTATATTTTTTAAAAAGTAATCTAATAATACAAAAGTCTAAAGCAGGCATTTACAAATAGCATCATTTATTTTTTAGCATCATTTATTTTTTCCACTTTAAATGAACGTATGTCTTCAGATTTTCAATCTGTTTTCATACTATTGTATCATAAATTTTACTAAGCTTTTCTTTATACTGTTTGTTATTCAAGTTGTTTCCAATTTATTTTGCAAATTCAGATAATACTACAACGAACAACTTCCAGATATAACTTTTGCTACTGTTAAATTAGTTCCTTACTATAAGATACGCAGTGTGAGAATCCTAAGTCAAAAAGTATAAATAAAATATCCAGCAAAATTTAATTTGCTAAAGAATATTTAACTTACTACTTTGAAAGTATTCAAGTCTCTCTTATGCATACAGGGGAAATGAATATCTGAGTGTTAATAAAGTTGAAAGGTTATCAGTGAGGGCTATGATCAAATATAACCATAAAAAGGTAAAATATAGTTGGTGGAAGAGAATCCCATGTTTGAAAGGAAAAAAATGCAAACATTTAGTATGTGCCATCTGATTAAAGCCCATCATCACAGCCACGTTGCCCATTGCTAGATCAAGCCCTAAATAACTATTGTTCTACCTCTTTGGATTACACACGCTTATTAGTTAGTTGTCTCCAGTTGTTGGCTGAGACTTAATTCAGGTCAACACTCAAGATGTTGTGTACAGAAAGCTATTATCTTTAAATCTTGGTAGGATGTGTCTGCCTTTTGTAGCTCCAAATTGCCCTGCCTTTATTGTCACCATGTATCACGTTTGTATCAAATTTCCCTTCTACTATTTTTGCTGCCTCATCTATATCATTATGTATCTCCCAGCTTCAAGCCCCAGTTGAGCTCTTTCCTTAGATTAGTTTTCCCCAAGTGTATTACCTTGTGTTTTCCAGGCTGTGTCTAATTTGGTTATGTTCTTCTATATCTCACACTTGCTGATCACTCAGTAAGTGTAACGTAATTGTTTGAAATCTACTGCTACACTTTGTTTTGGAATAGTTCCCTGAACTCTAAATACCTGAGCATGAAAATAATTAAGGTGAAGTATTGAATACAATTGATTTTTTTGTACAAAATATTCAATATGCTCTTTAGATTTAAGGCACTAAAAAGGCTTCCTCTGGATGATATTAAAACCCATTCTGGGCTTCCCTGGTGGCACAGTGGTTGAGAGTCCGTCTGCTGATGCAGGGGACATGGGTTTGTGCCCCGGTCCGGGAAGATCCCACGTGCCGCAGAGCGGCTGGGCCCGTGAGCCATGGCCGCTGAGCCTGCGCGTCCGGAGCCTGTGCTCCGCAAAGGGAGAGGCCACAGCAGTGAGAGGCCCGCGTACACGTACCGCAAAAAAAACCAAAACCAAACAAACAAAAAACATTCTGTTGTTAATGCATATTCTGTAAATCCTACTGTTTACACATTTATTTTCATTGACAATAGTACAAATTTATTCTACTTACTATCCAGAACTCTTTTAAGTTACAACTAAGTTACCAGTGTATTGCAAAATGTTTTGATGAACACAAGAGTGAGGAATTGGGAGGAAAATAATATTTAACCATATCACTGCAGAGGAAATTGGTATTTACAGGGTCTACTAATGTAGCTGTCAAGGAGACAAATGTAACTCAACCAATTTGATGGAGTTATGTTTCTGGACCAATTTATCTATATTGCAGAGGGATAAGCAAGTCAATTTTTGATACTGAAAAAATCAGGTAGAATGTCAATTCTAAAACAATAACATGATATTCTATATCAATGTGTGATAAGTACAAATGGCATATTTTTTATAACATATCATTTTATCCAGTCTTAATAAAGTATCTGTTCTTTAGAGATATAGTCTTGGTTTGAGACCAATCAAATATTTTAATAGTAAAGATAAAATGAGACACTGCAATAAAAGTAACAAACATTGATGAGGACCCTCTCCTTCCAGAAATGTTCACGCCCTCAGTATCCATGATAATATGTCTTATGTTGTCTCACATTTCCCACACCCAAAGAAAACTCCTACAAGAGAAAAAGGAAAAAGCAATTATTAGGAAAGGAGATCCTTGAGCATAAAGAGAATTCTCATAGAGAACCTAACCCGCTGCTCAAGTTATTTAATCTACATCTGTGTATTTCAAGTTACAGATGAGATGGGGGATTTGAGCAATCCCTGTATGTTTTCTTTACCATTCTTTCTTCTTATGTACAGATTAGAGGCAAAAAAAAACAATAATTCTTAAACTAAAATGTGCCTGTGGTCTTTATTTCTACAACACTATAGAATTTGTTACAAGATAGATAATGTTTCCATATAAAGAAGTTTAACTGCTCAAATGGAAAGAAAAACATATAATAATAAAATGGTTTCACCCAGTCTGTCATTCCATCGCAAAGAATATTAGAGAGAAAAAATTTCAACATTCACTTTCAACAGAATTAATTTCAAAAAGCTATGCTATAATTTTCTAATTTGAGTTAAAAAAATCAAATCATCAGAATTACTTTAACTGGCTTCTCTATTTGGAGCATCGGAAGTCACAAAATTGCTGTTGTGTTTAGCTAGATTTCTTCTGCTCCTGAGGGAGACCATATATTCAAAATTATTGCCTTACTTTTCATACATGTATAAGAAAACTTGAAATTGAAAACGGACAAAATTAATTTGGATGAAGTAAATTGACCTAAATGAAAGGTCACGCTTCACAGAGTGAAATATACCACATTTTCTGCAGCTGTACATTTTTGATTGTCATTTTAGGCATGGCCCTAAAGTAACTACTAACTTTCTAATAAATATATATATAAATTAATTTATTTAATTTTGACCGTGTTGGGTCTTTGTTGCTGCGCAAGGGCTTTCTCTAGTTGTGGCGAACAGGGGTTAGCCTTCCTTGCAGTGCCAGGCTTCTCATTGCGTTGGCTTCTCTTTGTTGCAGAGCACCGGTTCTAGGTGCACAGGCTTCAGTAGTTGTGGCATGCGGGCTCAGTAGTTGTGGCTCCTGGGCTCTAGAGCTAACTTGTGAAGTAGTATTGCTGATACTTCATATGATTTTTGTATTCTGAGGAGTCTGTACTCAGTGATATAAATATACACTTGCTGGAAGCCTCCTCAGCATCTACTTCACACATATCTTCAACCAGCGATTGTTTTACAGCTGACCCCCCGGCAGGCTTCTTGCATCTCCCCAGCACAAGACATAGGTCATAGTATTATTGGTCAGCATGTCAAGTGGCTGGCAGGGAGAGCAGTGTCTAATGCTTCTCTCATCATCACCTGACATTAGCGTTGACTCTCTTTAACCACTTGTGTTCAAGGGTCATTCATTTTAGCAGTGCATACCTTACAGTGTTGTCCTTAAAGAGAAAAGTTAGATATATTACATTAGGAAAGTATTGGACAGAAACAGGCTAATGCTGATCGTCTTTCAGATTTAATCATGTGTTAAAGTAAGCACTCTGTTCTTTGCACGTATGTTGCACATACTAATAGAAGAGACCATAGCAGAAACTGAAAATATAAAATACCATACCAGTTTTGATATACTTCTATAACTCTATTAATAAATTTAAAAACATGAAAAATTTAGACAGATGCTAAAAAGGATGGGAAACCTTGACAATAAACACAAAATGAGACTGTCTTGGGAAAATAAGACCTATGTTCACCAATGCCAATGAAGCTTAGAGTTTAAGTAATTATAGATCTTCTTCTAAGGCATGTTCTTTCTAATCCCATTTTGCCTCCGATCTGCTTTCCCAATCTGTTATCACTGGTCTCTGAACCCTTTTTCCCATCTTCCACGCTTCTTCGTTCTCCAAAACTATTGTCCTGCGCTCTTTGAAATGTATAGTTAATCCTTAAACTCTTCTCTGTTTATTTCACATTGTTGCCATGACATAAACCTGGCTGTTTCCCAGTGAGACTATTTCCCTTGACGTCTCCCAGAGTAACGAGTCTTTTACTCCTCACTTCTCAAGCAGAGAAACTTGGGACCTGCAGTGGAAAGTAGCTATCTCTTGCTTCTTTCAAACCATTTTCCAGCAACTTTCCTCAAAAACTGCAAATTTGCGAAGTTCATGACATCAGACTATACCACTTACTTTTCCTTTCTTGTGGTCTTGGATGTACCTCATTCACTGATGACTTGATATTGAATCAACACAAATCTAAGACCCCTGAAGGAATCATGCACGTATCTGTAAAGGATAACTGGACCCAGGCACCCCAAGTGACTTTGATTAAAAATAGAATAATAAGAAATTGGGATAAAGAATTTTACACTTTAATTTCTTTGAACTGTAACTCATAATAACAAGAGTATATGATTTCAGACTTTATTCCTTTGATTTTAGTGTTTTTGGATTTTAACTCAAAAGAATTTAATTTCTGAATCTTATTTTCTTCCTGGAATTAATTTGAGGACATAACATTTGAATTTGAAGCTATCTACTTTGTTAGCATTTTATTATTGAAGAGTCTTTATGCATTTGGAGTATATTAATGTTGTCATTTAACTTCACTTTAGTATCTCTGAGAGGTTCTATGAGATAACATGACTGGATACAATTTGTGATGAAACATATAATTGGGAATGGATTTTCAGTCTTGGGTTTTGTTTTTTTTTTTTGCTGTACGTGGGCCTCTCACAGCTGTGGCCTCTCCCGTTGCGGAGCACAGGCTCCGGACGCGCAGGCTCAGCGGCCATGGCTCACGGGCCCAGCCGCTCCGCGGCATGTGGATCCTCCCAGACCGGGGCATGAACCCACGTTCCCTGCATCAGCAGGCGGACTCTCAACCACTGCGCCACCAGAGAAGCCCCAGCCTTGGGTATTTTAATTAACACTATATTTTTGACCCACAGTGGAGCCTCCTAAGGCCAAAATCTATACAGCCTCAATAATAATGAACAAGAAATAGTTGGTATTAGGGAAGCACTTTGTGAAGGTGGAAAAACGCTTGCCACGTACTTTGTTGATTTTCTCCTCTTCAGGAGGACACACACCTGCCATTGTCCTCAGCTTAGTGGTGAAGTCCAAGTTGATAAGAGAATACAAAGCTGGGAATGTTTGAAAATACTTATTCCTCTCTCCTAATAATTCCTTCTGTGGATAGGGATATCCATTGTCACAACACCCCTGGTCTCTCCCTACCCCTTCTCACTAACATTTAGTGAGTGCTGTGTACCAGGAAATTTTCTAACTGCTTTACATGAATTAACCCATGTGAACCCTATGAGGTACATAGATGTCAACAATGGTTTGTGTCAATAATATAGAACCTTATTACTTCTATACTATGGTGAGACAATGAGATACAAGGAGGTTAAATAATTTGTCCAAGGCCACTAGTGACTGTTATATTGCCAAATCAAAACTCTAATTCTCAGTGTCCATTAGAGTAAGCGTTTCAAGAGCTTTCAAAACCAGTTGAACGCTTTCTTCTTCAGGAACCTTTCTTCCCCCTTGGTTTCTGTTACACACCCAACTTCTGATTGCCCTATTTTCCCAGTGGCCAGTCCCTCTCAGTCTCCTTTAGTAGGTTTTAACTTCCCTGCTTAATCTGTTAATATTGGAATTCACTAGAGCTTTGTCATGCACCCCACTCTTGTCTGTACCTACATTCCTTCTCTGAGTAATCTCATCTGAGACCATGACTTTATAAAGCATCCAAATGCTAATAACATAAATATTTATATCACTGGTCCTCATCTCTACCCTGAAAACTAGAAGTGTAATCCAAATACTTTATTGCAATTTCAACACAGATTTTTAAAAGGCATTTCAAACATAATATGTTTAAAATAGAACTATTGCATCCTTTTCACACACTCCTATCCTGCTCATACCACAACAATCTAGGAGCCATCTGTGATTTTTCCCTTTCCATCATGTAAATGCATGTAAAAGCACAGAAAAAATACATACCAAAGTAACAAATGTTATTGCCTCTAGAACGTATGTTGATGGGGAGAGAATAGGAGGTTATATATGTGTACACATATATATTTGCATGTGTTTTACATGCAAGAGAAAGGGGTAAATTTGAGCTTTTGCTTTTTTCTCAATGTGCCTCTTCATTACTTAACATTTTAAAATGTATTCATATATTACTTTATAAGTCAAAACAGTTTTACAAGTCCAGTTGCATTTCCAACCAGTTCCAGAGCCCAGGCTCTTTACTAATGCAAAATCTACATTTGGGTATGTTGATAACTTGCAGTGTTCTTCTGGGTTGAGAGATAGTAACTGACATATTAGTTGTTTCATAAATGCTACCTATTATTAAAATATTGTTATGCTTATACTTTTAGAGTTGACATTAATCTTTATGCTGTCAGTTTCACCCCTATGAGTCATTACAAAATCTTTATTCTCATCCCTGATGTCGCCTAAGTTCTGGTTCAATATTTCCACTTGTCTTCATCAGAGTTCCACATGAATCTTTTGGCTTTTAATCTACTCTCGCTATTGGGAAATGTTTCAGTGTAATGAAGTTAACCCTAAAATCAGAATCAAAAGATTGTGTTAAAAAATAAGACTGTGTTCAAATCTACCTTTAGCATAAATTGTGTGATTCTGGAATGCAGTTCAATTTCTTCCTTTTTAGTTATTTGAACAGGAAAATTAGAGATTTTAACTCAATGAGGCATAGAGTGCTTGCTAATCTAATTCTGCAACCAGATTGTAGATTTATGAATCATCTGTGGTCCTTCCCAACTCCTTCTTCTTCAGACAAAACATGAAAAATAGTGGCAGTTGAGCTTCTACGCTCATGATCATTTTATGATTAATTTCCTTCTATTCTTCCTTACTCTATCTTAGATTTGTCTGGTATTGTTTAATATCTAGGCTACTACAATATCACCCTGGCTGGCCTCTCTGACTAAAGGCTCCATCACATCCAATTAATACTACATGATGCCACCCACTTGGTTGTCCTAAAGCATCGTTTTGATTATTTTATTCCCCTCCTCAAAAACTTTTGTGACTCACCATGACTTTCAGGAAGAGTAGAACTCTTGTAGTTGACATTCAAGGACAAACATGGCAGGTCTAATTTGTAGCCTTTTCCTGACAGTTTCCCACTCCAAACATGCTATTTGCAAACCTCAGACATGGTTTGTGCTTTTTTGTTTGTTTGTTTACCTCTGTGTCTTTCTTCGCACTTTTTAAAAAAATTTCTTCAACACTACATCCCCCCACAATACTCTGAATATAAATTCCACTCATTTTTCAAAGTCCAGCCAAAGTGCCTCCCCCCTCTGAAGCCTTCACGTATTGTTTTCTTTTATCTGCTTTTGAACTTATTTCAGTATAACGAATACATCATTTTTAACATATTACTCTGCTTTATAATTATTTGCATATACATCTTAAGACCTGTATTTGGTTTCAAGATTTTGGATGAAATAAATCATCACCACAGCACCTAGCGTGACGCCTGGCATGCTGAATGTCCTATAAATATATACGACATGAATTGATGCATTTTTCCTTGAACAAAACAAATAAGGCTTCTTTCTTTCAACTTTAAGTGTCATCAAAAAGCATACGATGAGGCCATTGACATTTTGCGGCATAGATTTACCATTAAAATATATTTTGTTAAGAAATAGCAATAATGTTGAGACGTATTCACATTTATAATTTTCAATCAATGTGCATGATAAAATGAAAACACTGTTGTTCAAAATTGCCTCATCAGAGAAATAGAAACCAAATAAGCAAGTATTGGTCAACTATTTCTGATAAGAATATTTTTTAAAATACCCAGCAATTAAATAATTACATAAACCTTGACTTTTTCTGCAAGCTTGAAAAGCACAAGGTAACAACTGCACTCCCTTTAGTATTGACAGATAATAAAAATTCTAAAGCACAATATAGTAAAGCCTCTGGAATAATCATATTAGGATAAACCTTTTGCTTGGAATTCCAGCCCTGAGTAGATTGCTACTGTGGTTCATAAAGTGCTATATGAATACAATAACCTTCACCTATAAAGATAAAATGACTCTCTACTTTCAGTGAAATATATAGTTGGTGTTTATACATATTCTGCTTGTGAGTAATGATATTGACTAATGAAGAATTTGACTCCTCATGACAAACATTAGTCAAAGAAATTTTTCTGGTAAAGAGATCTGAGCACTAAGAAGTACTTGTTGACATTTAAGTATATACTTTTTATTCACCAAATGTGGAATAAAACAAAAACATTTAATTACATTTATTTGTTAAGCAACTTGATGACTGCTATCCTCTTTGTGGTGCTGTCTGTTCTTAATCACAATTCCTCCTAGCATTCATGAAAACTTCTGGTTGATACACTTTTATGACATGGAATTCCCATGCTATTAGAGCATACTTGTTGCTTCCTGATGACAATGGTTTCCTTAAGGGCAATTTCTGGACACTGATTCCAGACATATTTAAAAGGGCTATTGAGAAATAACTAAAATGAAATAAAAAATATTAGGGCTAAAAGCATTTTTAAACATTGTAAGACATATTGGAAGATTATATGTGCAATATGAGAACCCAAAATAGTACAAAATTTAGAAGAACACTTTATATAAATAGTATAGAAAGGAAATGACATGGGCTCCTAATTAAATCTGAAAATGTGATATTTCGAATTCTTAGACATTGTTGTAATGTTCCTGGCACGTAGGTCCACAAACAATGAACATTTTCTCTACAAATGAGTTTATGGAAGATACAGAAGTGATTTTTCCTTTTGACCAATCTGACTTTGTTTTTTTTTTAACATCTTTATTGGGGTATAATTGCTTTACAATGGTGTGTTAGTTTCTGCTTTATAACAAAGTGAACCAGTTATACATATACATATGTTCCCATATCTCTTCCCTCTTGCATCTCCCTCCCTCCCACCCTCCCTATCCCACCCCTCCAGGCAGTCACAAAGCACCGAGCTGATCTCCCTGTGCTATGCGGCTGCTTCCCACTAGCTATCTACCTTACGTTTGGTAGTGTATGTATGTCCATGCCTCTCTCTCGCTTTCTGACTTTGTTTTATGTCTCCCAAGCCACTCATACAATGATGTTACATAAATACTTCTAGAAGTAACATCTTCTATTCTAGTAAATTTCAGAATCCAACAAAAGCGCAACTTAAAAATTTAGATCATGAAATTAATATGGCAAAATGATAAGATCTGACAAAGTTACAATGGTGGCTAAACATGTTACTGTATATACATCTTTCTGAGCTTCAAATATTTCATAATAAAAAAATCAAAAATGATGGTAATAATTTGCCCACGTTACAATGCTAATTAAGGGCAGAACCAAAATTTAAATTCACTTCTGTTAGACTCAAAAGTTCATGTTTTTTTCCCCACAATATTGTGCTGGTTGTCTCTCCAAAACTGGAAGTATGACATGTGCTTGAACTAGTATATAACCAAGTTAGAAGACCTGCAAGGTGGCTGTAACTCTTTATCACATAGTTATTATCAGCAGAAATAATAATACAAGTGTGGCAAATATGTTGGATGCATATACTACCTTTTTTCCAATGTCTTTGAGATGGTTCAGTAATCCTAGACCAGGAGATTGTGAAAATTATCCCCTATTCTTAAATGGCCTCTTAGGATAGAGCCCACAAGCTTAGAACCAGTCTCTCTTTCTTATAGTCCAAGACATAATTAAAAATAAGGAGCATTAAAAAATTAGATCAGAATATAGTTCTAAAGAAAGCATACACTTAAAAGCTATTTACTACTTTCACATTAAAGTCAATTTTTCACATACAGGCTATAGACAGCTTTAAACTGAGAACAAAAAACTTTAGAAAACTGCATCAAATATAGATATTAGTGTGTCATGGTTACTTAAGAAAATATTTATAATTTTCTTATCCATCAGAATCCATTCTTAAACCCATAGGTTAAAATTGCATAATTGTAGACATGGTTAGGGTCTAAAGATTAGATCAGACTACAAAACAGTAGAAGAATAATTGAGATTAAGTTTTGTTTTTTTCTAGAAAACTGTAAGCATTGCATTACTGAGAATTTAACAGGCTCTTCTCCCCACTTGATAGTGACATGATCCAAGGCATTATAGAGAAGTGAAGGAATCTTCTCCAGACAAGGGCACATAGGCTGATGTAAGGATGCCTAAGAAGGCAAACCTGTTCCCTGTCTCTCATGGTACCTGTGGCATTCCAGAAGAGGCTGGGGCCAGGTGAAAGGCACATAGATGAAAGATGCTCACAGCTCAGGCAGAGGAGAGAATGGTTCCCTAACATGTCTACTTATAACAACCAAAGCTTGTATATTCATCATGTGTGAGTTCTAGTCAATCCTAAAACTGTTGACAATTGGACAACTGAGACAGATAAATCTGAATTTCTTCAAAGTTTCATATTATTTGGCTAAGAGAGCAATGAGATTAAAGTTTTTTTTCTGATCACTGACAGTACAAAATTATTATTATACGTGGAATAGGATAAAGAAAAATTTGTAACCCAATTAACTTTTTTTAAAGCTAAAGAATATAAAATTATGCTTGTATCATAAAAGCCCCAACTTCCAGTTTATCTAGTCATAACTAATATCTATCTCTCTAGGTATCTATCCTTTATCCATCCATCCATCTATCCATTAAAGAGATTACACAAAGCTAGCCTTATGGAGATATATGTGACATTCAGAATTCCATTACTGACTGTGCCTGTAATCCTAAAGAAACCATGTTCTCCTCACAATGAGTAAAAAGTGATGATTAGAATTATGCTCAGATAGATTTTTCTTTGACATTCAGCTCCAAGCATTCTATCCACTTCTCCAATCTATATTAATATTAATATAATAACCCTACCTGACCCATAGCTGCAGTCATTCTAACTGAATCTGCATCTTCTTTGCACAATACTACCAATTTTAGGGATGTAAAATTAGTAACAATTGAAGTGAAATGGAGACCTGCATTCCTCACTTCATCCTCTGAGCTGCTGTCACTGAAGCAAGAAAAGGGGTCAGGAGAGTGGAATGATCTCAGGACCTTTCTGAGAGCCAAGGTCAGAAAATGTGGATATAAAAGAAAAGGAAAG
This sequence comes from Aethalodelphis obliquidens, assembly GCF_003676395.1. Taxonomy (NCBI): domain Eukaryota; kingdom Metazoa; phylum Chordata; class Mammalia; order Artiodactyla; family Delphinidae; genus Aethalodelphis; species Aethalodelphis obliquidens. The sequence goes on along the minus strand of NW_020837947.1, from coordinate 63,691,745 downwards.
AACTAAGATAGTTCACAGCAGGTAAGCTAAGATACCATGACATGGGATCTAAAGTTAAGCAAGCGATCATAAATAACAAGTACCACACACTCATTTTTAATTTTTTATTGTATAACTTGAAAATGAGTATGGTTACCCATAAAGAACAAGAAATATTCAGCGAGGAAAGTATCAGTCTCTGTATCTATCTACATAGATACATATCTACTTATAGATATTTATAGACAGGACCAGGTATGTAATCTTTGCTGGTTTGGTTGGGCTTTTGTTTTGCCCTATTGTGTCTGTGTATCTGGATTCACATTTCCTTTCTCAAATTTTTTCCTCATCCCTCTAGGTTTCTGAACACTGAGAAAAGATATGTGCAAAACACTAATATATATCCATTTATTCTGCAGAACATTTCAAGAACAACTACCTTTCTGCTGGTGTTCAGCTGTCATAAACCTCATAGGAGAAAGTCTTCCTTACCTCGTAGAAATAACTTCTCTGCTTGCTACACTCAAATAAGTTTGTAGGAAAAGTAAACATATTAAAATATAACTTATTCCCAGGAGTCTCAATAACAATTTTGAAATGAAGAAAATCAGAAGAAAGGTACAAGCATTCATATTACTATACAAAAGTTTAAAAGGAAAAAAAAAGTAGTTCTCATAAATGACTAAATACATTGCTTGGGTATAAAGCAAACCCCAATTGTTGAACAAAAAAATTATAAGAAGTATACAAATACTCAGATTTTGGAGATTGCTAAGATGTGAATATTTTAGAAATAAATTTCCATTCTTAGTCCTCTTTATATATAGGGGATAAAAACACTCAATGTTATAAGAAATTTTGAAACAGAAGGAAAGAAAGAATCTCTGTCTTCATAGCCAACATACTTTTCCCATCATGTCACATAGTGGTGTTCTGGCTTTATCTGCCAACTCTCCCGTCATCTACCACAGGCAAGATTTCCTCTCACTGTGTTCCATTCAGTCGAGAAGCTGGACTGCCAGCTATCTTGGCTGCAGATCCATAGACTGCCTGTTTCGGTCTTGAACCATATATACTCTATTGGGTATGTTTGATTTCTGAAAGCTTCCAGAGATCTCCATTCACAATAGACTCAAATTCGCACATTTAATTCCTTGTTGTTTGTCAAACAAAGAAGAAAGTACTAGATATTCTAGTAGATCTTTTTTTTCCTACAGGAGGAATCAAAGACTCCTGAGTAAGGAAAATATATGAGTAGAGCCGATAGTCCAACTGACATTCAATAATTCAAAACAAAACCCAAAACAAATAAAAAAAATGATCTTCACTCCGGGTTTTTATGCTTCAACTGTGATTCTTCTTCATCCCATCTCCACAAATTATCAAAACGTGTGAAGGCAGTCCATGAAATACAGAAGAAAATTCTCCAGTTTCATGAATCAAGTATAGTGGTAGATGTAGTAGCCTTTAGAATGAATTTTAACTCTACTCCATACATTTGGGGATCATAATATATTTCATTTGTATATTTGTGCTATTATTTGCCCTTTGATGCAATGGGTTAAGCTGAATAAATAGAGAAACACCACCATCTTATTTACAGTTCTTAAGTTCTTGACCCTGGTCACACATTTTTAAAAAATTTTTATTTTATTTCTTTAATTTTTATACAGCAGGTTCTTATTAGTTATCTATTTTATACACATCAGTGTATACATGTCAATCCCAATCTCCCAATTCATCCCACCACCACCACCCCCACTTTCCCCCCTTGGTGTCCATATGTTTGTTCTCTACATCTGTGTCTCTATTTCTAACTTGCAAACCAGTTCATCTGTACCATTTTTCTAGATTCCACATATATGTGTTAATATACGATATTTGTTTTTCTCTTTCTGACTTACTTCACTCTGTATGACAGTCTCTAGGTCCATTCACGTCTCTACAAATGACCTAGTTTCGTTCCTTTTTATACTGGTCTCACATCTGAATCAGTTGAGAAATTAAACTCCACCCCCAGAAATTCTATTTTAAACTGACTGAGATTTTTAATACCTAGAATTGACCTGAGAGTTGAATCATAAGCCAATAAACTAGAGAGTTCATTCATAAAAGGACTAAAATGAAGTTAAATAATAAATAAAAAAGGAACTAAAAATAAAAGAAATTCCCACAGGGTTAATCTCTTATGAGTTGCTACATAGAGGCTACTTCCTGACACCTATATTCCTCAAACAGGATTATCTATTTAGTGATTGTGGTAGGCAAAATAATGGCCCCCCAAGATGATCATGTCCTAAGCCTTGGAACCTGTGAATAGGTTACATAGCAAAGGGGAATTAAGGTTGCAGATGGAATTAATGTCACTAATCAGCAGACTTAAAAATAGAGAGAGTAGCCTAGGTTACCCAGATGGGCCCAATATAATCACAAGGGTCCTGAGAAGCAGAAGACTGAAGCAGAAGAAGAGGATCAGAGAGAAAGATGTGATGACAGAAACTGGGTCAATGTTACTGGTTTTGAAGATGAAGGAAGGGTGCTATGAGTCAAGGAATGTGATGCCCCCTAAGAGGTATAAAAGGTAAGGAAACAGATTTGCTCCTAGAGCTTCAACAAAGGACAACATCCCTGCTAATACATGATTTTATCCCAGTAAGATTTCAGCCCAGTAAGTTTTGGATTAATAACTTACAAAACTGTAAAATAACACTTTTGTGTTCTTTTAAGCCACTGGAGTTGTGGTAATTCGATACAGCAATATTAGAAAACTCATACAACCATTTTATCATAGACCTTTAAAATTTGCTTGCTGACATTAAAATAAGAGTGTAATATAATTATGGTAAACAACTTAGAGCCGCTAGTCATAAACCAGAGTTTAAAATATTCATGCCAGTTGGTAATCTAATCAGTAAATTCAATTTTACCTAAAAAATAGAAATCTCTATAATTGTAGATTACTTAATAAAAACAAAATTTTGGAATGATAAATGAGTCAAATAACATTTATTAATTTAGTATTTTACTTAAAAATAGAGACATACGGCATGTAAATCATAACCTAGATTGCCACAAGATACAGATTAAGGCGCTAGGCTTGCTAGAAAGTGAAAAAGCTCTACATACTACTTTTGCTAAAACTAAGAAGAGATATAATTTTCTACCTATATTGGAAGCATTAAGTGCTCAGCAAGGAGCAAAATGATTTATGATCATAGAGGTAGCATAATGTTCTGGAAAAGAAATTAAGATAAAATTAGGGAGAGACCTTCAAGACAGCAGAGGAGTAAGATGTGGAGATCACCTTCCTTCCCACAAATACATCAGAAATACATCTATATGTGGAACAACTCCTACTGAACACCTACTGAACGCTGGCAGAAGACCTCAGACTTCCCAAAAGGCAAGAAACTCCCCATGTACCTGGGTAGGGCAAAAGAAAAGAGAAAAAACAGAGGCAAAAGAATAGGGACAGGACTTGCCCCTCTGGGAGGGAGCTGTGAAGGAGGAAATGTTTCCACACGCTAGGAAGCACCTTCACAGGCGGAAACAGGGTGGTGGAGAGGAAGCTTCAGAGCCACAGAGGAGAGAGCAGCAATAGGGGTGCAGAGTGCAAAGTGGAGAGATTCCCACACAGAGGATCGGTGCCAACCAGCACTCACCAGCCCGAGAGGCTTATCTGCTCACCCACTGGGGCGGGTGGGGGCTGGGAGCTGAGGCTCAGGCTTTGGAGGTCAGATCCCAGGGAGAGGACTGGGGTTGGCTGTGTGGACACAGCCTGAAGAGGGCTAGTGCGTCACAGCTAGCTGGGAGGGAGTCCGGGAAAAAGTCTGGAACTGCCTAAGAGGCAAGAGACCATTGTTTTGGGGTGCGCGAGGAGACGGGATTCAGAGTACTGCCTAAACAAACTCCAGAGACGGACACGAGCCGAGGTTATCAGCACGGACACCGTGATGGGCATGAAATGCTAAGGTTGCTGCTGCAGCCCTCAAGAAGCCTGTGTTCAAGCCCAGGTCACTATCCACACCTCCCCTCGCGGGAGCCTGTGCAACCCACCACTGGAACAACTTCCCCGGGAGAACACATGGCATGCCTCAGGCTGTTGCAATGTCATGCTGGCCTCTGCCACCACAGGCTCACCCCGCATTCTGTACCCCTCCCTTCTCCTGGCCTGAGTGAGCCAGAGCCCCCTAATCAGCTGTTACTTTAACCCCGTCCTGTCTGAGGGAAGAACAGAGGCCCTCAGGTGACCTACATGCAGAGGTGGGGCCAAATCCAAAGCTGAACCCCAGGAACTGTGTGAACAAAGAAGAGAAAGGGAAATCTCTCCCAGCAGCCTCAGGAGCAGCAGATTAAATCTCCACAGTCAACTTGATGTACCCTGCATCTCTGGAATACCTGAATACACAACAAATCATCCCCAAATTGAGGTGGTGGACTTTGGGAGCAACTGTGGACTTGGGGTTTGCTTTCTGCATGTAATTTGTTTCTGGTTTTATGTTTATCTTAGTTTAGTGTTTAGAGTTTATTATCACTGTTAGGTTTGTTTATTGATTTGGTTGCTCTCTTCCTTTTATTTATATATATATATATATATTTTTTCCTTTTTCTCTTTTTGTGAGTGTGTATGAGTATGCTTCTTAGTGTGATTTTGTCTCTATAGCTTTGCTTTTACAATTTGTCCTAGGATTCTGTCTGTTGGTTTTTGTTTTTGTTTTTGTTTTCTTAGTATAGTTTTTAGCACCTGTTATCATTGGTGGATTTGTTTATTGGGTTGGTTGCTTTCTTCTGTCTTTCTTTCTTCCTTTCATTTTTTATGACTTTTAAATTGTTTTATTTTTAATAATATATTTTTTAATATCTATTTTATTTTATTTTATTTTACTTATTTATTTTCTCCCTTTTCTTCTGAGCCGTGTGATGGGCAGGTCTTGGTGCTCTGGCTGGGTGTCAGGCATGTGCCTCTTAGGTAGGAGAGCCGAGTTCAGAACATTGGTCCACCAGAGAGCTACTGGTTCCATGTAATATCAAATGGCAAAAGCTCTCCCAGAGAGCTTCATCTCAATGTCAAGACCCAGCTCCACTCAACAATCAGCAAGCTACAGTGCTGGACACCCTATGTCAAACAACCAGCAAGACAGGAACACAACCCCACCCATTAGCAGAGAGGTTGCCTAAAATCATAATCACAGACACCCCAAAACACACCACCAGACGTGGTCCTGTCCACCAGAAAGACAATATCCAGCCTCATCCACCAGAACACAGGCACCAGAACCCTACACCAGGAAGCCTACACAACCCACTGAACCAACATTAGCCCCTGGGGGCAGACACCAAAACAACGGGAACTATGAACCTGCAGCCTGAGAAAAGCAGACCCCAAACACAGTAAGTTAAGGAAAATGAGAAAACAGAGAAATAGACAGCAGATGAAGGAGCAAGGTAAAAGCCCACCAGACCTAACAAATGAAGAGGAAATAGACAGTCTACATGAAAAAGAATTCAGAATAATGATAGTAAAGATGATCCAAAATCTTGGAAATAGAATGGAGAAAATACAAGAAACGTTTAACAAGGACCTAGAAGAACTAAAGAGAACACAAACAATGATGAACAACACAGTAAATGAAATTAAAAGTTCTCTAGAAGGAATCAATAGCAGAATAACTGATAAGAAGAACGGATAAGTGACCTGGAAGATAAAAAAGGCGTAATAACTACGCAGAGCAGAATAAAGTAAAAAGAATGAAAAGAATTGAGGACAGTCTCAGAGACCTCTGGAACAACATTAAACACACCAACATTCGAATTATAGGGGTCCCAGAAGAAGAAGAGAAAAAGAAAGGGACTAAGAAAATATTTTTAGAGATTATAGTTGAAAACTTCCCTAAATGGGACAGGAAATAGTCAATCAAGTCCAGGAAGCACAGAGAATCCCATATAGGATAAGTCCAAGGAGAAGTACGCCAAGACACATATTAATCAAACTATCAAAAATTAGATACAAAGAAAAAATATTAAATTCAGCAAGGGAAAAACAACAAATAACATACAAGGGAATCCCCATAAGGATAACAGCTGATCTTTCCGCAGAAACTCTGCAAGCAAGAAAGGAGTGGCAGGATATATGTAAAGTGATGAAATCTACAACCAAGATTACTCTGCCCAGCAAGGATCGCATTCAGATTAGATGGAGAAATTAAAACCTTTACAGACAAGCAAAAGCTAAGAGAATTCAGCACCACCAAACCAGCTTTACAACAAATGCTAAAGGAACTTCTCTAGGCAGAAAACACAAGAGAAGGAAAAGACCTACCATAACAAACCCAAAACAATTAAGAAAATAGTAATAGGAACATACATATTGATAACAACCTTAAATGTAAACAGATTAAATGCTCCAACCAAAAGACATAGACTGGCTGAATGGACACAAAACCATGACCTGTATATAAGCTGTCTAACAGAGACCCATTTCAGACCGAAGTACACATACAGACTGAAAGTGAGGGGATGGAAAAAGATATTCCATGCAAATGGAAATCAAGAGAAAGCTGGAGTAGCAATTCTCATATCAGACAAAATAGACTTTAAAATAAAGACTATTGAAAGATACAAAGAAGGACACTGCATAATGATCAAGGGCTCAATCCAAGAAGAAGTAACAATTGTAAATATTTATGCACCCAACATAGGAGCACCTCAATACATAAGGCAAATACGACCAGCCATAAAGGGAAATTGACAGTAAAACAATCATAGTAGGGGATTTTAACACCCCACTTTCACCAATGGACAGATCATCTAAATGAAAATAAATAAGGAAACACAAGCCTTAAATGACACATTAAACAAGATGGACTTAATTGTTTTTTATAGGACATTCCATCCAAAAACAACAGAATACACTTTCTTCTCAAGCGCTCATGGACATTCTCCAGGATAGATCATATCTTGAGTTACAAATCAAGTCTTGGTAAGTTTAAGAAAATTGAAATCGTATCAAGTATCTTTTCCGACCACGATGCCATGAGACTAGATATCAATTACAGGAAAAAATCTGTAAAAAATACAAATATATGGAGATCACTGAAGAAATCAAAGAGGAAATTTAAAAATACATAGAAACAAATGACAATGAAAACACGACAACCCAAAACCTATGGAATGCAGCAAAAGCAGTTCAGAGGAAAGTTTATAGCAATACAATCTTACCTCAAGAAACAAGAAACATCTCAAATAAACAACCTAACCTTACACCTAAAGCAATTAGAGAAAGAAGAACAAAAAAACCCCAAAGTTAGCAGAAGGGAAGAAATCATAAAGATCAGATGAGAAATCAATGAAAAATAAATGAAGAAGACACTAGCAAAGATCAATAAAACTAAAAGCTGGTTCTTTGAGAAGATAAACAAAATTGATAAGCCATTAGTCAGATTCATCAATAACAAAAGGGAGAAGACTCAAATCAATAGATTAGAAGTGAAAAAGGAGAAGTAACAACTGACACTGCCGAAATACAAAGGATCATGAGAGATTACTACAAGCAACCATATGCCAATAAAATGGACAACCTGGAAGAAATGGACAAATTCTTAGTAAAGCACAACCTTCCAAGACTGAACCGGGAAGAAATAGAAAACTATAAACAGACCAATCACAAGCACTGAAATCGAGACTGTGATTAAAAATCTTCCAACAAACAAATGCCCAGGACCAGATGGCTTCATAGGCGAATTCTATCAAACATTTAGAAAAGAGCTAACAGCTATCCTTCTCAAACTCTTCCAAAATATAGCAGAGGGAGGAACACTACCAAACTCACTCTATGAGGCCACCATCACCCTGATACCCAAAACCAGATGAAGATGACACAAAGAAAACTCCAGGCCAATATCACTGATGAAAATAGATGCAAAAATCCTCAACAAAATATTAGCAAACAGAATCCAACAACACATTAAAAGCATCATACACCATGATCTAGTGGGGTTTATCCCAGGAATGCAAGGATTCTTCAATATATGCAAACCAATCAGTGTGATAAACCATATTAACAAACTGAAGGAGAAAAACCATATGATCATCTCAATAGATGCAGAAAAAGCTTTCAACAAAATTCAACACCCATGTATGATAAAAACCCTCCAGAAAGTAGGCATAGAGGGAACTTACTTCAACATAATAAAGGCCATATATGACAAACCCACAGACAGCATCGTTCTCAATGGTGAAAAACTGAAAACATTTCTTCTAAGATCAGGAACAAGAGAAGGTTGTCCACTCTCACCAGTATTATTCAACATATTTTTGGAATTTTTAGCCACAGCACTCAGAGAAGAAAAAGAAATAAAAGGAATCCAAATCGGAAAAGAGGAAGTAAAGCAGTCACTGTTTGCAGATGACATGATACTATACATAGAGAATCCTAAGTGCTACCAGAAAACTACTAGAGCTAATCAATGAATTTAGTAAAGTAGCAGCATACAAAATTAATGTACCGAAATCTCTTACATTCCTATACACTAATGATGAAAAATCTGAAAGAGAAATTAAGGAAACACTCCCATTTACCACTGCAACAAAAAAATAAAATACCTAGGAATGAACCTACCTAAGGAGACAAAAGACCTGCATGCAGAAAACTGTAAGACACTGATGAAAGAAATTAAAGATGATACAAACAGATGGAGAGATATATCATGTTCTTGGATTGGTAAGATCAACATTGTGAAAATGACTATACTACCCAAAGCAATCTACAGATTCAATGCAATCCCAATCAAACTACCAATAGCATTTTTCACAGAACTAGAACAAAAAATTTCACAATTTGCATGTAAACACAAAAGACCCCAAATAGCCAAAGCAATCTTGAGAAAGGAAAACGGAGCTGGAGGAATCAGGCTCCCTGACTTCAGACTATACTACAAAGCTACAGTCATCGAGACAGTATGGTACTTGCACAAAAACAGAAATATAGATCAATGAACAGGATAGAAAGCCCAGAGAGAAACCCATGCACATATGGTCACCTTATTTTTGATAAAGGAGGCAAGAATATAAAATGGAGAAAAGACAGACTCTTCAATAAGTGCTGCTGGGAAAACTGGACAGCTACATGTAAAAGTATGAAATTAGAACACTCCATAACACCATATACAAAAATAAACTCAAAATGGATTAAAGAACTAAATGTAAGGCCAGACAGTATAAAACTCTTAGAGAAAAACATTGACAGAACACTCTATGACATAAATCACAGCAAGATCCTTTTTGACCCACCTCCTAGAGAAATGGAAAAAAACCCAAAAATAAACAAATGGGACCTAATGAAACTTAAAAGCTTTTACACAGCAAAGGAAAACATAAACAAGATGAAAAGACAATGCTCAGAATGGGAAAAAACATTTACAAATGAAGCAACTGACAAAGGATTAATCTCCAGAATTTACAAGCAGCTCATGCAGCTCAATATCAAAAAAAACAAACAACCCAGTCCAAAAATAGGCAGAAGACCTAAACAGACATTTCTCCAAAGAAGATATACAGCTTAACAACAAACACATGAAAGGATGCTCAACATCACTAATCATTAGAGAAATGCAAAGCAAAACTATAATGAGATATCCCCTCACACTGGTTAGAATGGCCATTATCAAAATATCTGCAAACAATAAATGCTGGGGAGCGTGTGGAGAAAAGTGAACCCTTTTGCACTGTTGGTGGGAATGTAAATGGATACAACCACTATGGAGAACAGTATGGAGGTTCCTTAAAAAACTAAAAATAGAACTACCATATGACCCTGCAATCTCACTACTGGGCATATACCCTGAGAAAACCATAATGCAAAAAGAGTCCTGTACCACAGTGTTCATTTTGGCACTATTTACAACAGCCTGGACATGGAAGCAACCTAAGTGTCCATTGACAGATGAATGGATAAGGAAGATGTGGCACATATATACAATGGAATATTACTCAGCCATAAAAAGAAACAATATTGAGTTATTTGTAGTGAGGTGGATGGACCTGGAGGCTGTCATACAGTGAAGTAATTCAGAAAGAGCAAAACAAATACCGTATGCTACCACATATATATGGAATCTAAAAAAAAAATTGTCTGAAGAACCTAGGGGCAGCACATGAGTAAAGACACAGACGTAGAGAATGGACTTGAGGACACAGGGAGGGGGAAGGGTTAGCTGCGACGAAGTGAGACAGTGCATGGACATATATACATTACCAAATGTAAAATAGATAGCTAGTGGGAAGCAGCCTCATAGCACAGGGAGATCAGCTCGGTGCTTTGTGACCACCTATAGGGGTGGGATAGGCAGGTGGAAGGGAGATGCAAGAGGGAGGAGATATGGGGATATATGTATATGTATAGCTGATTCACTTTGTTATAAAGCAGAAACTAACACACCATTGTAAAGCAAATATACTCCAATTAAGAGGTTAAAAAAAAATTAAAAGTAGGCTGGATATCAGAAACTCTCCCAACAAAATGCAGTAATCTCCCAAATAAATTGGTGGGACCTATATCACCTGAAAACTTCATATAGTAATGATTTTCAAAATGAAATACTCTTTAAGATGTTGCCAAAGACTTGGGAAAAAAATTGCTTAGGCTTATGAAGCCACATACATATGTCTCATTTTCAGAATGGACGTTTCCTCTTAATATTTATTTACATGGGAACACACAAGCATATATATATATATATATATGTATATGTATATATATGCACAAATGAATATATATATATACACAAATGAAAACATGTTCAACATTTTAAAAGATGCAGATTAAGTCTATTATGTAACAGATCTATCAGAATGACAACAGAAAAATACGGATCATAAAAAGTGTTGACAAAGATTTGGAGGAACTAAAACTCTCATACATTGCTGTTAAAATGGTGTAATCACTTCAGAATAGTTTGGTAGTTTCTTAAAATTTAAGCATTCACCTTCCATCTGATCTAGCCATTTCACTGCTAGGTATTTATCCAAGAGAAATAAAAGCATATGTTCATACAAAGACTTGTACATAATGTTGATAGTAGTTTTATTTATAACAGCCTGAAGGTGGAATCAACTAACATGCTCAGCAACACCTGAAAGAATAAACAGAGTAGTGCATCCATGCAATACTTCTCAGCAATAAAAAGGAATGTTATTGCTGCATGCTACAATGGATAAATCTCAAAATAGTTATGCCGAGTGAAATAAACCAGGCAAAAACAGAGAAAATACTGTAAATATTTAAATGGAAAATGCTGTGCTTCCATTTTTGTAAAATTCTAGAAAATGTCAGTTAGTGTATAGTGACAGAATGGAAATTAAGAGATTACAAAGGGGCATAGAATAACTTCTGGGGGTGATGGATATGTACATTATTTTGATAGTGGTCATGGTTTCACAGGTACATACCAACATCAAAACTTATAAAATTGTACACTTCATGTAGATTATTGTGTGTCAATTAGATTTCACTACAACTGTTAATAAAAAGGCAAAATCACTGGATAACATATAAAAGAGCAAAACTATATATATTGGAAAAATATACAGAATATTTTAATTACTCCATACATGAATTGATTTTATAGCAAGTCATGGGAAATATATAATAATTATTCATAGATATCAAATATAAATAGTAATATCAATAATAAAAATTAATAATAATGGAAAATTCATGCATCTCCTGATGGAGGTACATATATATAAATCAAACCTGAATCTAATAATCCTCTAGGACTAACTAAACTACTGATTTATGGAAAGTACAGATGACAGAAAAATACGGTAACAATACAAGGGGTTGTAAGCAGCTATATTCAGTCTATGAGAATTTCTACCCTGAAAATAATTATTTTGATGCAACAAAATAATGCAAAATAGAAAAAGTGATGAATGTAAACCTTTAGTTTAAGAGATATGTTAATGAGTCCTAACAAATGAACCTAAATTTTATCCTGAATTAAACAAAATGTAAAATATATTTATGACGGAGAAATGTGACCACTGGCTCTCTATTGATGATATTAAGGAATTATTAATTTTTTTCAGGTGTGATAATGGCATTATAGTTATGTTAAAAGAAAAAAAAAGGAAGAAACCCCATTACTTAGAGATAGAAACCAAATATATTTATAGGACAATGAGTAATGATGTGATATTTTGAATTTGTTTGAAATAGTATTGAAAGGGCTTGTACAGGATAGTACATAGGAAACAAATTTAGGCATAGGTTGATAAGTTTTATGAAACATAGTAATACATTTCACCATTAATACAATACAACACAACACATTACTTTTTTCATGTTTGAAATTTTTCTATAATAAAAATTTTCTTTAAAAAATAAAGATTCTGAATGAAACAGATGATGTAACCAAGTTTAGAAAACAATTATGAAAAAAATGTGTATATCTGACAGAGGATGTTCCTAGAGGTTTTCTTTTATAAAAAGTAATTTTCTTTTTTTTTTTTTTTGTAAAAAAAATGTAAGAAAAATGTAAGAAATTATAAGCAAATCTCAGTATAAAAATGGGCAAAGAAAATGAAGAGGAGTAAATACTAATATATAATAAAAGTGTAAAGATTATTATTTTACTTAAAACTAAGAAATCTGAAACAGAATTGAGATATCACTTCTCACATTTCTGGAATCTAGAAGTCTAAGATCATGGTACCAGCTTGGTCAGGGTCTGTTGAGAGTCCTCTTTGGGCTGCAGATGGCTGATTGTTTTATCCTAATGTGATGAAAGAGGGAAATGGGAAGTAAGCTCTCCCATAATTCTCAGAAGGGCACTAACCGTATTCATGAGGGCTCCATCGTCATGACCTCATCTATTCCTTACTACCTCTTAATACCATCATATTGGGAGGTAGATTTTCAACAAATGAGTTTTAGGGAGGGAGGCAAACATTCAGTCCATAAAATCACTTTTCATCCAACAAATTGGGCAAGACAGGATAAAATTGATAATATTATGCACTGACAACCAAAATTGCTATATGTTGAGAGAGAATGCTGATTTTTAACTTTATGAATCTTACAAATTGCTCTCTAAAGTTACTGCTCCGATTTACATTTCCACCAGCACTGTAAAAGATTCTCTCTCTCTTTCCAAATGGTCATCAAAGCTGCTATTGTCCTATATATATATATATACACATATATATATGTATATATATATATGTGTTTGTGTGTGTGTGTGTGTGTGTATTTACATTTAAAAGTTTCACAAATAAAAGCATGGCCTTAATTTAATTTACATTACCTTTATAACCCATGGGGTTGAGCAACTTTTTATACGGTGTCTCCTTTTGCACAAGCCCAAACGTTTAAATACTACTTCATTTGTTACATAAAAAACAAACAAACAAACTAATTTGTCAACCACAAAAGCATGAATCTTGTACTGACTGATCCATATGGATATTTTCCAGACAATAAAATTATTAACAACGAAACAGGTATTAACATGAACATTAGCACCAAAGCATCTATCAGTCATCAGGTAAGCATGTATAGATGCAATAACTTCTAATCCTTGAATTTACATGTGACCTTGCCATGGCACTTAAAAAATATTTGGAAATTACATTCAACATGTATTAACTGAAGTTTTTCATATGATGCTATAATGTTTTCACACAAAAAATAAAATGCTGTTCTTTTGATTTATGATGAATATTTAAACTCATAGTCTTACATTAAGAAATACAGCGTGAGCTGGTACTACATAGCAGGTGGACACCTATCAAAAATTACAGTTAACTTGAGACCTCTCAATTGTAGAATTTCTGGTACCAAGTGTTTACAAGACGTCATCACTTTAAGACTCAGGAAAACAAGAATTTGTACTCTGAATTCTTGAAAATACAAGTATAATTTTAAAAAGCTGAAATATATCATAAAGAATACCAATGAAAATCTTTTGTTCTTATGCAGTAGACTTTTCTATTAGAAGTACACTATTTGCATAATTTAACATTGTTGGTCATTTAACATTACTATGTTCACTTTACACTCTCTTGTGTGACTAATGAGAAGGGCAAGGAAATGAGCAGAATGAATGTAAGGTAAGCTATACTTCTTTCCAATTTTCTTTTCTGCAGTTGTATAGGCCACTCATATTCGGTATGATTCATATATGTATTAAAAATTCCCCAGAGCACAGCGTTCTCTTGTTTATCTCTAGGAGCCCCGATGATCCTTTTGATTAATACCAAATTCAATTTACAGAAAGCTTTAGAAATGTAAAGGTATGGTTTCGATTCCTCCAGATATTATTTGTGGAAAACCTTGCATAATCTCTGCTAAAATATCAAGTCTCACCTTTGATAGGTAATTCATGACCAAGGTCAAAGAGACAGCAGTGCTCCCTGATGGACAACCTACCTCTGGCTGACTAGAGTAAAACGTTGTGAAAAAATGATTTGAATTATGCATGCAACAGTAGAGGCATGACACTGTCATTTAGTTGGTTCTAAAAAAAATATTTGGTGCACAGTAGATACAACTGATTTTTATGTATCTTGGAAGATGACACTTTATTATAAAGTATGTCACGGTCATCCTCTGGCTTTTAAGACATCTAAAGTCATGTTGGTTTTACAACCTTCCCCCAGGATTACAATTCTGAAGGGTGGTTAGTGACAAGTGTGCAGTGTTTTGTCAAGCTATTCCATTTATACAAATGGAATGCTGTTTCACTCACCAAATCCATTACAAGTGCAAACATGTGTCTAAATGGACCAGCGTTTGTTTTAGATGTGAGTGCAGCCAGTAACTAGAAAGATTTAGAGAGCATCTCCTCTAACTTTACTGAACACAACTCAACAGTCCACATTTCTTTCCAGTAATCATCTATTAACCCTTTTGTAGCTCACATTATTTTTAGTGTAGCACAGCCATAAACTAGTTCCCATAGGAACTCTCCTAGGGACACAAACCCATTTGGTTATATCTCTTGAAGGCTAGAATGGTTCTAGCATTTTAGTTTAGGGATAGCCTCATTTTTTCCCTTTGATTTTAAAGGCTAATTTAGAGATGACCAAAGATCAAGTTTATAAGTGAGGATAAGGAGACATGTTCTTAAAAATCCTAGTGAATAGAAATTGTTTTACTCCTTTCAAGGGAAATTTGTTTTGCTGGACGTCACTCATGAAGGAAGAATGGTAGTCACATCAGCTATTTGAAATCCCAACTAAATGAAGAAGCAGAAAGTAATACAAAAGGGAAAACAAATGATTTGTCCCTTAATATAGAAAAGGCACAGCAATCACCATGCTGGCGGGTTCTTGTGTCATTAATCTTTTCCTACAGTAAAAACTGTCACCATCAGGGCTCCAGTGGACACGCATGTTCCCAGATCCACATTAAGGATGAAGAACTATTTTGCAATATTTTAGAATCTGTCTAGTTTCATGGATAGACTGTATTTTCTCTACTAGATAAAAATCAAAACAAATCCATGCTAATGGATCATAGATTTGAATAGAAAAATATTTCTTGATTTTTTAAAGTGATGTAGCCCAATTTATGCCTTTCTGAGGTACAGTTAAGGTCTCTCTGTCTTAAAAGGAAACTTACATTAAAGCTTGGCAGGGTCTCAAGTAATGATATTCAAGAAAACTAGAAAATGATCTTGCAGATGTTTTATCTTTACACCATGTAAATGGAATACACTCTATCTCCTAAATCCATGGTCTGGTTCATTTTTCTTCACATAATGATAATGCCAAAGATTTTCCAAAATACTGAAAGCATTTTCCAACTGAAACCACATCTAAAAGATCTTTTTTTTAGTAAAATATTCTTAATTGAATGATAATAAATACGAAAGTGTCATGAAGACTTTTGTACAAGGTTCTGTAATTTGTCTCTGTTTTTTCTAGTTATGTTTCTTTCTCCATTTCAACATTCTATATCATCCGAAAACCATAAGGGTGATGGAGACCATACTGAGTCAGAGCGATGAATCACAAAAGTGTCGGAAACCCCTGCCAAAAAATACGCCATTTCTCACAGCATGACGAGTGAGTGCAGTCTTAGCCAAAAGAGCCAGTCTTGCTCCAAAGCACAGTTGCGTAAATCCACCACATTTATTTGTCCAGGAAGTTAACTATGGAAAAATATTGTGACAGTAAAGTGGTGAGAAAGCAGAATAGTTGTGGAAAGAAGCTACATTGAAAAAAGACAAAACATTTATTATAATATTGAATATGATAACAATACAAAACCCATCAGGGCTATTAACCTCAGAAGGTGTAAGACACAAGTCCCAGATTTGTTCATGCAGCAAGTACGGAGACTTTCAGTTCTGTATCTTGAAGATGACTTAGAATTTGCTCACTGAGAGATAAAACTGAACGTAGGCCAAACAAGTGCACAAAACTTAGTTGAATTAGATAAAACTCTCCAAAAGATGTCTATTTTGCTGTGTATTTCTAAATCTAAACCAACCATCAAACCCAGGAAAAATATTTTGTTTTCCTCTGACATGGGTTGGCTAGGATGAAAGTTGCCTTGGCTTGAACACTTGTACAATTTGATTTAAGAGCAAAACAATTAAAAATATAGATTTCCAAAGGTTTTAGTCTCTAAAAAAAGTAAGAAAATAAGTAAACTTAATCTTTAAGAAAAATAAGATTAGAAAATAAAGATCTAAGTACAAAAGGTAAAAAGCAAGGAATTGTAGAGCAAAGAAAAATGTCTATACCTTACCTTCGGGTTGAACTTAAATAGCTTGCAAGGTGTTTTCACATTGCCTCACAGAATTACTGTGCAAAGGGCAAAGAAAACATGGCCTTTTATGCAGTTCAGTTGGGTTCCGACCATTAGAGTTGTGAAGTCAAAGGGAAAAAATGAAAGTATCAGGTACATAGGAGAGATATGCTAGTTACAAGAGGGGATAGTCATTAGGAGAAAAATATTTTAACAGATTCAGGGGTAGAAAGGACATCACAGTAATAAGAAAGGGCAAACGAACCACAGTCACTTAACTGAGTTTGGTTATAAAAAAAGTCAGGTAGAGGATAAATGCAACACATGGTGTGTTCACACATATCCACCAGCACAGAATATAAACAAGACCGTTCTTCTGGACCTGAACTAGTAAGTCTAAAATGGAAGGAGAGAAAATGTTATTTTCCCCAAATCCAAATGAGTTACAGATTATTAATAAATGTGAGCCGCAACTACTGAAGCCCGCGTGCCTAGAGCCTGTGGTCCGCAACGAGAAGCCACCGCAATGAGAAGCCCACGCACCACAGCTAGAGAAAAGCCGACGCGCAGCAACAAAGACCCAACGAGCAAAATATTTGCAAATGAAGCAACTGACAAAGGATTAATCTCCAAAATTTACAAGCAGCTCACGCAGCTCAATAACAAAAAAACAAACAACCCAATCCAAAAATGGGCAGAAGACCTAAATAGACATTTCTCCAAAGAAGATATACAGATTGCCAACAAACACATGAAAGAATGCTCAACATCACTAATCATTAGAGAAATGCAAATCAAAACTACAATGAGATATCATCTCACACCAGTCAGAATGGCCATCATCGAACAATCTAGAGACAATAAATGCTGGAGAGAGTGCGGAGAAAAGGGAACCCTCTTGCACTGTTGGTGGGAATGTAAATTGATACAGCCACTATGGAGAAAAGTATGGAGGTTCCTTAAAAAACTACAAATAGAACTACCATATGACCCAGCAATCTCACTACTGGGCATATACCCTGAGAAAACCATAATTCAGAAAGAGTCATGTACCACAATGTTCATTGCAGCTCTATTTGCAATAGCCAGGACATGGAAGCAACCTAAGTGTCCATCATCAGATGAATGGATAAAGAAGATGTGGCACATATATACAATGGAATATTACTCAGCCATAAAAAGAAACGAAATTGAGCTATTTGTAATGAGGTGGATAGACCTAGAGTCTGTCATACAGAGTGAAGTTAAGTCAGAAAGAGAGAAACAAATACCGTATGCTAACACATATATATGGAATTTAAGAAAAAAAAGTCACGAAGAACCTAGGGGTAAGACAGGAATAAAGACACAGACCTACTAGAGAATGGACTTGAGGATATGGGGAGGGGGAAGGGTGAGCTGTGACAAAGCGAGAGAGAGGCATGGACATATATACACTACGAAACGTGAGGTAGATAGCTAGTGGGAAGCAGCTGCATAGCACAAGGAGATCAGCTCGGTGCTTTGTGACCGCCTGAAGGGGTGGGATAGGGAGGGTGGGAGGGAGGGAGACCCAAGAGGGAAGAGATATGGGAACATATGTATATATATAACTGATTCATTTTGTTGTAAAGCAGAAACTAACACACCATTGTAAAGCAATTATACTCCAATAAAGATGTTAATAAATAAATAAATAAACTTAAAAATAAATAAATAAATGTGAGCAGGTACCCTACAGCACCTGGCACCACAAAAATTAGTTTTATGTTAAGAAAACCATACAAACAGCATTTCCATCTCTGTATCTATCAATCACATATGGCATATCTAGTTTTGATAAAGCTGGTGCAGAACAGATGCCCCAGGAGAGATGTGGTCTCCCACGCGTGGCAAATCTTCCTTTCTTCAGCCCTTTTCTGGTGAGATTTGCACCATAAACTGCTCTTTCTGTGACCCTTTATCTTAAACAGTTTTTTTCAGCAGGACTCAGAATTGCACTACACAAGAAAATGGACTTTGCCAAGTTGCAAGAACATTCAAAATATATAGAATTTTTTTCCTGAACCTAATGTTCTTCAGAATGCAGCAATCATAGCAGCCCTGACTTCCAGGCTTTCACCATGCTCTGAAGCAGTCTGCCTTTGTTGACCTCAATTATCCCTTAATAAGTGCCCACAGTTTACTAATTTTAAAGGCATATTACCATATGCCTTTTCCTTGTAACAAATGCATAACATAGAATCTTCAGTCTTTTGTCTTTAGGTATATCTTTGGCAAGTGCTGCTTTCAGCTTTCACCTTTCAGCTTTTGAACAGTTCTGAACAGTAATGCATTTATCTGTAGATTGGCAAATGGGGATAAGAAAGATGCTATGGGCAGCATTAAACCAAATCCCCTAACTGAAGTCCACATTTTTAGGAATAGCTAACATAAATATTTCAGTTTCCCCAAACATCCTGCCAAAACAAATGCAAAAAAAAAAAAAATTTAAGAGTGGTGTTTTTATATCTATACACATTCACACATATAATTAATAGAGTCTGAGTTGACCAGATCAGAAATATTATGTCTATAGTTATATACAAACCAGTGGGCAGTGTATCTTGAACTCTGCTAAAGTCACATTAAACTGCAGTAATTACCTTTAGGGGCATTTCACTTCCAACACTCAATATCCTATTGTTTTCTAATTTACTCACTTACCTGAGCATTTGCCTCCTAATTCGAAGCACCTGTGGATATCTCTACCTGGATTTCCTGCCAGAATCTCAATTTTGATGTAAAAAGAAAAAGCAGCCATTACCTTTTTAAGTTAAACCTGTTCATTCTCTTGGAATCTCTGTGTTGATTGCAGGCAGAGCCACTCTCCTTTTCACGTGACTGGACACGAGTATAATCTGTGCCTCTTCCTTTTGAGGCAAAGGTTCTTGCTGAATCTTCTGGGCATTATCTTGGTGGCTTCTCTGAAGTCTTCTCTCTCATTTCAATCCCCAGAGTCATTTTCTGTCTTAAATAGATAGAACACTTCTTCACTGGGCAGATGTCTAAAACCTCTTTCTACTCTAAGTCAACATTCACTAAATACAATGGTCATTAAATCTTCACATATCCTCAGAACCCCTACTATGTGGTGGCACTGAACTAAATATTGAACTAACTAGACAAAGATGTCACCTACCTTTTTATTTATTTATTTATATATCTATTTTTGCGGTACGCAGGCCTCTCACTGTTGTGGCCTCTCCCGTTGCGGAGCACAGTCTCCGGACGCGCATGCTCAGCGGCCGTGGCTCACGGGCCCAGCTGCTCCGCGGCATGTGGGATCTTCCCGGACCAGGGCATGAACCCGTGTCCCCTGCATCGGCAGGCGGACTCTCAACCACTGCGCCACCAGGGAAACCCGTCACCTATCTTTATGAAGCTGAACATCTTGTGAGAGAGACAGGAAAACAATGAATCTCTCAATCAGCTAATTAATCAATAAGTGAATGAATACCTAAAATGACAACAAATGGTGGTAGGTGCCTTGAAAACGGTTTTAACCCCCTTTCTTAGGAGGTAAAGGTTGAGCTGAACAATAAAACCTAAACAAAAATAGAGAAAGCCAAACACAGAGCATGGGATAGAGTATTACAAAGAAAGGAAGAAAATATACAAAGCTCTTAAATTAGAGGAAGTGGAAGGGGGGGTTATAGTTGGAGTACAGAGAAAGGAAGGCTGCAAGTAGAAAGGAGAGGTTGGGAAGGGCTGAATCACGTAAGGTCTTAATGTCTAGAGAATTTTATTACAAGGATAAGAGCAAGTGCTCTGAAGTGCTACGGGAAAGCAGCACAGTCTCATTTCTGTTTCAAGTTATTCTGTCTGATGTAGAGGATGTGAACAAGTCTACAAGTCAAAACACCAGGCAGATCCATGAAGCCATTCAATGTTTCAAACCACACAGTGCCCCCCAATGCGCTTGCCTGAAACACAGCATTCGCATCTGTGCTTCTGAAATTAAACCCATTATTCATAAGACAGTCTGTAAAAGTCAACGGACCACTAAACTGGAATCAACATTTACATTTTTGTTTGTATTTCAATTATTGCATCTATTGCCTTCTACCTAAATATTGCGGTTTACATTTAAAATCCCATACAAGGTTTTCCTACCCTCCTTCCCTCCATTCCTCCTCCCTCCTCCCTGCCTCTCCCTGGTCTCCTTTTCTTTCTTTTTTCCACCCCTCCGCTTCACCCATTCCCCCCCACCCCGCCAATTATTTATTGAGTATTGCTACAGCTGTGAGCATTGTTCAGGTGCAGCATCCTTCTGTAGTATTATTAGTAATCTCTATATCACTTAGCACAGTGGTTTGTAGGTAAAAGTAACTTTTTAAAAATAGTCTAGTTAAAACTATTAAAGTGACATGCTTATACCTGCTATTTATGAATTAACTGTATTTTCCATTAGAAAATATTAAAAGCAATCCAAGTAAAGCTATAAATTAACATTTTAAAGTCAATATTTCAACATAATTCTTTTTTAAAATTACACTTAATTTTGTCCCTGATAAGTGATCCTTGCCTATGGTTGGAAAAGTAGGCAAGAGAGGAGTATTTTTTAAAAAAAATTTTATTCTATCAGAAATAATTGTATTGCTTTTATTCTATAGTTTCTTCTGGTTTTACACACATAAATACATAAAAATAAATAAATAACAGTTTTGTCAAAATTGGGAAGGCACTAATGATACAGTTTTTTATTGCTGTTAATTAACATTTTATCCTGAGAATTTTTCTGGAAATAATTATAATAGCTATGCAATTTTCATCAGATAAATGAATCATCATTTACTGAATTTCCTTCTTTCACTGAGTTTTTAGTTTATGTCCAGATTTCTTATTAGAAATAATTCCATGAGGAAACATCTTGATACATAACTTTTCTCACTGTATCTCTGATTTTTCCCTAAAACTTAGAGTTTTGATAGAGGTAGGACACATGTTTTCAAATTGCTTGCCAGAAAGTTTGATTCAGATTATTTTTTTCATCGATTTTTTCCCTGCATTTTCAGCAGCATTAAAGATTATTATTTCATCATCATTATCATCATCATCATCAGTTATTAAATGGTAGAGTTGGGATTCAAGCAGAAGCTGTACAGCTCCTGGTAATGAAAGAGATGAAAATTAAAACAATAATAATCTAATTTTTTCACTTAAAATTTTGGTAAAAGTTGAAACAGAAAACTTATACTTCAAAATAGGTTTTCTATACCAAAATGGGGCAATTCTCGTGCAGATGAAAAAGCCTCAATATATGGTTTTCAATTAAACTTATAAATAGTAAAACACTATAAATTTAAAACAGTGAAAGAAATTATGTTTTGATTCAATTTTCATTCTATGGCATCTACTATGTACAAAAACTGTGTTGGTGAAAGGATAGGGTGAAAATCTTATTTTCATTAGCCTGCATTAATTTTTCCACTTTCTTGCCTCAAGGGGAGGAAAAAATTATTAGCATGGTTCTCCATCTACCACAACAATATTTTTAATTGTCAAGTAAATGAAGTCTCATCTCTTGATATACCTTCAAAACCTCAGCAACACCTTTCCCTTTCTTTGGAAATACAGGAAACCTAGCTTTTTTTTTTTTTATTAAAACAAAAGAGAATTTAGACAGTTAATTTCATACATAATTTTTTCAACACGAGTGCTCTTTTCTCTCTGCTTTGTAATATATCCACTCTTAATAAGGGAGAGGTGTATTAGTCTAAACTAATTGCAACATGAGTGATAAAGACAATTAGAAAGGAAAGCAGTTACCATTTTTTGTACTCTAAAGTGGAATTGAAGGGTAATGTTTTCTATTCTTCAATTAAATTAATTTTGACAGAGGACAAACTATAAGTTTTCTAGAAAAAAACAAAACAAACAGACTTCCCAGCATTTCTTCAGGTTTTGGTAGGAAAATTCATTTTCTTGGGTGTGTGTCTGATGAGTCACTTACAGTCACTTACTAAAAATGTGTTCATACAAATAACCACTTCTGCTCTGCCCTACTTTCCCACTGCATAAGCCTTGCCACTCCATTGGAGAAACAATGAAACTAACAAAGAAACAAGCAAAATCCTGGGCAAATCTGTGTTTCAGGCACAAGGGAAGGAAAGAAGCACATGCCTATAAGCCAGGAAAGTCAAAAATAAAACAAACTTAACATAAGACAAGATACCAAATTGAGCTAATATGTCTTCTTGGTAACACCACTGCACCCACAATATCTTCTGACACTTGTCTTTAATTATCTGCATCCTTATAATATACTGTTACTCGCGGTACGCGGACCTCTCACTGTTGTGGCCTCTCCCGTTGCGGAGCACAGGCTCCGGACGCGCAGGCTCAGCGGCCATGGCTCACGGGCCCAGCCGCTCCGCGGCATGTGGGATCTTCCCGGACCGGGGCACGAACCCATGTTCCCTGCATCGGCAGGCGGACTCTCAACCAGGGAAGCCCTATATACTGCTACATTTTTAAAGCTTGAGGATTCATTTGGTGTAACAAATTTCTCTTTTGAAATTAAAAATATGTCTGGGAGGGGTATAGTTTTTTTTCAGCCATTCACACATGTATTTGAATTTGTCTGATTAGACTGCTTTCCTTCTCATACTTAGCCTAGATAGACGCACAGAAAAAAAAGGGAGGAAAGATTTAACATAGAGAAGGGTAGCAGACACATTTAGATATTATGTACATTGAATAAATGGGGGATAGTAGGACACAAATTGAGTTTCACATGATATGGCCTGGGGCAACTACAAGATACAGGGTATGAGATGAGGCATAAAAAGAAGTTGTTAAATTAAACAAGGAGGTAACCAGCCTCAGGTGACTCTAATGCCATGACCCCTACATAAGCAAACAAAAATCCAAGCCTGTAAATGTCTCAAGGTTATGACATCAAAACCTAAGGACAATCAATCACAAACAGCCAACTAGGTTTTAAGCTATCGCTAATCAATAGGATTTTTTTTCTTTCTTCTGCTTTTTCTTTATAAAAGGTTTCCCCCAGCTCCCATCAACAGAGTGCACTGCCCGATTCGAATCGAGTTGTGCTCAAATAAATTCTTAAAATATTAATATGCATCAATTTACCTTGTAACAAAGTGATGAAGGAGCACAGAAAGAGAAACAGTAGTACACCAAAACAAACTTCCACTTGTCATACTTTCAAATTCGGTCCTATGCCCGGGAATAAGGAGAGTTTCTTTCCTTGTCACCTGGCCACTGTAGCATTTACCTCTCCTGTTAGGAACCAGAACTTGAGTTATTGCTATAATTCATTCAAGTTGTAGATTAGATCATCTTTGGGTTGGCTTGGGATCCAGTCAACTGATTATGTTCTTATTGTAAGTGAAAAATGTGCCTAATGTTCCAGACCATTTAATGTTGTTGTTTTCTTTTATGAGGTAATGATACAGTGAAATTATCTGTAATCTGTTATTTTGTGCTTTTTAAACTACTTAAGTAATATATTTAACTATATTTTGTGAAACATATATAATTACTTTTATTTGTTTATTTTAATTTATTCATTAAGAACTTGTAAGGGCAAAAATACAAATTAAAAACAACAGGCTTTCCTCCCTGTTGAAAATAAGGAAACATAGTTGCCTCCCTTCCTTTTCTTAGAGCATTTACTTTAGAAAACACTTACTTTCTCCTCTTTGAACCATTTTGGTATCCTTTTGAAGACTAGATATGCCTTTGTCAGTTTTAGGACCCAAAAATGTCGTTCTTAAGGGAGCCATCTCTTTGGTATGGAAACATCAAAGGAGATAGCACCCTTATCTACCAGTTTCTGGAGGGCAGGCAAAACTACTTCCTGTCATAAAGGTCTGAGAAGTTTGTTCTTCCTCTGGATAAAGTCAATGAACTAACAGATCTTCACTCCAGCTACCAGGTAAAATTAGGATGAACTATATGTGATCAGTGGTGTTATCAAGTTCTCTTACCTGAGGACTAGTTATGGTTATCTGAAAACACATATGCAATGGGTTGTATCTTCTTGTCTATAAGAGGGAGTGTCTTTATAATCTTTCTGTTTGAGAATCTCTTATTAGATTACCTGTGATACACATCACGTTCTGGTTTAATGCTCATTCAATAATAAACGTGTGTTGTTGTTTACTCTCTTTGTGGAGAGGAATTCTGGGTTGAGAGAAGATGTTGTTTTTGATTATAGTTCCCCAACAAACTCAAATTTGTGATATTGTATGATGCTAAGATTTTTATTTATTTACAATTGCTTCATTCTATGAAGTATTTGAAGTTGTCTGTAAGTATCAAATATTTTTAAATATTAGAATTAATAAGTAATAAGTAAAAGATGCATTTATAATAGGAGAGGTATTTTTGTAATGCATAAGTGCATTCATAAGGCCTCAAAAATTAAATAAGTTGCACTTCCTTATGGGCAAAGAACAAGGAAAACATGATCACTTTTAAGATTTATAGTGTCCATGAAACAACAATAAACCAATTGCTCAGCAAAGGGAAGATTTTCCTGGCACAGGGTTCTGAGACACTTTTCTCTTGAATATTCATAAAAGGCATACAGAGTGGTCTTGTGGAAAATAACCTCAACATCCTGCTTGTAATACCCAAAATAAAGTTTTCCATGCGGTTGTTTATAGCATCCATTGATGCAATTGAAGAGAGAGATATAAAAATCAAATGTCATAAAAGCTGAAACAATGAGTTTTGAATTTGTACTCCCTGATGGTCTGACTTGAACTGTGATTAAAATTCTGAATTTTGAGATCACTGGATTACTTTTCATGCATTCATCCTTGAATGTTGTTTCTTCCAGGCAGGCAAAAGTAATTCAAGGTTATATTCTCTTGCAAGAACCTGGATTGTGGGCATTCTGTCCTGATACTCAAAGGCAGATTCTCATATTTTAAAAGTAAATAAATAAATTAGAGGTTAGGGTCTTATGGAAATGATGAGGACCAAACCAGGACTCCTTACATTCAAATGGATGGTTGAGAAAATAGTGGTCAAAAAGCCATATATTCTGCAATAATAGCAAAAAGATTACCTACAAACTTTTGTGATAGAAAAATAAAATTAAAAAAAGAAATAAAATAAAAGCCAAGAAAATCTGGATAAAATATAACAAACATCCTTAAAATGCATAGATGAGCTTTCCGGAAGAAAGGTCCCAGAGGCCCCAAATTAGAGGAAATGGCGAAGCAGAGAGAAATCACTGTGCTGTGGCAGCCCTGGGAAAGGCTTACCTTTCCCAGAATCATGGGGACTTTGGTGCAGATGTCCTGTGGGAACAGCAGATGAGGCCATGGGGATGAGGTGGAGAGTCTATACCAATGTCATCATATAAACCTGGACAGTTGAAGGGCTTTCCCAGCAGTGATGGGATGGGCTAGAAAAAGTTCTCTGGTTTACAATGTTTCTCTTCTTCAAGCTGCTCTCATATCTGCTAGATAATTCCCCATACAGAAAGGAACAGGAAAGTTGAAAAAAAACATGTATCAAAAGACTTTGAAGGCAACTACCCTACTGGTAGGTAGACAATTATTTACAAATCCCTTCTTCCAACAATCATCCGAAATTGCATCATTTCTTTCATTAGTATCATCATTCTGCATGCCACTAAGCTCAAAATGCTAAGAATAATTTTCTTAACCTGCATATGTGCAAATACATATTATAGAAACTATTTTTTCTATATATGTTTAATTTTTTCAGACCTAAAGGCACAATACATAGAAGGTTTTCATATAGCTATGTATGTGTGTATATATTTATACATATATATATATACACTATACATCTAGTAAAGATGATATTCTGTACTTTTAATTCTTTAAGGATTATTGAAGGTTTTTAAACCATTGCTTGTTTAAGTAATGAAACTAACTAAAAACACTTCTGACTGGAAAGTAAAATGCTAAAAAGGAAACATATGGAAGGGAAAGAGATGTATTGATACATTTATTTAATTCATAGAGCATAGAATTCTCATTAATACATAATGTCAGAAGACCTTACCAGAGAACTTACATTTCCTTGCTATAAAGGAAGTATAATAAAACCAATTTTTAACTTGTAATTGGCAAATGTCCTTCTGAACATTTTTCTATTTCTGAATGTCTCTAAATTCATTTCTTTACTTATTTCTTTGCTTCTTAATATGGGGTCTAAGTAGAGGTAACTTCACTGGAGTTTTCTATGGCTCTAGCTCAAATCCTATGTGCCAGAACTTATACCTAAATTTAATGCCCAAAGATTCTAATAGCATTAGAGATGTTCTACCATGGGGGAAAATGTGAAATTGACAGCCACGGTGAAGCACTGAGTTTTTAAAGAAATTTTGGAACAAATACAAAGGAGTCTATGAAATTAGTGAGTTCAAATATGTTATTACCATTAAAATTTAGGAAACTATTAATTTGCTCTAGTTTGATTACTTAAGAAAACAATCCATACCTTCTACTTTTTAAACTTCATGAGAGTTGGTAATCAGATTTGCAGACTTTTTCATAACAAGTGCTTTCTATTATCTTTGAGAATTCCTGCAGGGGGGTGAAAAACAGGAAAAAGGACAGGTAACATGTCGAACACAAAACTAGCACTGGGCCAACTATCAGAGGTGAAGAACATCTCATTGACTATTTGGGGGAAAAAAGTCAAACTCTTGTACCTTAAAAAGAAAAAAAGTAATAAAAGCATGTTTACGTGATTCTGTATTTATTCTCAGGGTCATGCAAGAACTTTATAAAGTATAATGTCATTAAAATTTTACAAATTTGACTAAAAAGCAATCTATAACATTTATTCTCAGATTATGAACAAAAATTTTAAAATAAGACTTGAAAATATTCTTTGGGTTAACATCCTTAATTTCTGATAAGCCTAACACCACACACTTCAATAAAATCTTAATTACAACAAAAGCACTCAATGAGCAAAGCCACAAATATACTGATCATAGGTGAGGATATGCAAATAGCTAATAAGCATAAAAAATATTCAACTTCCACCAGTAGTCATCAGGAAAATGCTGTTTTATTTTGATTTTTATTATTTTTTTATTCTTCAAATTGAAGCAAACAAACAGGATAAAACTATAATAAATAATTCTTGCAGGAGTTCAGTGAGATAAGCTCTCACATATTATTAGTGGGAGTAAGAACTTTTTGCAAACTATTTTGGCAAAGCAGGCATAATCTGTTTAATGTTAGACCTCACCATGTGAATTTGTAAATGTATCTGTTTCTAAAGTATTTTCCTTGGAAAGGGGAAAGAAAGAGAAATAGATAAATATAACTATAGATAGAAGTAGATACTCTCTTTGTAGCATAATCTTAATGTGTATATGTATAAATATATATATATATATACATACATATATCTCATGTTCTGAATGGTACTTAATGCTCTGAGCCAATGAGACTTAGCAAGGCAGACACCAATATATACTTTTGTCCAATGAGTATTAGAACATCACAGACACTACTGTCCACAAAAGCTCTGCATTAATCTATCCTGAGTTGCATGTGATTTGAAATTTGCAGTGTATACTTTACTATGACCTTTCATTCCAATACTTACTTCCTTTTTCCCATATTGATTGATAAAACTGTAAAAATAGGTAATACAAAGGAAAAAAAAGTGTATAAATACACAAATCTTCATGTTAATTAAGCTAAAGACTAAGTATGACATCTTTCAGGAAATGGAGGAGGAAACAGAAGGTACAGATTAGCAAGCAATTAGGGTTGGTGAGGATTCTTTAGCATTCTGAAACACATCACATTTGAAGCACAGAAGGGGAGGACTGACCAACAATTACAGGAATAGAAGTTGGGAAATTAAAACCTGAGGCATGTAGAATGGAAGACCAATTCCCAACATAGGATATTAAGAAAGGGTTTCCATGGAGTCTACGCAGTAAGGACCCATGTACCTCTGATTTAGCTAAAAAAAGCGCCCCATATCCAAGAACACATACCCTGAACTGCATTGTAGCAATAGGTATATTTCAAAGTTCTTAAAAATATATTCATCTCAAGACAGCTATTTTCACTTTTAGGAATCTACCCTAAGAAAACAATCAAGATCTATAGGTAAGAATGCTTATAAAACATTATTTATAATAGCAATTGATTATTTATAAAATAAATATTTAACAATACATGCAGAGTTGAATAAAGTAATGATGTGCATATGATCAATTATTGCAGCTTGTATAACATGGTATTTGCGGAAATAAATAATTACATGAGGCAGTACATACAATGTATTACTGCATAAAAATCAACGCAAGGTATAGGCAGTATATTATTCCAATTTTGTCAATATTTCATATACTTGTATAAAACCACAAAAATGTTAAGTAATCATTAGCAGCAGATGAAAGTATTAATAATTTTTATATTCCTTATTTTTCCTGAAATTTTACAAAAACTGTCATGATTATTACTTTTCTATTTTACAGTAAAACAAAAGCATTAGAAATGTTTGCTCAAGTAGCCCCCACTCGCCACAGCTAGAGACAGCCCCTGTGCAGCAACGAAGACCCAACGCTGCCAAAAATAAATAAAATTAAATCTTAAAAAAAAAAAAGAAAGAAATGTTTGGTCAATTATCCTAGTGATGAATTTAATAATAGATTTCCTTTTGGTTATTGTGACGATCAATCTAATCAAGTGTAACAATATTCTAAAATGTGTGTATTACAATATACTTAAAGACATGTCAATACACTGGTTGCTCAGTATCTGGACTTCCTTTAGATTCTCTTGGAAAGAGTGGACCTGAGAAATGCATCAGTATTTAAATAACTAACAACTATTTCTGACTTTCCATTTTAATAGAATAGAACTCCTTCTACCCTACAGCTTCAAGGATTATTCAAAAGTTTGAAGATCTTTGTGGGTGAAGATTTATTTTCCTTTGTCTCTCAGTCACATTCTGAAGATATCCTACCACTTCCCCTGAAAATTTATCCCTGCCAACCGAAATTCTCACAAGGACAGTGCCATGATGTTTATCTTGCTTCTTATTGTTCTGTAAATTAAACATTTCATCTTTTCCTAAGGTAGTAAATACCAGTGGCAGTGGTGGTAGTTGTGGTGTGGTGGTGGTGATAGTTCTATACGTATAATAACCTTTTTAAATTAAAAGAAAATTAAAACTTTTTTAAGAGTTCAGTGTTTTAAAATAGGGAGTTATACTCAGCAATTTTCTCCTAAATTCATGTGCGGGTAGAAAACAACTAAATTATTTATCCTGTCATACTTGACTGTTACTGAACAATCATTGCCTCATCTGTACGTTTTCCCCCAAATAAGCATCACTATCAGTTAACTTTGTTTTATTACAGGTAAGCACAGTAAAGTTTTCTGCCAATCAATTTGCTTCCTCTTACTCTTCAGTGAAACTTTTCTATCCCCTGTCTTTACCTACCTCCCACCATCCCCACCTCAGGACAGAAAATAACATCTGGACAATTTTATGTCATTTTGCATGGCAGAGTCTGTTCCTTAAATTGCCCTAAGCAACAATAACAATAACAACAATAAAAAACCCTCAATAATTGCAAATTACATACAAGTTGTAACAAGTGCAATTAAACACAATTCACTCTGACCATTAGGTCACTCTCTTTTCAGTAAGTAACATTAAGGCCAGAGGGATGACTGGAATTCATTTAACTTAATCAAGGCATGATGACATAGATCATGCTTGGAAAATGCACCTGAACAGAGCCTCAATTGGGGTTAGACAGGGCAAATGCCCTTATACTAAATACCTGCACAGACAGAAAGAACTCAAAATGCTTTCCCTGGGAGTTTGGCAAAGACCAAGGCTCTTGCTGTGTATTTTCCATTATTCTGGAATAATTCATTAGCAAACATTATGAGTTGGCAGTATCAAGATATGCATTAGAATAAAATTATTTTTCTCCTTCGAGTTCATAAATAAAATACATTTAGTCAGTAACTCCTGCAAATGGGAACTGCCACTTTTCAAAGTACTGTGTTATTCACTAAGTTTAATGAAATTTAGCCAGAAGTAAGTTAGCTGAATGCCTTCCAAAACCAGATACATTAAAACATCTCAGGACTTTTACCTGCAAAGAGTAACTATGTTTATTATGCTTATCATGTGTTAGGTACTATTTAAAGTATGTTAAATGTATTAATTCACTTCATATGCCCAAAGAGGTAAGTACTACTATTATTCCAACTTTATAGATTTATAAAAACTAAGATGGAGAAGTTAAGTAATCCAGGCTCACACAGGTAGAAAATGGAAGAGATGTATTTCAAATCTAGGCGCTTTGGTTCCAAAGTGCATAATTTTACCTATAAATTTATCCTTCCTCTCAAGCATTCATGTGTATGTGTGTGTGTTTGGGAGAGGAAGGGTGTCATCTATATTCATATCTTCAAAAGAGGCATTTTGGTGCAAAACATACCAAACTGAAAAGAGACAAAATCCAGGATAGAATAAATTTTTGTCCAAAAACATATTTTTATATTATAAATTCAATCATAAAACCTAATAAGAAGGATGACTTAAGGTACTAAATTATTTTTGCCAAGTAACAATTGCTAAAATACCAACCTAGAATAATATTTACTATGCCCCAGCCACAAACTGCTCTTTATGAATATCTCGGGTCTCACAAACCCCCCATGTTATGAGAACTACTATTACTCCTAAAAATAAGGCAAGGAAGATTCGGGGACACACAAAATCTCCTGCCCAACCCTACTAAGTGGTTTATGCCATTCAAACACTCACACACAGAAAGGCCAGTTTTAAAAAGGTAAATGTAAAATGGGATAGAGAACCTTTAGAACGAAGAAGTGATGGTGCCAAGAACCAGAGGTGGGATCTAAATTCCATGTAACTCTCCCTATCTGTACTAGTCAGCTTGCGTGCCATAACAAACTACCATGTTGTGCTTACACAACAGACACTTCTTTTCTTACAGTTTTGGAGGCTAGAAGTCTCAGATCGAGGTGACAGCTGATTCCGTTCCAGGTGAAGCCTCTCTTTCTGGCTTGTGGACAGGTACCTTCTCTCTGCATCTTCATGTGGCCTTGCCTCTGTGTGCTTGTGAAGAGAGATGGAGAGAGAGAGCGCTCTGCTGACGCTTATAAGGACACCAGCCTTATCAGATTTGGGCCCCTTCCTTATGACCTCACTTCATTTTACCTCCCTAAAGGCCCCATCTCCAAATACAGTCACATTGGGGTTAGGCCTCCAACATATGAATGTAGGGGGGACACAATTCAGTCCATGTCACTATCCAAGTACCTAAGGTATAAGGATAATAGGAGGAGATGTGTTGTGATCCTTGTCTGGCAAAGAAAATCCGCCAGCTCCTCTAGAAAATGGATATTTTCATAGGTGTTCAAGGGATATGTCATACAGAAGTTCACTGAGGAACACAATGGACTATGTCCTTGACTATAGATTTGTTGAAGGTAAGGAAATGTTCCTCACAGTGTCATTTCTTATTCTGTCCATTAGGAAATTACCATTTTAGGAAGCTAAACAATTCTGATTAAGATATGGGAAGATATATGACTTCGATACCATATCTTGAGAGTTAAAAGAAACACATTTTTTTACTCATACTACAAGCTAGGTTGTAATATAGCTAAACTTCACTAAGTACATCCGTGAATAAATGAGCATGTTATGTAGTAGCACTAGAGGAAAACTAGGAACATTCATTTCAAGTACTAATGCTCTGCCATTAGCTCTACTTCAAGTATCTTCACTTCTTGTTTCTCTTTAAAGCTCATATACTTCTGAGAAAACCAAAATCAGAATACTGTTATATTGTATCATTTATCATTGATACTCTGAAGGCAAAAGTTAATATTATTGGTCTAATAATACAAAAGTCATTATTTCCTGGAAGATAATTATTCTTTCTATACTAATTTTTAAAAATTAATACCTGTTGGGCTTCCCTGGTGGCGCAGTGGTTTAGAGTCCGCCTGTTGATGCAGGGGACACGGGTTCGTGCCCCGGTCCGGGAAGATTCCACATGTCGTGGAGCGGCTGGGCCCGTGAGCCATGGCTGCTGAGCCTGCGCGTCCAGAGCCTGTGCTCCGCAACGGGAGAGGCCACAACAGTGAGAGGCCCGCGTACTGCAAAAAAAAAAAAAAAAAAAATTAATACCTGTTATGTGCCAGATGTTTTCTGAGATATTGTATTAGACCCTGTCTAATTGATTCAGCACATATTAACCAACAACTATTTAGTAATTATATAACTCACACATATATTATCTCCTAGAAAGTACTTGGCTTTTGTTGAATAAAGTTTTTGGTCTTCCATATTTGCATCTTAGAAAAAATTAAAAACAACAAAGGTAATCACTAACATTTACTAAGCATGTATTTTGTGCCAGGTACAAGAGTTTTTAACATATAGAATCTCAATTCAGCTTGATGAACAAAAAAATTCTATAAAGTTCTTATTTTATATAGGTAAAAGTTGTTCCTTAGAGAAATTAAATAACTTGCCTTGAAAATATCATTTGTAAGGGTTTGAACAAGAGAATTTTTACTCAGGAATCCAAGTTCTTAACCACTATGCATTACAATACCTGAAATTTTAAAAATTATTGTAGTGAGCTGAGTCATATTCATAGTTACTTTCTTCTGAGCTGTTATTCTCATTTTCGTTAGATCTCTTTCTTGGGAACAAACATTTATTTTAACTGCTATTTGTCATCAGAAAAATAAGAAAAAATGCAAGATATTTTTCTTGTACAGATAATCCTTATTACAATTACATATGTAAGTATATCAATTTTATTTTATTTTATCATTTGGGGTCAAATCTAAATGGATAGTGGAAAAAAATCATCCGTTAATATGAGTTGAATTTTTATTGGTTTATAGACTGTTTATATGAAGCTCTGATCAACCATTATCTATAGGCTATATTTGAGTGGTCAGAGAACCACTTCATTTACACATAAATCTGAAAGTATTGCCGCAATGCCTTCCTCACAATACACACTTCATCAGTGCCCAGTGGTGTCAGAAGTGGTGATGAGGATGATGTGAGAAGCATCCAGTGCTGGCCAGATGGTGTAGTGATCGTTCTAACGTCAGCAGAAGAGCTGCCAGGAATCTATCATTCCCTTAAGAAGGTGCTCAACCAATTACCTTGGTTTTGTTCAACATCTTCATTGAAAAGGCATTTGTCTGACCAATTTAAACCATGCAGCTAACAATTCAACAAAGGTTATAATTGGCAAACAATTACCTTCTTGGCTCTCTGAGAACTGCTTTAAATATTTGTCAATCTCACTATTATAAATGAATGACAAAAGACAATTCAAATGAAAGAAGTAAAGGAGTAAGGAGTAATCCTGCTGTCATATCATTGTCACAAGCAAAGTTTATCACTATATGCATAATTTGCTCTAGATATAATCTAAAGGCTTTAACTTTATTTTTGCTTATTTTTATCTTATGGATTAAAAGGCTCACGCTCAGGTTTTAGCCGCTTTAAAAATGGGGCTACAATGAAGACCAAAAAAAAAGGATATGTTTCACTTGAATTAAAATAGGACTGTTCTACCAGGTTTATACTGCAAGTTTTGGGAATTTCAGTTTATTCTTACCAGTGTTAATTAGGAAATCAAAATGAATAATGTCAATAACAAAAAAATAAATACTTTACAATGAAGCAAATTGTGTGTATTTATTCATTTATCCTGTATTATTCTTCATTGCTACAATGAATATTGTGTCAGTTCAACAAATATTATTGAACTCTTACTGTATCCCAGGTATCCTTCTCCATGTCGGGGATACAGGCGTGAAAAGCATATAAAAAGTCTCTGCTACTTATATGTTACTGAGAGAAAAAGACATTAAACCTGTAACGATCTCAAATAGTGATAGATGCTATGAACAAAACAAAACAGGTTCCAGTTGAGAGACTGATCAGGGAGGAGCTTCTTTTGGTAGAGTGACCACTCAGGGCATCTCCAAAATAAGGACATTTGAGATGAGGCCTAAATAAAAGTAGGCATGGAGATATGAAAATATGAGATGAGTATTCCAGGCAGGAAAAAGCCCTGAGATAGAAGTGATCACAGAGTGTTTGAGAAATAGATGAAAAACAGAGTGGCTGGAACAGAGAGAGAAGAAGAGTGGTATAAGTTTAAAGACATGAAGACCAGATCTAAGTTCAATGTGAAGCCAGTGTAGCATTTTATAAATGATCAATGTAATTTAATCTATGACGGAAAAAAAATGTTTTGACCACTGTGATGAAAACAGTGGACTGGTAGAGATTCAGGAGTGCCAACAGTGAGATCTAGGCCTGCTCTATCCAATACACATGTGGCTATTTAAGTTTAAATACGTTAAAATTAAATAAAATAAAAAATTCAGAATCTCGTTCACACTGACCATTTCACGTTTCCAGTGACCACATGTAGCTAACACCCAGTAGGACAACAATAATATAGAACATTTCCATCATCATTATCCTTCTAGACAGGGATGGATAATGGTGATACTGAAGTGTTGGCAGTGAAAATGGAGAGAAATTGATGGATTTGGAATATGGCTTGAAGGTAGGGTTCAATTATATCTATGAACACACGACTGTTAAAACTAAATGTAGAAAGAACTCTTCTCCCAGGATAACATTTGATAATGTCCAATAGTCATTAATGAAAAGTAAAAATACTCTCATATCCATGACTCAAGAATAAATGCCATTCAAGATATCAGGGGTAGAAAGATGTCAATATAAAATGACAAAGAACTTTAGGTCTAAAGAGACCTTCTAGCTTACTCAGTCCATTTATCTGGAAATAGAGACCAATAGACTTTGGAAGACTTGCCCAAGTGTTAGTTACATTGTTAAGCACTGGAACTGAGAGTAGAAAATAGCTCTCCTAAGTTCCATTCAGTGCTATTTCAATAATATGCTTCTACCTCTATTAGTTGTGTGACCTGGCTACCCAGCACCAGTTTACCCTCCTTGGAGACACAGACAACCTCATTCTTGTATCCCCAGAACCTATTACAGTATTTAGCACCTAATAAATGCCAAAAAAATTTAATTATATGAGCATCTGGTTTCCAATGATGGAAGAAAGAAGGAAAGAAGAACAATTACAAGGGTTTTTAAATGTGTGTATCTTTCTGGGATAGGTTGAAAGTCTATGTTCCCCTAAAACTCATCGTTTGACAACTAATGCCCAAGGTTAGGCATTAGGAGGTGGGACCTTTGGGAGGTGATTAGGTCATGAGGACAGAGCCCTCATGGGTGGAATTACTGCCTGAGAGAGCTCCCTTGCTGCTTCCACCATTGGAAAATACAAGGAGAGGTCTGCCACCTGAAAGAGGGCCCTCATCCCCCATGCTGGCACCCTGATCTTGGACATCCCAGCCTCCAGAACTGACAGCAAAAAATTTCTGTTGCTCATAAGCCACCCAGTCTATAATATTCTGGGATAGCAGCCTGAATGGGCTAAGACAGAGAGGAAGAAATCGATGGTGATTAAATCAGTTTACACAGGTAACATTTTACTTATTTTTACATCTTTCACTAAAAAATATGAGGTTTATGATATATGTATAAGTAAGATATTTGACAGCAATATCACAAGGCCAGGAGGAAAGAAAGGGAAGTTTACTACAGTAAGTTTCTTACACCACATGAGAAGTGCTATAATCTCTGTTTTTTAGAACTGCTTTATTGAGAAATAATTCACATACCATACAAATCACCTACTTAAAGTGTATACTTAACTTCAATGGTTTTTAGTATATTTGTAGAATTGTGCAACCATCACCCCAAAAAGAAACCCCATACTCATTCCTGGTCACTCTCCCTACACCCTCATCCCCTTTCTCTGGTAAACACGAATTTACTTTCTGTCTCTATGGTTTTTCTTTTTATGGATATTTTATATAAATGGAATTATACAATATCTGTTCTTTTGTGATGGTTTCTTTCATTTAGTTTTACAAGTTCTGTTCATAGCCTGCCAGGTATCTGCACTGCATTCCTTTTTATTGCTAAATAATTGTCCATTATATGGATAGACTATATTTGATTTATCCATTCAACAGTTGATGGACATTTGGATTGGTTCTATTTTTGGCCATTATGAATCATGCTGTTATGTTTGTATACAAGGTTTTTTTTTTTTGTAAACATATGTCCACATTTCTCTTAGGTATATACCTACCAGTAGAATTGCTGAATGATATGGCAACTCTGTTTAACCTTTTGAGGAACTGCTAGGCTTTCCATTTTACATTTTCACCAGCAGTGTTTGTGGGCTTCAATTTCTGCCCATTCTTGTCTTGTTGATTACAGCCATCCCAGTGGAGGTGGGAAATTTGATTTCTTGATAGCTAATGATGATGAGCACTTTTCCAGGTACTGATGATTCTATTTTTCCCCAACATTAATTGATATCCATTCCCTTGGTTACCGAGAGCAGGAAAGAAGAAAAACAGAGGTTTTTGAGAGCACTACTTGATGCAATTGAAACCAGAACTATATGCTTGTCACTTATATATGCTGTACCTTTCTTGACTGTGAGCGCAGTAGTTTTGAAAGGGTAACAGTGAAAGACAATACACAAAATTACCATTGTTAGTTTTGTTCTGAGGCACTCTTCTTAATAGTGATGTCTTCTGCTTGAAAGCTATCTCTTTGGGCTTCAAACACAGAAGCAAATGCTGAGATGCACAGTAGCCTGGCCGTGGGAACCACATACCATACTCTGCAGAGGCCAGTTCTTCTGGAAATGTAATAATAAGTTAGACTTTTATTATTATTCACAGGACAGGGAACAGGATTATATAGTATAGGCAGTATATCCAGAAGTGCGACCTCTGAGATTAGTGATTCCATGACAACTTGATGCTGAGATTCTGAAGAGGACCATGTGCTTGAATCCTTACCTAGGTCTAGTAGGTGAAGTGCAGACTTGAACGTCAGTCAAAGCAAAGTAAGTGGGAACACAAGGGAAGAACTCAGCACAGAATGGTGCAGCACAGAAACATACAGAAGTCCAGGGAAGGCAGAGTAAGGACAGTAAATGTAGCAATAACAATCAAGGCTGGTGCTTTTTTGTGGTCAGGGTAGTAATCAGACATGAAGAATGCAGAAACAGCCCAGACACATCAGTAGTAAACCAGTAAAGTTCTTAGCATGGTCCAAGAAACAGAAAACTTAGGCCTAAGACACAGAAGAATATATATACATAAAAATCAGGAAGGATGCTTTGTCTCTAATTATCCTTGGTTAAAACATTTGCTAATGAGAGGAGAGCCTGATGATTAAAGAAGACCACAACTATGGTACACAAATTCTAATTGTTTGTGAAATAAACACATCTATTCCCTTCCCAGTGCTATTTTTTAAATACAAGTTAAAAATATATTTAAGATATTTACATTGGTCATACCTAAACACATTACCCTCTTGGTGCCTAGAATGTGACCAGTCTCCAAAAAAGTTTCTAGGAGTGAGTCACAGACATGTTTATATAAGTAATTACTCTGAATTTGAATGCCAGGCAGCAGGGTCCACAGGTACAAGACTGCATCCATTTTACTAATTACGGTTTTTCCTATTCCTGGCAGAGTACCTTTTTCTCAACAACTATGTATTATATGACCATTACTGAGAAAATGGCAGTCACATGTTTTGTGTGGATGAACTAGACCTTATAAATTCACAAATACACATGCATTTTAATGATACATTCACAGTAAAAGATGTATACTGCCGTAGACATTTTAAGGAGATTGTTCAATTAATCGTATAGACTTTATGAATATGTCAAACACGTCACAAGGTTGAAGAGACAATCTACAACTTATCATATTGTGATTGTTTATTTTATGCATCAACTTGTCTGGGCTACAATGCCTGGTTGGTTGATCAAGCACTGAAAAGCATGTTTTTTCCCAAGAAAGTCTAGATGTTACTGTGAAGGTATTTTTCAGATGTGATTAATATTTAAATCAGTAGACTTTGAATAAAGTAGATTGTCTTCCATAATATGGGTGGGCTCCATCCAATCAGTTAAAGGCCTTAAGCACAAAGACTGAGGTTTCCCAAAGAAGAAGGAATACTCCTCAAGACTGCAACATAGAAATCTTGCCTGAGATTCCAACCTGCTTCTCGGAAGAATCAGATTCAAGACTGCAACATCAGCTCTTACCTGAGTTTCCAGCCTGTCAGAATGTGATTCGGACTTGTCACCTTCCATAATCATGAGAGCCAATTCCTGAAATGAATTTCTCTCTCTCTCTGACTCTATTTCTCTATCATAATATATATATATATAAAGAGAGAGATCTATTAGTTGTGTATCGTCAGAGAATGCTAACTAATACACATTTTACATTCTCAGCTAACTGTTAGCACCAACACCCCTCATTTTCAATCCTAGAGACTTGCCTACATAGAGTTAGATAGTCATTTTGTTTCTGTACACAATATTAGTAATAATAAATACTGCATTTCCCAGTCAATAGAGATAATAAAAATTAATCCCCAACATCAACAAGATGTAAGGATAAATGAGAAAACATTAGAAATTCATGCTGTAGTCTCCAGGGGGCAATGATTTTATATAAGTAGAAAGTATTATCACATTATTCAAATACATATAAAGGATCTAATACTTCATATCAAATAAAAATCAAATATTATATTTTCATAGCATTAGTACACTAGAAATTGTACTGCTAGGGGAAAAAAGAGTAGAACCTGAATATCCTGAATTTTCCAGCTATGGTATTTAGATGACTTGATAAAGGAATATGTCTTAGGATCTTTATTTGTTTTCTGTATCTTAAGAAGAACCTTAAGAATAATATAAATAAAAGAGTAAAGGGACAATGGTGGCTGTAAATGTTAATTAAAGCATTTAAGAATTGGGAAAAGTTACTAAATAATGATTAGCAACAATTGTTCCCCATGATCTTTGAGGCTAGAAGTAAAATTCTAGCCTGTTGATTAACGTGCATCAATATCAAGGTTTTTTTCCTGAAAATGAGTGTTAGTCATCCAATAAATTACGTTCTCATCCATCTGGACTTCTATTGTGGGCAAGGAACAGAACCACTGAAAATTCTTCAAACTTATGAGCCCATAATTACATGCTGCAAAGAAATCACACACACACACACACACACACACACACACACACACACTCACATACTCATGGGCGCCTTAATGGATGGACATAAGAGAGCTTTCTTATGCAGAAACAAGTACATTGTAATAAAAAAAATCATAAAATGTTGCTATTTCTCTTGACAATTGAAGCACATCTTTATTATCCTATTAGAAATTTGAAATGGCAAACATAGTAGTGTAATATCTACCAACAATATATTTTCACTATTTGGTTAGGGCAGGAAAAAAGAACAGGCAAATTTAACGTACATAATTGCATAAATACCTATAACATCAGGAATAATATGAGCTTTTCTTTTTCCAAAGCAAAGGTACCGAGAAATACCACATGCCTCCTGTTAGAATGCACAACGGGAATTATCGACAAATCAGGGGTGGATGTCATGGGGCACCAACAATTATTTTGGACTGAAATGTCAATAAGAGACATGGATTATTTTGAAATCAAATGAATAATAAATATTCTGTGCTAAAGAAATCAACCTACATGAAATCACAAGGATAAATTAAATATCTAAAACTAGGGGAGCTTGTGGAGTATTGAGTAGAGCCTTACTTGCAAATAGAACTCAGTAAATTGTGAGTCGATGGAAATGTTGGAAGTGGTATGTCCCTCCCATGATAGAGTCATTTGAGAGATGGGGCCAAGTGAAGCCAAGAGAATTAAAGAGGGAAATAACAGTTACACCAAACCCATCTTCGACATTGTCGATATGGATACTAAAATCACCTAAGATTAATAGGCTGTGTGATTCCATAGAGAGTTGAGAAAGAAAATCTATAAATTCATTTAGCAAACTTGTGCCTTCTCAGAGAGGTCTGTAAATTAAAAGTGTTGCTAAAGTTGTATGTTAAAAGCAAATATATACGTGGAGAGAGACAAAATTGAGATGCTCTGATTTTATAGCAAAATACATTTTAGAAAAGATTTAATTCTAACCTTCACAGCCTAAAACAAATTTCTACTATATAAGTTAGGGATATAACAAGATTTATGAAGCCCAAAACAAGATTTTAATTGCACAGTAGCCTTAATACCCCAGTTAATTCAAGCATTTTTAGAATGCTGAATTTACCACCGACTCTGCAGTCTTGGTAGTAATTATTCATTAGCTATAATATATCATTATACTATATTACAAAGAACTCAATCTACAGTATACAATTTAATATGCAAAAAAATGCAATTTATGTATTTGAGGTTGTACTCCATTTAATGTATGAATACACACAAAATGATTAAATAAAAGTATATTTTAGGAAATAGCTTATCTTTCTTTTTTCTATTAATACATTTAAAAATGTCATCCCTGTATCTCTAGTTTCCTTTAACAAAAGTATTGGAATATTCTGGCTAGAAGTGACACAGGGAATGGACATTTCTCAACCCATCATACTAGAGATAAAGAAACTAAAGCTCAAATATATAAAATAAATTTACTCAAATTCTCATCGATTTTTTTAGTTCATATCTAGGATTAGATCATAGATCCATGGAATTTCATTGCAGTGTAATTATTTTTTTAGTTTTAAAAATGCTGTCACTTCCATAAAGTGAGGAAAATTCTGCTTATCCTTAAATCTAGCCCATATGCTGACTAGCTGTGTGGCAATGAGTGAAGAACTTTACTTTTCCAAGAATTATTTATCTGTCAAGTCGAATAATCCTAGTACTTAATCCAGGTGGTTGTTCTAAGTAAAGTACTTCAGCAAACCCTGAGCATCGTGTCTGGCACGTGCTAAGCGCTCATTACCTACTAGGTGTCATCATCATAATCATCATTATTATTATCAAATCCTCCTGGCAAATGGCCACACAACAAATATTTGTTGACTGTTGGATCAAAATAGGAGAAGAAATTTTGGAGCATACAAAAAAGTGTGCTTTAAAAAATCTGTGTATAATTGAAGAAAATGTGAGGGAAAAGTCCCTAGCTACTTTGCCTTCATAAATAATTACTTTCTCATTTTAATTTTTTCTAGAAAGCTTATTTTTATGCCTTTAAACACATGGCATTAGAATATCTGCGGGTTCTGACTGTTTATATTCATTTATATTCCCACTGGATCTTGCATCCACTGTTTTAACCAATCAACTGGGATAAAAAGATTAGCCATTCAGAAATTTACATCAGGGGAAGGCTCTCTGGGTCATCTTCAGTCCATGATGCAAGGTAATCTGTAGTACTATCAGAACTGTTACATTTTCCTCCAAAACGGGGCAAAGACTTTTTGCATGTCACTTTAACAGGAAAATACTCAAGTATTTCTGTATTTCTTTTCAGAATTACTCTCATCCATTTTATTTTCTGTGGTGATAAAGCTGAATGAAAAGCCACAGAATTTAGACAATCCAGTATAAAGGGCAAGTCAAATAGATGACTAAGATCTTAACAATTCCAGCAATAAAATGAAAAGACAACCTACGGAATGGGAGAAAATATTTACAAATCATATATCTGATAAGGGGCTAATATCCAAAATATATAAAGAACTCATACAACTCAAGAGCAAAAAGCAAAGAATCCAATTTAAAAATGGGCAGAGGATCCCAACAGACATTTTTCCAAAGACATACAAATAGCCAGGAGGTACATGAAATGGTGTTCAATATTACTAATCATTAAGGAAATGCAAATCAAAACCATAGTGAAATATCACCCCACACCTGTAAGAGTGGCTATTATCAAAAAGACAAGAAATAATTAGTGTTGGTGAGAATGTGGAGAAAAAGGAATCCTTGTGCACTATCAATGAGAATGTAAATTGGTACAGCCAATTTACAGCATGGAGGTTTTTCAAAAAATTAAAAATAGAACTACCATATGATTCAGCAATTCCACTTCTGTGTATATATCCGAAGGAATTAAAATCAATATGTTGAAGAGCTATCTGCAGGCCCATATTCATTGCAGCATTATTTCCCAACAGCCAGGACATGGAAACAGCCCAAGTGTCCATCAACAGATGAGTGAAGAAAGAATGTGCCTTTTGGGATAACATGGATGAACAGTGAGGGCATTATGCTAAGTGAAATGTCAGACAGAGAAAGACAAATGGTATATGATCTCACTTACATGTGGAATTACAGAACAAAAAACAAAAACTCATAGATACAGAGATCAGATTTGTGGTTACCGAAGGTAGGGGGTGATAAATGGATGAAGGCTGTCAAAAGGCATTAACTTCCAGTTATAAGATAAATAAGTACTGGGGATGTAACGTACAATGTGAGGACTGTAGTTAACACTGATGTATAGTATATTTGAAAGCTGCTAAG
Source organism: Aethalodelphis obliquidens (assembly GCF_003676395.1). Classification (NCBI taxonomy): domain Eukaryota; kingdom Metazoa; phylum Chordata; class Mammalia; order Artiodactyla; family Delphinidae; genus Aethalodelphis; species Aethalodelphis obliquidens. The sequence goes on along the minus strand of NW_020837947.1, from coordinate 63,648,510 downwards.
AGAGTAAATCCTAAAAGTTCTCATCACAAGGAAAAAAGCATTTGTCCTTTTTTGTTGTTGTTAATTATATGAGATGGTGGATGTTAACTAAACTTATCGTTGTACTCATTTACGATTTATGTAAGTGAAGTCATTATGCTGCACACCTTAAATGGACACAGTGCTGCACATCAATTACATCTCCATAAAACTGAAAGGAAAAAATAATTTAATGCACACTACATGCATTCTGTATTTATTTTCATATTTTCACTTTTTTGTCTACTTGGCTTTTTCTTCTAACTAATGTCCTTCTCATTTATTTTTTTCTATTTTCATGATGTACTACAACCTGTGTAAACTTTCTGTGGTGACTTTCTTGAGTTTGTAATTCAAAAACATTTCTTTCTATTCCCTTTCAGTTGTTTGATGATGAAAGGGAATAGAAAGCTCATATTCAAAATAAAGACTAGCACCTTCCTTTCTCAATGTCAACATAAAAGACTTGTCATTTCAATTATTTCAAGTTATTGATTCCTCCTGCATCAGGAAATTCAATATGTATCACAGAAGTTTCCGTGTCACCAAATATTCTCCACAATTTTTTAATCTAGAAAGAGGATATGTAAAAGGTCCACACACATACAACACTCACCACATATGTTTTTTTAAATATGCTATGAGCCCTTCCACATTCCCTCTAGGTAAATATCTTCTTTGGGTTCATGCTTCTAATTTTAACTAAAGTAAATAATTACACCACAAGAACAATTATTCTTACCTACTTATAAGATCTATATGGCAAAGTGTAAAGGAATTTCTCCTTGTTTATCCTAGGCTCAGAATTTTATAAAAACATTTTTAAAATTTAAATATTATAAGGGCATTTACATTAAAATTTTTTAAAGATCATAATTAAACAAAAATCTTTGCATTCCATGTATGTGGGAGATTTTGCCAGACTTCAGGTCTGGTTCTAAGTAATTTTTCTGACATATCACATTTTTCTTTATATAAAAAACTACTCATGTAGCATAGATTCAAAACACCTTAGCCACGTTATAAAATATATATATATATATATATATATATATATATATATATACACACACACACATACACATATTTTTTAAATTTTGGCTTTGATTATCTAAATCATAAAGTTCACAGATTTACAAAGGCAATAAGGTGACTAATAAATATTACTACTCAAATTCATTATGGCAGTAATTGAACACATTTCTTTCTTCCTTTACTAAAATAAAGGTTTCTTAAACTCAAACGAGGAAAAAAATAAAATTTCTAAAATATTACAATTAATGTTTGTCCTTGAAGACCTGGACTAATTTATAGGTCACGCAATTTCGCTAGCACCTCTGCTTGAGAATAAATTATCAATATATAATAACAGATGCTGCAAATTTCAAAACTTGAAAAGAACTTTACCTTCATCTGTTTGTAGTCTATAGTCATTGCTACTGGCATTTGTAAAGAACTAATGCTTATAAAAAACAGTTTCAACACCGAATACAAATTTTGGAACCTAACAGATATTCAAACAGCAGCTAGTAGTCGTTTGGCTTACAGCTTTTAAGAATGAACTATGTTGCATGTGCTTTGAGAATGCAAAGATTCATTCAAAAAATAGCCTCTCAGAGTTTGTGTAGCTGACCTCAGGCCCAACTAACCTATAAAAATGCAAGAACATTTATTTTAGCTAAATAATTAGATATTTGCCTAGTAAAATCTTTTAAGATAATTAGAAAATTATACTATCTTTTAGTTCTACCATCACCAAAGCATCACTATTATTAACATAACATGGAATTGGTATGTGCAGAAACTAAAAAAAAAAGAGAGTAAGAAAAAAAGAACACTGGAACTTCAAGGGAACAAATATACAAGAAATTTATAAACAAACTTCAGGAAATTATATGTATATATGGAAAACTTTCAATTAAATATTTGGGAATCAAGAAGCTCTTCTTTTGGTTGTGATTTCATGGAGTACCAAATTCTGGGAAGAAAAGGGAGTTAAAAGACATCAAGCCTTAATTGCATTTAGTTAATATATGCATAAAATAAACATTCAGTTTTTGGCATTCCTTAATTATGTTTTAAATTATATATTTTAGGAACTTGTAAATATTGAATCCCTTAGAGCAATAGTAAATATTTTTAAACCTCCACAAAATATATCAGATCTCAGCAGCTGGTAAGATGTAATGATACATATTTATTATTCGTTTAAAAGTAAATTTGGGGCTTCCCTGGTGGCGCAGTGGTTGAGAGTCCGCCTGCCGATGCTGGGGACATGGGTTCGTGCCCCGGTCCGGGAAGATCCCACATGCCGTGGAGCGGCTGGGCCTGTGAGCCATGGCCGCTGAGCCTGCGCGTCCAGAGCCTGTGCTCCGCAGTGGGAGAGGCCACAACAGTGAGAGGCCCGAGTACCGCAAAAAAAAAAAAAGAAAAAAAAAAAAAAAGAAAGAAAGAAAGGTAAATCTGCTGGTTTCATTTTATTTTCTTCTAGAAAGATTATATATACCACTATGCGTGTTTAGGTAGATAGCTTTGATACTCATATTTACTAATAGGCTGTTTTCTTTGTCTCTGTGAAACATCAAAGGCATAAATAAATAATCTGTGATTCTTCTAATAGCATTCCCATTGCTAATAGAAGCTGTTAAATTATCAGTGCATTCATAGCTTAACATTTACTTAAAAAAGCAAAGTTGAGCCCGACAGATATGACGGAGTATAGGAAGATTCTGCCATCTCACTTGAAAAATAAACAAAAATTTTCTCCACTAGTCTCAAAACAGAAAGCTCTTACACATTAACAATTGAAGCCTGATTCCTCAGTAATCATCTGGACTTAGAGAAACATCAGCAGAACTGATACTATTAGGGAAAATGACTCAATTTGGAGAATGCTGAGTGGATAACACTTTAAGATCTGCTTGATAGATATGATTTAGATGAGAGGAAAATGTGTGTCATCCACTGCCCTCAACTTTTCTTGTCCACTTCTGATAATCACAGCTAATCGGAATTCATCCCACTTGTCAAAATACCTCCACATTTAAGATGACAGGCAATGGAAGCAGAAACACAGACAATGATAGGTGAATGTGTGGAGAGTGGCTGAGTGGCCCCTAACATCTCAGAAGAGAGGTATCAAGAGGGCTAAAACAGAGAGAACTGACAGACCTCCAAGTAGTAACTTCCTGTTACTCTTACATAGCAGATAAATTGCAGGGCTTGGGAGTGGCAACCACGGCTCTGCTGGAGCACCAGTGGATGCAGAAAATGTAAAGGATTTACACAGATTTCTTCCAAGGGGCTGTAGTCAGGCAATGAGGCAACCAGAGAAAAGAACATCACCAGCCTGTACCACTCCTGAGTGCTTTCCAAGTCACGGCTGTGATGAATTTCGGTCTCCAAGGTCTATAATCCAGTATGTGCTCCAACCAAGCTCCTAAACTATCATCTCCTTAAGGAGTCACTGCCCTTCGAACAATGACAAGAGGGAGAAAAGTGGCTTTCATTCAGGAAGGACTTTTTGGTTTTTGGGTTTTAGGGTAACAAGACTAATATAGTTCCTTGTGCATAAAGAGTACTACCAGGAAAGCTGGAGAACTAGAGTAGAGGGAACTTTAGTTCATAATTTCAAAACCATTTGCCTGAATTTTCACTTCAATCCCTATTTCCACTTCTCTGTGACTATCAATAGTGTTTCGTACTGTGGTGATTTTTAAATTAATACATGACCTTTTTGATGAAGAAAATACGATAGTAAGGCTTTCTGACTTGGACTTTTGACAACATGAAGAAGCACAAAAGAAAGAAAACATAATTCGACAGATGGAAATTTTCTACTTAAAAACCAGTCAAAGCGCACTGTTACTGTATCTTCAAGTCTATCTGCATTAGTTCTATTTAGATTTACTCATCACTCATATTATACTCTATTTCCTCAATTCTAAAGGTTTTCTCAGTCCACTATGGGTATCACTGATCCTAAATTAGGTACTGATGTAAAGACTAGCTCAAGAGTACTTGGCTTAACTTTAGATTATCTTCTTTTACATTTATACTCAGATTCCAATTCAAATCAAGCCAATAGGCATGTCATCTGGTGAGAGGAAATGTGGAAAGTACCTCGTTATCAGGGAGTTTAACATGATATACAGGATGTGGAAGCTCTTGAGAGTCTTATGTTTTTTTCCAATCTTCACGCACAATAACAATACCCCACAAGAGTTAGACTGGCACAAGTATACTGTCTGTCAAAGGTGCTTCAAGATTTATTTGGTTCTTAGTCGACTCACATTACTACAAGCTCTTTGATACACAGAGCACAAAGCCACTTAACACTGTTGCTATTAGTGTTCAAACCACACTGAAAACACTTCATTAAACAGCCTACTGCAGTGTAATTGTTTACTAATATTTTGATTAGGTTGTTTAGTAGACAATCCATGCTGTAAAACATTCTCTTGCTGTCAAGTGAATCACTGGTAAAAAGGCTATTGCAAAAGACTTAAGAGAGTCTCTGAGAAAAGAAATCAAAGTGGGGGGAAAAAAACCCCTAAGTCACTCTGCTTTTAGTACCCACTGTATTCATTTCCTATAGCTCCTGTAACAAATCACCACAAACTTAGGAGCTCAAAACTACATGAATTTATGAAGTTACAGTGCTAGAGGTCAGAAGTCTGACACAGATCTCACTGGGCTAAAATCAGTGCCAGCAGGTCTAAGTTCCTTTCCGGAGGCTCTAAAGGAGGATCCATTGCCTTGTGTTTTTCATCTTCTAAAGGCTTCCCACATTCCTTGGCTTCCTTCATCTTCAAAGCCAGCAATGGCCAACGGAGTATTTCTCAAATTGAATCATGCTGACAGTGACACTTCTACCTCCCTCTTTCATTTGTAAGGACATTTGGACCCACCCAAATAATCAAGGATAATCTCTTTATTTTAAGGTCATTGGATTGACAACCTTGATTCCATCGGCAATCTTAATTCCCCCTTGCCAGGTAACATGCAAATTTCCAGGGATTGGGATACAGACATCTTTGCTGGGGTAAGGAGGGGATTGATTATCCGGCCTACCACACACCCACCATGTTGCCTCATGAGTTATTTAAAACTCATATTTCACACAGAAACACTTCTTTGAGTGAGTGGAGTGGGAATTTTAAAAGGAATGTTGTGCCTTTCGTATATTATATATTCTTTGGTCATCTTCATTTTAGCACAGAATCTAATTTCAAGGGTTAATGTCTAGAGTGTGGATATTCTGAACATATTTTATTCATAAGATACTTTTTAGGTCCATAACACATGGGAGATATGATTCTATAAGGCTTGGTTACAATGTAAGAAGGACTTCCGGTGCTCAAGAGAAATTACTGGGTAATTTCCCTTTCCTTTACAACATTCTCCCTACTAGATGCAAATAAGCTGTAGCTCTCAAGAATGAAGACATAGGCTTACACCATTTTCATTAATTCCCTTTTCATGGCAATGATAACATTTGGACATTTTTGTGATGAAGGTTTTGCTTACTCTAATTGCTGGCCTCAAAAAGTACTACTCTTTAGTGCCATACAAAATAGTCATTATTTTCCCAAACATTGGGAATGCATGTTTACTGAATGCATGTTTACTGAAAAAGTTTGCATAATTCTGTTGAATAATAAAATTTTTTGTCATTTTGCTCAATAAATAATAGAAAAGTTTCCTAATTCTTTGAGGTGGTAGGCAAAAATACATAAATTTTGAAATTTAATAAAATATTATCATTATAGTACCATAAATTTCAGAACAATAAATGCCTTTAAATATTATGTACAATAACTTTCTAAACTCATCTCTTTCCTCGATGGAGGAATCCAGTATTTCTGAAAACTTTTCCCATCTTCATTAAGTTCTGAATATTAAAAATATATTCTTTATATCAAGTCCAGTTTTTTCCACCTTGCATGATATTTTAATCTGTTTGGTGAAGTCCAGCTCCTTCATTGTCACATAGGACAATTTTAATTTCTGTCTCTATGTCAACACTGAGAATACTTAAAGAAAGCTACAGTCTATGCCCTAGGATAGAATAAACGTACCAAACTCTATTATGGCTTGGTGTCTGATCCCTTCATCAGCCTGGTTGGGTACGTTTAAAAAGAGTCCTGTTTACATCAGTCTTTCTCTTAAAGTCTTGCTCCTGAAAGGAAATAGTAGGCTTTGTAGGAAATAGGTGTGATCGGATCAGACTTTTCCCATTGCCATGCTTAGATTCTGCATTTCCATTGATGCAGACAAAGGTCCTGTTTGTGGTATAAGCCATCACAATTCACTTTCTATTTTCACAGTATGTTTTCAGTGAAAATTGCTGGTGTTTTTATTTTGCATTTTACTTCATTTTACAGTTGACCCTTGAACAGCACAGTGTTAGGGCACTGACCCTCATACAGTCAAAAATCCATGTATAACTTTTGACTCTCCAAAAACTTAACCACTATAGCCTACTGTTGACCAGAAGCCTTACTGATAACATAGACAGTAGATTACCACATATATTGTATGTTATACATAGTATATACTGTATTCTTACAATAAAGTAAGCTAAATAAAAGAAACTGTTAAGAAAATCATAAGAGAAAATACATTTACAGTACTGTATTTATTGATACTGTTAACATCATCTGTTTACAAGATGAATCATTTGTCAGTACTTATATCAATATTGTCTTATATGATATGAAACACTGTACGCATTATATATATTACTAATACTAGAAATAAAAATGAAAAGGTAATGTGAAAAAGAAATTCATATTTATTTACAGGTATAATGATTCATGCATTGATAAGGAAGAAGCGGCAATATGATTGCTTCACCATAGACTAGCTAAACACTAATAAATGAATTGTTATAAAATTTTTATGACATTGAGTATTACATATTCATAATACAATATTGGAAACATTGTTACATTAAAAAAAAACACTTACCTGTGATAATAGGCTGATGGTTCCTCCAATAATGAGAAAGGCATACTATACAGTAATTTGATTCTTTGAAAGCAAAGTTATAAACAGTAAGAAAAGTAACACGTTATTTGTTTGTATTAAATATCACTTACTGTATGCCTATGTAAGAATAGGCTATCCACTTCAAAGAAGCCTTGCATGTGATCTTCTGCACGATGAACACTTAGGTGATGATGATGATACAACAATGTCTCATACAGTTCTTGCTCTACAGTTAATTAGATTTTCACAGGAAAACACTCACACATATGCAACAGGTAAGTTTATTAGGTGTATGACATGATGATTACTTACTATTCATTACATGGAAGTGGATCATAATAAAGGTCTTCATCCTCGTAGTCTTCACCTTGAGTAGGCTGTGGATGAGGAAGAAGAGGAAGGGTTGGTCTTGCTGTCTCAGGGGTGGAAGAGCTGGAGGACGTAGATGGGGAGATAGGAGAGGTAGGCATACTCGGTGTAACTTTAAGGAAATACATTATAATCTCTGTCTGACTTCCTTGCTTTTTTGTTTCTCTAAAAATGTTTCTATACGCTATCAATCCTTCCACTGTTTGCTTTTGTTTCAGTGCCCATATCACTGAAAGGTCCATATCATAAAAGAAGTCAAAAGCAATCTTGAATAATTGGAACTTTCTGCCAGATTTTCTAATGCAAATTTTTTTTTTTTTTTCTGGCCCTGTTTCCTCTATGTCTTCTCCCTCCTCATCTGGCACTGGTTTGGAAGCACTCATCTCCACCAAGTTGTCTTTTGTTAATTCCTCTGGTGTGGTGTCTATTAGCTCTTGAATTTCTCCAAGATCCACATCTCAAAACCCTTCACCCCACACTTTTTTTTTTTTTTTTGCAATATTCACAATCTCTTTCATGATTTCCTTGATCGGCTGTGTCCTAAATCCAGTGAAGTCATGCACATCTGGACACAGTTTTCTCCAGCAAGAATTTATTGCTTTGGGTTTGATGGTTTTCATGGTTTTCTCTAAAACAACGATGACACTGTCAATGGTGTAATCATTCCAGATTTTCATGATGTTCTCTCTATCGGGGCTCTCTCCCATAATGTTGATAATCCTTTCCATAGAGTCCTCTGTGTAATGAGCCTTCAAGATCCTTATAACCCCCCATCTAGACACTGAATTAGAAAATTGTGTTTGGGGGCAAGTAGACCACTTCAGTGCCTTCGGTATTAAGCTCATGAAGTGCTTGCTGGGCAGAGGCATTGCCTAATAAAAAAATAAAAATAAAAAAGAAACAAACAAACAAAAAATTTAAAAGGCAACCCCTTACTGGCAAGATACTTCCTGACTTCAGGGGAAAAGCATGGATGGAATGAATCTAGAAAAAGTTTTCTGGCTGCCCAGGCCTTCTTGTTGTACAACTGAAAGACTGTTGGCTGGTGTTTACATTTTCCCTTCACGGCTGTGAGATTAGCAGCTTTATAGCTAAGGCCAGTCCTGCAGTTTGCTTCAGTAGCACTGCCGTTAAGTCTCTTTCACAGTCTATGGTACTTTTAGGTTCTCTTATTAATCTATTTTTCAATCTTTTATTTTACATCTGAAAAACAAAACTTTAAATACGGCTTCATTAAACTTCACCTTATTAGATGTAGTCCAAGCTGACTGAGAGCTTTTGGGATATTGACTCTTTAACCCAAACTTATTCAGTTTCCTTCCTAGAGTTATGTCTGCTGCGCAGTTGATTAAATGCCCTGGATGTCTTCAGTAAAGTCATGGCTAAAAGGTGAATAAAATCAGTCTGAAGAATGCCAACAAGGGTGGTCACCAATGCATGAAGCAACACATTCCCAGCAAAGGCTTTCTCACTCACCTGACTTAAATATTGGCTATTACAATAATTCCTAAACATCAATTCATTTTTTTACTTAGGATCCTTAGTACTTTTCACATAAAACTGAATGCAAAATGCTGTTGTGAGGAACATATAAATGGAGATCCTCTTGTTGAAGCCGTGCTAGAAACCCAGAGCTTGTTGCCCAGTATGGGCTTTACTGGGTAGGTAGCCCCAAAATGCCGCTGCTGAACTTGAGGGCCTCAGGGCATAAAAGTGTCTGTTCCGGTTGTTTGCAAAACAACAGAAATTTTAGTTCAAACCTCATTAAATATATGCTGTGAATCAGTAAGCTTCACAATCAAGTCCACTCTTTTTTAGTTAGTAATTTACATTTGTCCTTTCAAAATGTCAATGACTAGAAATCACTTAACTGTTTCTTGATGTCAGATTTCAGGTTGGGGTATGAAAACATGATATTATCATTATATATTAAGCAAAATTTCTAGTCCTTATTCTAATTGAGCATTACAGTCAGAGAACACAAAATTTAGAATTAGACAATTATTTCAGGCAGAAGAGATTTTAGAAATTGTTGAGTATGAGTCTCTTATTTTACAGATGAGAAAACTATGGCCCGAGGAAGCTAGAGAACATTGTTAATGACTGTGACACAGCTAAGTGTTAACAGAACAAAACGCTCATTTGAATCCAGTGATATGTCTCATGTTTTTAAGACTGACATGGTTTTAAAAAATATGTGTACTAGACACGTGAAAAAATGAAACCTAGAAACATTTGAATGCAGTTAGTTCTTTTTGTTGCCTTACAAACCATATATGCATGTTAGTCTCCATACTTTCAGAAAATTACAAATTTCAACAATGAATTTGATGAAGGCTTACAAGATTTTGTGACAAGAATTTATTATCTCTATATAATTTAAAGTGTAAATTATATAGGGGTAATGCTGTGACTAATACAGTATTATCCCTATATAATTTGTATCTCAATGTAAAATGCTTCTGAGGAAAGTAAGGGCATAAGAAGGGAGAACCTGCTATCAGTTTATATGAAAATTTGCCAGGCTCCTGGGAGCTACGAAGATTTTACCTGTCATTGAGCTATTCCAGGAGCAGAATACTTTTAAAAGATCTGAACTACAAAACCACTTACTGATGATCGTATAATGGCATTCATTTACATACCCATGCATATATTAACATACATCTTAATGTGGCAAAGGGACAAAAGGGCATTCAAGGCACGGTTAATTGATAATCTTGATAACAAACACATTTGTGCCAACATTCTCTATATACTGAACAAAAATTATTAGAGTACCTGCTGAAATATATAATCATCAGTTATTAAAATGAAAAAAAGATGATCTAAGAAAATAGTACCTTCAATGTTGAACAAACAGTAGTTTAATAGCAAAATTAATTCCAACAGTTTTTTCTGTTCTTTAATGTTTCTACCGTGTTTCAAAATGTTGGACTCGATTATCTAAAGAGGATCTTCTAGGCAAAAGAATCTGCATAGAAGTTTTTGCTTTACCAATATCTTCAGTGCATTAAAAGCACTCTGAAGAACAGGGCATTTTTTTTTTTTGCGGTACGCGGGCCTCTCACTGTTGTGGCCTCTCCTGTTGCGGAGTACAGGCTGCAGACGTGCAGGCTCAGCGGCCGTGGCTCACTGGCCCAGCCGCTCCGCGGCATGTGGGATCTTCCCGGACCGGGGCACGAACCCGCGTCCCCTGCATCGGCAGGCAGACTCTCAACCAGTGTGCCACCAGGGAAGGGCACTTTTTAAAGGGTGGAATTTAATCTTTATTTACAGGACACTGCAAGACATAAAATTTCACACAGAAATAAGAAACCCACTGAGAGGAGAGGCTTCATACAGGATGTACAGTTTGGAACTGTTAAAGTATAGTATCATTGTAAAAAATGCTACAATAAGAAACCACATTTTTAAAAGGTTCTTAGTAGAGAAACAGTATGATGCAGTATGTGGGTCAAATGAGGATAGTTTTGTTGCTAGGAACAGCCATACATTTGGAATTTAGAAAGTTAGGAGAGTCTGCTTTGTTTTGATAAAGGTTTAAAAAAGATATTTTTCTGAAAATTTAGGATAGCAAACTAAGATATAAGAAACATCATAGCACTCTGAGTCATCATCATTTATCTCCTCGTTAAAGCTTTATTATTATTTGTACCCTAATTTATTTAGGAATAGTTTCATGTTAGACATATTGGTGTGAAAAGCATGTACTAGTTAATGGAAGCTTAACTAGTTAATGAACCTGATTTCATATACACCCATACATATACATAACACAGTTCTAAGAGCTTTGAAATATCTATTTTCCTTGATTAATTTGCTTGTCTTCTTTTTTCTTACATGATTATCACCAAGTATCATGTTCTACAAGTAAACAAGAACCAATGTAATTCTTCTGTTATCATGGATAAATATCTTGCATGAGAAACTTAAAGAATTAAATGATTATCCAAGTTACTACCTGACATTAAAAATGTGATGAATTTTATAGAACAATTATTAAGCTGACATAGTTCCAGCATAACAAATAAGTCCAAGATATGCAGTCATCCTCACATCCTCATGAGCTGAATATTAACTATAACTGCTCCCAACTGGGAATCTTTAAATGATTGTGGCTCCTACTCACAGTAGAATCAAAATGATAAAACATTTTTTTGTTTTTTGAATCATAAGCTAGTATGACAAAATATGGTGTAGTGTTTAGTTTGGTTTTTAGTCCACTAGTCTGTCAGCAGCTAATCATGTTTAAAAATCATTATTTAACTTTTGCCTAATGGTCTCAAGCCTTAGAGTGCTTCACAGAATATGTTCAGTCAAAATCTGAATCCAATTACAGTAGTTCATCTAACTAAAATAGAGCAGGGGAAAGGCCTTTGAGTTAATATCACTCTTTGCAGTGGTAAATACATACATGACTAATGCATATTTTAATTAACAACTGTGAACATTATTTAACCAATATAACAAATCAAACGTAACTTTTAAGATGGGACAAGATTAATCAAGCTTTAGAACCTTTTCAGAAGATCAGTCCTGTAAGCAATTTGGCATATTCTTATCAGAGAGAAGACAGTGCTTTAATTTTTTAAATGACATTATTAGAAAGCCAGGTTTTTCCTTAATTCATTGCATTTGGATTTCCATCTAAAAATCATGGAATGCAAAACTAAAGCAACTTTTCAAAACAAATAGCAATGCTTTCATCATTACTTTGCTCACAGCAGAACTTTAAAAACAAAATGAAACAAAAAACCCTATTGTAAAAATGCTTAGAAAGCAAACCAAAATTAGCATAATCTAAAATGTCAGTGTGGTTTGAACTTAAAAATTGGGCTAATGTGTATTAATGAATTTAAAATATTTTCCAGGAAAAATATTTTAAATTGTTAGTCACTGCGTAGCTTTTTGGCTGTCATAAAGATGCAGGGTCTTCCCTGCAACCTAAGTAAATACACAGGATAGTGTAAAATCCTCTTCTTATCCCGGCCTTCCTTTATCACTACCCAGATATTGCTGAAGGATGATGGTGATGCAAAGTTAGCAACTCACATAACAATGGTTATTTCCTATGACATGTTCTACATTTACTTTATAACATCTATCTCCCAATCAAGATTTTTTTCCCTGAAACATATGCCCCGGAAACATATGCCCCCAGCCCTTCTCCATAACCATCTTTTCCCAGTGATATGTGACAATATTAATCCAAGCTATACTTACTGGGGCTAATTATAAATTCAATCTACTGAAAGTGAAATTTAGTCTTGATTTACCTGCAAGACTATGAGGTTAAAAAGAAAAATTGAGCATTCAAACAGCAGAATTTTAAATATGCCAATATGGCTATCAGCAATGAAGTTTTTGTTGCTTTGATGCATTTGGAGACACAGAGCAAATAGGGTTTCAGATCAAATGCTCTTCATGGATAAATTAGATCTTGTAAGTAACGTAAGGAATAGTTAAAGGAAAGGTTGCTAACATAGAAGGGTGTCCACTTCCCCAAGGCTCCTAAAGAAAGAAAAAGAACTTCAGATAATCCTTGAAACCACGGGAGCCTCTCTTTCACTGCCCAGCTCAGAATTCAATTTACTTGCTTGTTTTTCACTTGGGTTAAATCAGAAAAAAAGACAGATAGATGTGTTTTCAGTGTCAGTGTAATACGTTTACCTGATCTAAGGGAAAATTCAAAATTGATTTTCACCATGTTTTTGAAGTCAGATAAATTTTCCACATTCTAGAATTCATGAAGAAGTCAAGTCATTGATTTCTGTTAAAGTTAAACAGGTGAGTAGCCTGCTTGAGAGATTAGAACAAAGTCCCTTCTTTTTACTAGGACCCAACTGCATTTCTTGTGTCAGCCTATTAGTTTGAAAGCACTTGAAAATTATTCCACAATTGTAAACTTAATGATCTTCATCATCTAAGATTCATCATAGATGTCTAAAAGATAAGAGAAAAATCAAGCTTACTTTGAAAGTACAGCAAAGCTGCTCCCATGCTGTATCAACTCATCTAGTCCAGCCCTTATCAAATTTTTTAAAGGAAATTTTAAAAAATGAATATTCCAAGTTTGTATATTGCCATTTTAAGACTTTATCCTTTCCCCAGTTACTTTAGAAAGTATAAGTAGCTCATGTAGACACCTAGAGTACCACTGATTGATTGTGTTGAACTGTCTGTACTCTACTGCCAAGGTCTCTATGGTTTCATTATCCCAAGCTGCCATGATGCTTCTTAATGTCAGAGCCAATTTATGCATGAGAGATAAAACCATAGAGTAATGAAATAGGGTCCTAAGAGAAGAATTATTGAGAAGATACAAATATGATTTTTTTCTTTTAAAAATTGTAGTTACTGAATGCCCAGTTGATAAAAGTATTTAAATGTGTGTGTGTGTGTGTGTGTGTATGTAGATATATGACCAAATGCCAAAGAAAAAGGACATTATCATTACCTTTTATATGGCTTGTGTGTCCCTCCCCAAAAGTATACCCATATCTGCCTCCTCTAAGCATGCATATTATTAACCTTTGTATAAATCATTTCTGTGTTTTTCTTTATAGTTTTTCCATCTCTGTATTATTTAATATATACTCTTTACTTGTGCCTATTTTTTTACTTCATATAAATGGAGTCATACTGCTTATAGCTTTTAGTGACTGGCTTTCTATGCTCAACATCATGGTCTAAAGTTTCATCCATGTTGTTTCTTATAGTTGAAATTAATTAATTGATTTTTTATTGACTAGTAAACCACTCCATGGATATGCCAAAGTTCTTTTTTTCTCTCTCTCATCTTCCCTCCTTCGCTTCCTTCCGTCCTTCCTTCCACTCTCTCTCTCCCTCCCTCCCTCTCTCTCTCTCCTCTCTCTTTCTTTCTTTCTCTTTTGAGATGCAGCAGAGGGAGAACACCAAGATGCTGTCCACAGCCTACATTCACTGAGAGCAGCTCCTAGACACTGGATGTGTGCCAGCCTGAAGCCTGCCCCTCAGGCTGAATCTCCAAGACAAGCAAAGAGGCCTCCTTCACAGAAAGACTGAGCAGTGTGCTCCAGTCAACTGGCTGTGCAGTGCCCTGGGCATGGGAGCCCAGCAAGTACTCTCTCTCTGATTTCCACAGTCCCTTGGGACCCAGAAATGCCAGCCCCTCAGTCACCAGAGCCAGGTGATCAAGGAGCATCTCCTGAGCAGGAACACAAAAAAACAGGGCACCAGACAGAAATATCAGGATACCTGATGCATGTGAAGCTCCTCTCCAGGAGACACTGGCACTCTGGAAGATGGCAAAGGGGGAGCTTGTAGATGGTTCCTGCCCTCTGTGGTCTCTGCAAAGGATTACAGTCAGCCCCTAGATGAGTGTTTAATTAGAAGCCTGCCCCTCAGGCTACAGCCATGATAATTAGTTAATGGCCTCCCTCACAGAAAGACCAAACTCTTGTTCTGTTTCCTCTTATTGTGCCCTGGGGGTGGCAGCTATTTGAGAAATCTTTCTCTGTTGGTTACAATCCTGTGGGACCCACAAGCATAAGCCCCACTGGCCACCAGAGCCAGGTGATGTAGAGGTGACCTGTGGCACAAAAATAGGGGCACCAGGCAGAGGTATGAACTCCATTTGGGTGACTCCAATTATTTCTTCCTTTTACTATTGATGAGCAGTTGTATTTTCAGTTTTGTTCTGTTTTGGTTTTGCTATTAAAATTTTTGCTATGAAAATTCTTACGTCTTCTGGTTCATGTTTGAAAGAGTTTCTTTAGGTCTATAATTGGGAGTAGAATTGCTTTGTTTAGGGTTAGTTCATCTTCGTATTTATTAAATAATGTGCAGCTGTTTTCCAAAGTGTTTGTACTAATTTACACCTTATGAGTATCAAATTAGAGTTTGTCATTGTGCTACATTTTTTCTAACATTTGATACTGTCAAGTGTATAATATTTTTGCAAATCTAGTGGACATGAAACTGTGTCTCATTGTAGACTTATTTTACATATTCCTAAGTACTAATGAAGTTAAGCATCTTTTTATAGGCTTATGTGCCATTTAAGTTTCATCCTGTGTGAAATGACTATTCAAGGTTTTTTTTACCAGGTTCTTTGTTTTGATTATATTGATTTGGAGGAGCTCTGCATGCTAATCCTTTGTCAGTTACATAGGTTGCAAATATCTTCTCACTTCATTGTATATTATTAATTTTTATGGTGTGTTTAGATGGAAAGAATTCTTAATTTTACTGAAGTAAATTTTATCAATTTTTCCTTAATGGCTTGTGTGTTTTCTGTCTTATAAATATTTTCCTACTCAGAAAATATGAAGATGTTCTCCTACACTGTATTCAAAGAGTTTTACAATATTTCCTTTCTATTGAAATTTTAATCTCTTTATTATATATTTTTGTGTATGGTGTGAAGAATCTCCTTTAATGCATTTACATATGATTAATCAATTCTCCCAGGACTATATATTGACTAAGAAAGGCAGAAAAACCTGAATCTGTTCACCTTTTGTTTTTGTGCTTTCTTTTTAAAAATTTTTATTTTACTGTGGTAAGAACAGTGAACATGAGATCTACCCTCTTAAAATGTTAACCGTATAATACAGTATTGCTTACTATAAGTCGTATACTGTACAGAAGATCTCTAGAGCCTATTCATCTTGCCTAACTGAAACATTGCACCCCTTGGTCAGTAACTTCTCATTTCCTCTTCCATCTAGCCCTTGGCAACCAACATTCCAGTTTTTGATTCTAAGAATTTGATTATTTTAGATACGTCATGTAAGTGGAATCATGCAGTATTTATCCTTCTGTGGTTTACTTCACTTAGCATAATATCCTGAAGTATCATCCATGTTGTTGCATATTGCATAATTTCCTTCTTTTTTGAGGCTGAAAAATATTCCATTGTACGTATAGACCACATTTTCTTTATCCATTCATCCATCAATGAACATTTAGATTGGTTCCATGCCCTGGCTGTTGTGAATAGCACTGCGATGAACATAGGAATTCTAATATCTCTTTGTGACTCTGATTTCAATTATTTTGGATAAATACTCAGGAATGGGATTGCTGGATCAATGGCAGTTCTTCTTTTTTTTTTCCTGGCAGTGCTGCACGGCTTGTGGGATCTTAGTCCCCCGACCAGGGATCGAACCCGTGCCCCCTGCAGTGGAAGTATGGAGCCCTAACCACTGGACTGCCAAGGAATTCCCATGGCAGTTCTGTTTTTTAGGGCCTCCATACTGTTTTTCATAGCAGCATACTTACTGTTAAATTTATTGGGTCTTTACTGCCATTTAATTTGTAAGTAATCCAGTTCCAAATCCATTATGACGGTCAAGATTTTAGGGTCACTTCTGGTACAACCTGGATTCCCCAAAAGCAAAGCCTCAGAGAAAGCTATGTGTATGAGTAGTTTATGTAGAAGTGTGATTCCGGGGAAAAGGAAGGATGGAAAGAGAGATTGAAGCAAAAAATAAAGAATATCAATTTGACTGTAGTACCAGGCTACAAATGTATTGAAAAGTCTTTTGAAAAACATCTCAGGATCATCCAGCAGGGAAAGAAAGAGGAAAGCATCTGTCAGTTGGTGCCTCTCTTCTACTAGTGATTAGATTGTGAGTTCCAAGATGGTAGAGAGAGATTTGTATCTGTTTTTTTTGTTTTGTTTTGTTTTGTTTTTTTGCGGTACGCGGGCCTCACTGTTGTGGCCTCTCCCGTGGTGGAGCACAGGCTCCGGACGCGCAGGCCCAGCGGCCATGGCTCACGGGCCCAGCCGCTCCGCGGCATGTGGGATCTTCCCGGACCGGGGCACGAACCTGCGTCCCCTGCATCAGCAGGCAGACTCTCAACCACTGCACCACCAGGGAAGCCCTGTATCTGTTTTATTCACTGTTATATACCCAGTACTAAGTTGACAGAATAAATATTTATGGAATGAATGAATTTCTTTGTAATTATAATCCATTATCTCCCAGATATTGTTTCTGCCCCATTCTCCCTCTCTTCTGATCGCAGAATTTCAATTATATGCAAGTTAGACCTCATTCTTCTCATATCTTCACGTCTTTCAAAAATTCTTTCACATTTATCATATTTCCTTGCCACTACATAAAGGAAAGTTTCCTCAGATACATTTTTTTTTACTTCACTAATGTACTATTCGGCTACATCATGACTGAAATTTTTATTTCAATGATTGCATTTCATTAACAGAATCTGTGACTTTTCTTCAAACCTACATGGTTATGTTACATCATTTTTTTGGTTTTTACTCATATTTTCAATTTGTTTCCTTAGACAAACTAATCCAATTATATTCTATATCTGCTAAATTCTAATATTAATTTTCAGTTCTGAATCTTCTGGGATTTATTTTTCTGCTGGCTAAAACTCAACATATATTATTTCCTTGTGTATTTTTCCTTTTTGGTTATGTGCTTCTATTTCATGTAACACCTTCTACCGAAATAACTTGAGAATTTTGTGAAGGCAAATTTCTGCAAACAAGATTTGCGTTTGTTTCTTAAGTCCACTGGTAGCATCAGTCAGCAGGAAAAACGAGTTCTTTTTTTTTTTTTAATATTGTTTTATAGATGGTTAACAATGTTGTGTTAGCTTCAGGTGTACAGCAAAGTGATTCAGTTATACATATACATGTATCTAGTTCTAAGCTAAATTAAAAGACTTTCAATGTGGAGTCATATGAATAGAGGTTAGAGGTCATGTTAAGGTTATTTGAGTTTTGGTATTGATAGGGGAGAGCTCTTTTTGTTGCAACTGATTTCTAAGGTTTTAATAAGCCATCTTCTGTTTCACGCTTTGGAAAGTAAGTTTGGGCAAGTTTACTCTTACATTGGTTATGATGCCATTTTGACTCTCAGATTTATGCAAATACATCTTCAATTGGACTCCATAACTTTGGTCATTTTGGACTTTGAATTCTATACCTCATTTCCATATATGACCAGAAAAATAAAAGCTCAAGTTCACCTGTTTGGCTCCTAACAAAAAATGCAGATTTAGTAGTTGTTTACCACTTCAGGGTACTACATTCACTAACTTTTTGCCTTCTCAATATTCTTTGACTTCTGGTCAGCCATTGATGCATCTAAAATAATTAAAATTTTTGTCAGTAGATTTAGATATTTTCAAGGAAAGATTTTAGTGATGCTATCTTGTCTGACCCACTGCTAGAAATAAAGATTAATATGTAATTCTTTATGACCTGCTAAAAATAATTAAATTAATAAATAATGATAAAATTTAACAATGAATATTCATTTATTGCATATATTCTATATACCTGGCCTATACCAGGTCCTTTATATATACCATCTCAATAAATGCCACTACCACAAAGTGAAATAAGTCAGAAAGAGAAAAACAAATACCGTATGCTAACACATATATATGGAATCTAAAAAAAAAAAAAATGGTTCTGAAGAACATAGGGGCAGGACAGGAATAAAGACGCAGACGTAGAGAATGGACTTGAGGATACGGGAAGGGGGAAGGGTAAGCTGGGATGAAGTGAGAGAGTGGCACTGACATATATACACTACCAAATGTAAAATAGATAGCTAGTGGGAAGCAGCCGCATAGCACAGGGAGATCAGCTCGGTGCTTTGTGACCTCCTAGAGGGATGGGATAGGGAGGGTGGGAGGGAGACGCAAGAGGGAGGGGATATGGGAACATATGTATATGTATAACTGATTCACTTTTTTATACAGCAGCCACGAACACAACAATGTAAAGCAATTATACTCCAATAAAGATGTTAAAAAAATAAAATAAAATAAAAAAATAAATGCCACTACTAATCTACCAACATTAGAAGAGGGTATTTATGAGGATTCTCAGCTCTGAAAGGTATGTAATAAAATGGTGAATATCACACAGACTGCAAATAGTGAAGTCTGCCTAGAAGACTGACTTCAAAAAATGGAACTATGAAGATTTATTCTTTTGGAAATGATTTATGCTTTCAAGAATACCGTTAAATATTTTCTAGGAAATATGAATTTATAAGCCACCAAGAAAGCACAGGCCAATTTTAGACGGACAATGAACACATTTCACTTTGACGCTGCTGCTGCCCAATTGCTGTCCTAATCACTACTAAGCAATTTGAGACCCCAGAAATCCAATAACATTTCATTTTGCATCAGTCAACATGACAAGTCTATTATACCCCAAGAAGTAACTCCTCAAATCTTGTTTCCCAAAACAAATTGTAGTGAACATTCATTCATCAGTGATACCAAAATATTGTACAATTCTAGGAAACTACTTACCAAATGATGTTTCAAAGAAGAGGTTAAAATAAAGTGAATAACAAATAAAAAATAAAATTCATAATCAGTTTTATAAAAATATTTTTTAAATGTCAAAGCACAATTTCATATAATTTGCAATAATTTACTATTATTCTTTATAAAGATAAATTGCCTGACATCATAGAAATAATTTAATTGGTCCTCATTACTTACCTGAAGTATAGTGTCAACAGACCCAGAAATTCAACAAAAACGATAACCCCTTCAGAAAAAAGCTTTTCTTTTTTTTT
Organism: Aethalodelphis obliquidens; assembly: GCF_003676395.1. Taxonomy (NCBI): domain Eukaryota; kingdom Metazoa; phylum Chordata; class Mammalia; order Artiodactyla; family Delphinidae; genus Aethalodelphis; species Aethalodelphis obliquidens. Next base: position 63,628,561 of record NW_020837947.1, on the reverse strand, counting down.
TTTTTTTTTGCTGTACGCAGGCCTCTCACTGTTGTGGCCTCTCCCGTTGCGGAGCACAGGCTCTGGGCGCGCAGGCTCAGCGGCCATGGCTCACGGGCCCAGCCGCTCCACGGCATGTGGGATCCTCCCGGACTGGGGCATGAACCCGTGTCACCTGCATCGGCAGGCGGACTCTCAACCGCTGCGCCACCAGGGAAGCCCCAGAAACGCTTTTGAGGTACAAAACTCTATTTCATAAAAGACATATCCTTCATTCAGAAATTGAATGCTTTTATTTTAAAACTCAAAAATATCCACTGAAACTCTCACTGGAAGCATAAAATAAAAACATATTTTTGATAGTCAATAAACATGTTTAAAAATCAGGTACAAGAAGTGGTGAATTTTAAGGAAGGAACAAAACACCTTAATATTCCCTGGATATTACTTCTAGTCCTTTTGTCTAAGATCAAGTTTAGTATCTGTTCTTATCAGTTTAATATTCCCTGAATATATCAGTAAAAAAAAAAAAAGTTCCCTGTCACATCTTAAGTCACTACAAATCATTTTAAGTGAGAATTTATAAATGGTTAAATTCTATTTAAATGAAAAAATTAACAAAGAATATTATTATTGATCTTGAAAAATTAAAAGAATATTATTTGTGGCACTGTTGATCTTCTTTAAATATAAGTATATATAAGATAAATACTTAGATTGAAGCTATCAGTCAGGTGCTCTAGAAATATCCTTTTTAATTTTGTCTACTTAGCATGCCTGTCTTTTTTAGAAATAGCATCTCATTTCATCTGTGTACTGCTTCTTTTTTCACTCTAAACTTAATCATCAACTTGTCATACAATTTCTCACCAACAACATTGAATATTAGAAGGTAATAGTGCAATATCTTTCAACATCCAAAATAATATGATTTTTCTACATGAAATCCTATACCAACCCAACAATCAACCAAATCTAACCACTTCTCCCCATATCTCCCAATTCCCTCCCATCCTTTCTCATTCACACTACTGAGGTCTCTTCCTAACTCTTCTACCTGACACCATTATAGTTCCTGCCCAGATTGTCCTTCACAAAGGAGCCAGAATGGGGTTTTTTTTCAGAGTGATATTTTTGAAATACAAATCCAAACATGGCCACCCCCTGCTGTATGTAATCTGATGGCTTCTCATTGTACTTAGAATAAAGAGAAAATTTCCTACCTGCCCTCTATGCTCTGCAATGGTTTGGCGCCAACCTGCCTCCTTTAATCTCAGTCTTTCCCTCCCTTCCTCTCTGCCACAGGTGTGTTGCCCTCACACCCTTAACCTTAACAAGCTTTTTCATGCTCCAAGACTTTTATACTATATTATTCAGGGAGCAAACTCTTCAAGTTCCTTCTTCAGTTCCTTCTTCTAGTAGTAAACTACCACTAGAAGTTCAGTTCCTTCTTCTAGTAGTAAATTCATACTTATCCTTCAGTTTCAGCTCAATAATCCCTTTCTCAAAAAAGGCTTCCTCCATCTTATGTATTAGGTAACTCCTCCCGCATCAGACAGCCTAATGGTATTGAGCACCTCATATGTGAGGCTCTTAAACACAGCTGCAATTTTATATTTTTTGTGTAACTAGTTGGGTATTTTTTGATACAATATAATAAGTGCCATGAGAATAAAGGCCTTGTCAATTGTCCTATTTCCGATACATAGCAGAATATCTAAATAGATATTTTTCCAAAGAAGACATACAAATGGCCAACAGGTACATGAATAGGTGCTCAACAGCACTAATAATTAGGGAAACACAAATCAAAATCACAATAAAATATCACCTCTCAACTGTTCGAATGGCTATCATTAAAAAGTCTGGAGATAACAAACGTTAGTGAGGATAGGGAAAAAAGAGAACCTTTGTGCACTGTTGGTGGGAATGTAAATTGGTGCTGCCATGATTGAAAACATTATGGAGGCCCCTCAAGAAGTTAAAAATAGAACCATATGATCTAGCAACTCCACTTCTGGGTATACATACCAAGGAAATGAAGACAGGGTCTCAAAAAGTTATCTGCACTCCCATGTTCATTGCAGCATTATTCTCAATAGCTAAGACATGGAAACAACCTAAGTGTCTGTCAACAAATGAATGGATGAAGATGTGGTGTGTATATATATATATATATATATACACACACATAACCACATATAATATATAACGGAATATTACGCAGCCATGAGAAAGAAGGACATCTTGACCTTTGCAGCTACATGGATGGACCTTAAGGACCTTCATTACGGCAAATGAAATTAGTCAGACAGAGAAAGACAAATACTGTATGATTCACTTACACGTGGAATCACAAAAGCCAAACTCATAGAAACAGGGACTAGAGTGGTGGTTACCAGGGATTGGAGGGTGGGGGAAAAAGAGACATTTTGGTCAAAGAGTACAAACTTCTAACTAAAAGATGAATAAGTTCTGGTTATTTAACGTACAGCATATAGATTATTGTTAATAATACTGTATTATATACTGGAAAGTTGCTAAGAGAGTAGACCTTATGGGGTCAGGTCTAGAAGTAGCATATATCATTTCCACCCACATTATAGCGACCCAAACGTAGGCACATCATCTCACCCAACTTCAAGAAAGTCTGGGAACATCTCTGTACCAAAACAAGAAGTAAATTTGATTATCTAGGCACGTAGCATAATTTCTACAGCTTAAGATAAACAACTTTTCATTTTGGTGTGTGTTTCTGTAAGGGGCTTTCTGTGACTTTAAATCGTACACTCTAGTTAAAATACACTTTACAGTAAGCAGTCTTCTAGAGGATCAGAATAACTTACTGATAGGAATGTAATAATTTTTCAATGCTATATGGGCTATTCTGTTTTAATACTTTATCTCTAAAGAGATACTATTTATTTTTTCTGCAAATTTACACAATAGAATTAGAGAAAAAGCACATCAGATTTGAAACAGGTCCACTTCCCCTAGGCTATACAGGAAATACCCCAGGAGGAAGTAAACCCTTTTGAAAAACTACATGGAACACACTTTTTAATTGTGTTGAACAGTACTATTTACATTTTTTAAACAAATTGAAAAAAGCTTTATCTACGCACCCAGATACAGGTTACATTGATTGATCAACCACTATCCTTCTTTTCGAAAGTAGATAAATCACAAATCATAAAATGGTTAATCAAACAATGATTTTCAATTTGGGTGGGTACTATTTAGTATGTCCTAATTACTTTGTCCAAGTGCTATTTTTGGTAGAAGTTTATATGCTAAAGGCAGTTTCTTATACCTTGTATATAAACCAAACAAAATGGAGAAGTCACCTTTTATGCTGAAAATTCTATTTGCAGATTTTATATACTGATAACACAGTTACTCTAATTATAGGAACACTGTTTTCTAGAATTCAGCATAAGCTTCCAAGAGGCCTAAAGTATTCAGATCTTTGTCCCAATCTCAACTTCCTTTGTCTGTAGGCTCACTAGAATGCCTAACTCTGAAGAATTACTTCAGCAACACCCACAGAATAATTTATGAAGTTACCATTCCTTTTGGGCCTCGTGTCTAACCAGTAAAATGATCTTCCTAGTTCTTTTTCCTCTAGGCCATTTCCTAAGGTGGCAGAATAGCTCTATTATTGTTTTATTGTAGCTATTTAAAAAAAAATCTAGGCCCTCAGGATCTCATTCAAACTTTTGTTCCCAAGTACTTTAGATGAAATCAAATATCATCAAATATTTACAATTTGTACTCAAGCTATGAAAGGACACTTTGGGAGGGGAACAGGGATATAAAGACTGGAGATAAGAGAGCATAGCATGGTAACCACTTCTGAAAAGTTTATGCTCTGCTTGGTAGAAATTATCTGTATAGGTTAGATACTCGTTTTTGGCAGTTTCTGTTTCATGTCATGCTCTTTTTCAGGAGCTGATTGCCAATGGCTGAGTGGAAGATTCCTGGTGCCCGCAGGCATTTCTGTTGTTGTTTCTGTTTGGAGGACAATTTAGGAAAAGAGAGTTGATAACAAACAGGGCAAGGCTTGTTGAATTGGAGCTGATACACATTATGTTTGTGGCTCCCTATGGATATGCTTAGTTGAGATAATCTTTATGAGGGAGAAAAAGAGAATAGTACATTTATGCCATCCTCGTGAAATAAGAATATGGTGAGCTCACTACTGCACTGTCAGATTACAGAAGAGTCCAACTATAAATAATCGCAACCAAAAAAACAGAAAAAAGTACTTAGACATCATTGAGCAAGGCATATAATTTTTTTAAATGATGAGGAGTTAGAGGTCACGCCTATACGCATTCAGGAGATTTGGACAAATACTTAATGTATGCGCGAAAGAGCCCTGTATAGGTATAGGTAGACTGATGCTATTCCCACCCTGGCTACTAATTTTATTTTGATGTCTCTGAATGCTCATTATTTTATGGTTGATCAAACTAAGTTCCCATCAAGTTACAAAACAAGGATTCTGTGAAAGTTTTATTTCAGCTCTTTATAGATCAGGATTATACAGTAGAAATGTGACGTGGGCTACAAATCCAAACCACATACGTGATTAAACTCTTCAGTAGCCACAGTAAAGAAAGTGAAAAGAAACAGGTGAAAAGAATTTTATTAATATAGTTTCTTTCACTTAATAGATTCAAAATATTATTATTTCAACATATAATCAATATTTTAAAGTATCAATATGATACTTTACACCCCTTTTTTTAGTATTAAGTCTTTAAAACTCCGTATTTTTTAGAGAGCACATCTCGATTCAGACTAGCCACACTTCAAGAGCTCCATAACCACCCGTGGCTATTGGCTGTCATTTTAGACAGCACAACTGTATAATACCTTGATAGTTTTGAAAAGAAAAAAATATCGTTTATCATTGCAGAGCCATATGAATGGATCAAGAATATCAAATCTGGTGCTTTCATTTACACAGGTTTCCAAGTTCTCACAATTTCATCAATGGCATTTTAATATGTTTCAAGAATACACATTATATTTTATAACTGGCCATTGCTTTTTCTTTTACTAGGAGTATTTTCTGCAATACCCTGGCATTTTATAGATGTGCAGCACAATTTCCCAACGCTGTTATCTCTTCTTTTAAGAATACCAACACTTCCAACACGAGGCTTAGATGGACTAAATATTTTAATGAGATAACTTGTCTCACAAGATGTGTATATTGATAGAAAAATAACAAAAAAATATAATCTAATGAAACTACTATTTAAAATCATGTTCCTGGAAGAAAACACTAGACTAGGTATTATTTCTCTTACAACTGATATTTACCAAGAAGAAGAGGAGGAGTAAAACTGGGAGGAAGATAAAAAGGAAGAACAGGGCTTCCCTGGTGGCGCAGTGGTTGAGAGTCCGCCTGCCGATGCTAGGGGACACGTGTTCGTGCCCTGGTCCGGGAGGATCCCACATGCCGTGGAGCGGCTGGGCCCCTGAGCCATGGCCACTGAACCTGCACGTCCGGAGCCTGTGCTCCGCAACGGGAGAGGCCACAACAGTGAGAGGCCCACGTACCGCAGGAAAAAAAACAAAACAAAACAGGAAGAGCAGGAAGAGGAAGAGGATGCGGGCAAAGAAGAAGGAGGAGGAGGGACAGAATGACAACAATGTTCAACAGCAACAAGGAGGAGGGAGAAGAGGTAGAGAGGGACAGGAGGAGGAAGGGAAAGAACATCACCAAAGGCACATATGCCTTTGACTAGGAATGAGTTTGACATCCTTTCACCGACAGAAAGTTGTGTCTGAAGGCACCCTACTCCTTTCATTCAACCCAGTTACTACACATTCAACACCTTGGGGAAGGCATGGCTCTTGCTGAGAGCAATTGCCGACAAAAAGAACAGGTAGCTGGAGCTAGAAAAGACTTTGAGATCCATACAACGCTGAGAAATTCCCTCTGCTGCACCCTGACAGATGCTATCTGCTTAAATACTTCCAATAAGCAAGAATTGACTACCTCTGAGGCAGCACATTTTATTTGTAGACTATGGCATTCGTTGGAAAGTTCCCTCGTGAGGCCATGGTTGATCATTCCTGGGCTCATTGGGCTGGGCTGTCCTCTAGGGACAACATAAATCTGTCCATCTACCTTATAGGAGAATCTTGAAAATATTTTAAAATGTTTTTCTTGCTACCAGAATCATTTTATTTATTTATTTCTTCCTTCTCATAAAACGTAATTTTAGCCCCCTTGCCAAGTTAATCTTTGTACCTTAAATGTGCACTTGGTGAATTCTGGTTTTAAATGTTTTACTTAGAGCTAAATATTCTAGATACAGTCAGTGATAAATTTATTTGATCATAATTTTTCATGATCTGGGAATTATAAATCTATTAAAGTAGCCTAAGAATAGGCTTACTATTTTATTAACCACATCATAAATTCAGTTCATTCCTGAGAGATAGTCATTGAAAAGTTACCATGTATTGGACTAAGTGCTGTGTTTACAAAATAAATAAAACACAGTCTCTTCTTCAAGTAGCTTCTGGTCCAATGGGACAGACAGCAGCTACTATAGACACATGGGTGGTGTAGGTACAGAGGAAGAAGGTGCAGCCTAGTCTGGAAAAACATTGAACATATATTAACTGAGCAGTTAAAATCATCATACTTTTTCATCTATAATGTCACCAAGCCAGATTGCTCTGGTACACAGTAAAACTTGTACAAAGTATTCACATGACTCTACATGAAGAAATTTATATTTATTCTAGTGAAAATTCATCCTTTTTCATTCATTTCCAACATAGTTTGGAGTGTGAATTTTGTCAGACATCTTTTCGGATTTTTCTTTATCTGCAAAGTGGGTACCATGTGTTTCACTCAAGTCGTTGATACAATTCTCAAAAAGTACTGGGAGAGGCACAGTACTAGTACCCCTTCTTTAGGCAGAAACCAAATTGCGAATTACCACTTATTAAACCAGCTGTTCACATGTCTGAATCTACATCATGGGTTTCTCATCCAGTTCTTACTTTATCGTCTTATTCACAAGGATGGAAAAGAATGCTGTCTCCATATATTTCTGGAAATAATATAATACTCACGCCATTCCTCTGTGCACCAAGCAGTCATATGTAAAGTAGACTTGGATTTGGTTTGCCCTCTGTCTTCTTAATGAATATATGCTCCATTCTGAAGAAGGACTGGCAGAAACAGTGTTGGCTGGCTATGAAGCCCTAAGGCTTAACTCGTAGAGGTGACAGCCCTCTGCTGTCTTCTCTATATAATTAGAAAGGCAGAAAGAAGATTTTAATATAATATATAATAGACATATAATACAATCAAATTATATATTTATTTGTATTTATTTTAATTTTTATATATAGCATGATATTATCAAGCATTAATATAATAATTCACCTCAGCCTCCAGTGACTCCCAGCTGTGGGAACAATATCCATGTCCAAAAGAAAAAAAAAAATGTTGTTTTCACGTCTAAAACAAGGGATTAGGAGGTATTTTCCTATCAAAAACTGTTATATAATGGTCAAATATATTCAGAATGGCTCAACTAACGCAATATTTTAGAAACATGATAGGTTAAAAGACTTTTCAGACCTGGTCAGGGAGTTTCACTACAATTTATAGCATTATTTCAAAGAGAAAATGGGTTCTAAAATCCCAATAATGGATTTTTCAAAATAACTCTTTAAAACACAATCCAATTACAGGATTAAATTGCCTGGAGTGTAGTTTCAGTTTCAAAAATTCCAAATGCATATGTGGGTGTGTATTATGAATACTAGTTTGCTTTATATAAATTTCTGTAAAACATAGAAATGAATGAACTTTGTACCTTTATCAGTGCACATAAATGTGTGTAAAGATAAACACAATTACAATTTTAAAAGATTATTATTTTAACCAAAACTACACATTTGAATTTATTTTCAGTCTGATCCATAATATAAAATAAACTTTGATTATTTAGAGATTATCATCGATAAAAGATAATTTTCATTACACATTGGGGTATCATTACCACTACTTTCAAAAGTTCAGATTTACAAAAATAATTTCATGTCCTCCAGACATTCCTAAGGAGTAAACTAGAGATAAATTTTAGGGCCACTTACAGCTAATAAATTCTATTAAAACCATCCAAGTTAGCACTAATTTAAACTATCTCTAGATGAGGTAGGGGATATTTTTCTGTCACATACAAAATATAACTAGGTAGTTCTAACATTTTAATAACCCTCAAGATACTGAGTATAAGTATCATAAATGTATAGATTTTTTATTCTTTTGAGGAAATTTTCATAAGCAACATTAAAAAAAACAGTTGTGCTTCTTTCTACAATTATCAATAACACTGTTTACTGAATATTTCTGTATGCCTGACCCTGTATAATACTATTTTTACTAATATTGTCCTAATACTAATCCTGTACTAATACTGTCCATACTATTTTTTTAATTTAATCTTTAGAACAAAACTATAGGTAAGTATCATTAGTCTCATTTTACAGATGAGAAATTGTGGCTCAGGGCACCATTTTCTAAGATCTCATAACTAGAAGGAATAGAGTGGAGATCTGATCCTGATTCTCCTTGACTCCAAAGCCTTTGCACTTAACCACTATGATATACTACCTTTGAAAAATAACATTTGGTGAGAGAGGAAGAATTTCATTATGGTGGTTATGATAATTATTTGATTGTTACTCTGACATGGAGCTACATTATTAGAAAGGGTGTTTGTCACTTCTTTAGCGCTAAGGCACTTAGAATTTGATTGCTGGGGTCAAGAGGCATTTCACAGATAGAAGTTATAATCATTTAATGATTGAATCCATAGAGGACAATTACTTTGATCACTTCCCTTAGTCAATGACAGTTGTTCTTTTGCTCAGTTATTTCTATTTTTCTAAGCCCTCTAACAGGAACTTGCCCATCACTAATTCCCATTAGGAGCACTAGTGGCATTGAAGGTTTTCAAGACGTTTCAAGTCTCCCGGATTCTATGCATGACATATGGTTTCGGTAGGGAACTACTGATTGCATGGTGAAGCCTGTTATTTCTTCCACTTTTCACGGCTTTGCTCACAGCGTGCTGGCAGCTGAGTTGCGAATAGGATTTTAAGGTTCAGCATGAGATCCAGGAGCCCTGAAACAACAACAGTAATAAAAGTGGGCTCTGGTTTTGTGCTGGAGGCAAGCTCTGCTTTCTGTATTCAGAACTTTTTGAAAGGGAGTACTGGAAGTCAAAGAGACAGGAAATGAAAATGTTACCCAGACCCCAGCTTCTATAAGGAAAAACTCTTGCTCCTTTAAAACTGGAATTTTTTCTAGGTACTGATGTAAGCAAACTACAATACAGCTTTATTTCCTTTTCTGTGATGTGAAATGCCACAATCCCAGCCAAAGTTTTAAGAAATGCCATGACACACATAAAAACGGTCAGTTATGTTGCTGAAATAATCCAGGCCCATGTTTCTCTCCAAAAACACTCTGCTATATTTTACATGAGAAATGACTACAAATGTATGTGTCAGAAGTCCTCCCCAGTGTGAACCCTGGGTCTTGTGACATCAATGGATTAACACTTGTATCCTTCAGTTCTAATTGGAATAAAGTCAATGTCTGCCTGAAAAAAAAAAATGATTTCAAGAAAACCAGTGTGCTTTTAACAGCAAAGGCCAAATTCATTATTGTTACATGAACATGAGAAGGTTCACGTGGGTCTCTGTTTATGTTGGCTACGTGAAATGACCTTACTCATTTGTTTAAGGTATAACACTGACTCTTAGAAACAACCCCAAACAATCAAAAGCAGTACATTCTTGATGACTGGGCCTACGGCTAAGGTAGAAACAATTTCTGATTCCTAAATATGTGTGACATAACAGAGGAGGAGAGTAGGGCTGGGCTACTAGCATCTTCATTAGCAATAAGTAGTAATGATCCAAGAGGTAGATGACCAAGTGAAAAGACCTGAAGTCACAGGACATGAGGTCACACTATGTCTTTGCTACTTACAAGTTGTTTGACATGAGATAGGCTTCTTAAATTTTCTGAAATATAGTTTCCTCATTCATCACTTAGGGCTTAAAATTATCTATGTCATCTTGGAAAATAACTCTCCATGGGTCTCTCATATTTCTGTATATCTTTTGAGCAAAGGCAGTAGCAACATGTGTTCTGGATTACCTTTTCAGTAATGTTTGTATAGCAAATAGCATTGGAAGTTAAAAAAAATCCTGTCTTTCTCTGGGGAAGAGGGAAGATTTGTTTGCTGTCCAGGATAATAAAGATAATGTCTCTCACTGGGGCCAGTGTTGGACAGTTTTGCCCCCAGCTTTCTTACCAAAGTTTGGTTTTTTTCTGAAACTTGCGGTTCTCCTGTAATGCAACTCACTGTGTGTGAAGATGTCACCTGGCCCTCATTGCATGGTCCTGTAGGAACTGGGGCTCAAGAAACTGGCACAAGTCATATTAATCTGGCAACTGCTATTGTTTGACAATTACACTGAATTTTGTCTCTGAGCCAGAAACTATGGCCAGTATCCAAGAAACTATGGAAGATTAACTTGTTAGCTTGTAAGTGGAGTGAAATCTCAGAACCTTCATAGTTCTTGACATTCATAAAGTTTCTGTGAACAATTAAAAATGAAACTGTTTGGAAAGATTTAAAGAAGTGTCTTACAAAATAGAAAGTATTCAATTAATCTTGGTTATTATTATTGCTATCAATATTATGATAACAGTGATTTTTATTTTGAATACATTGTTATTACAAGAAACAAATGAAATAACACACATGCACATTTAATCTCTTTAGAAACTTTCTAGAAAAATAGATTGAGTTGTATGTTTATATCAAGAAACATTGAACATCTTTGATACAAGTTACCATATAAAGGCAATGTAAGCAATTTGCAGCCTACAGAATGAAAAAATAATTTGCAATCTATCTATCTGATAAGGAGTTAATATTCAAAATATATAAGTCATATAACCCAACAGCAAAAAAAAAATCTGATTTAAAACTGAGCAGAGGACTTGAATAGACATTTTTCCAAAGAAGACATACAAATAGCCAATAGGTATATGAAAAGGTCTTCAACATCTAAAAACGTACTAATCAAAAAAAAATGCCAATCAAAACCAAAATGAGATGTGACTTCATATCTGTTAGTATGACTATTATCAATAAGACAGTAACTAACAAGTGTTGGTAAAGTTGCGGAGAAAAGGGAACACTTTTGCACTGTTGGTGAAAATGTAAACTCTGCAGCCACTATGGAAAACAATATTTTTCAAAATATTTTCGAAAAGAACTACCATATGATCCAGCAATCCCACTTCTGGATATATATCTGAAAGAAATGAAATCAGTATCTAGAAGAGATGTCTGCATCCTCATGTTCATTCTAACATTATTCGCAATAAACAAGATGTGGAAACAATCTAAGTGTCCACTAATGGATGAATTAATAAAGAAAATGTGCTTGTGTGCATGTGCCTGTGTGTGAAATGGAATATTATTCATCCATACAAAAGAAGGAAATCCTGCCATCTGTGACAACATGGATGAACTTTGAAGCCATTATGATAAGTAAAATAAGTCAGACAGAAAAACACTGTATGATCCCATTTATATGTGGAATCTAAAAAAGCCAAACTTGTAGAAATAGAGAGTAGAATGGTGCTTGTCATGGAGTTAGCAGGTGAGGGAAATGGGGAGATGTTGGGCAAAGGATACAAACTTCCAGCCATAAGATGGATAAGTTCTGAGGATCTAATGTATAGCATAGTGACTAATGTATAGCATGGTGACTATATATGTGTATTTATATACATATATATCAAAAAAGCATTTAAAAATTCTCTGCCCTCAAAGATCCAAGAGTCTAGTTTGAGAAACAAGACCTAAACCTATGAAAAATGATGTAATAATATAAAATTTGACCTACAATAAAGAAGAGAGTGGATATCATAAAGTGATTTGTCATTAATTTGCCAAATAAGTGATATACATAATGTTTTGGAATTTAGACAAAAGACAAATCTGAATGCTTGCTATTCCCAAAGTCTCTCTTTATGGTAGATATTTCCTTACGTCAGGCAATTTGTTGATGACCATAATCTCAGTATCTTGGACATGGATGTTTAAAAACCTATGGTACTTTTATCAAAGTCCTACAGGTCCTAGACAGTACCCCAAATTACTGTCTTCTTGATTGTGATATATGAACTCAATCAAATCTTCTCTCTGGAGGAGTTTTATTGTGATATTACAGAGAGAGTCAGTATATCAAAGTGTAATTCAAAATAGAAAAGATACATAAATAGAGAAATAAGTAGAAATAATGATTCAGAAAATCCAGAAATCAGAGGCAAGTCAAGAAGAGGGGGGACCTTCAAGATGGCAGAGGAGTAAGACATGGAGATCACCTTCCTCCCCACAAATACATCAGAAATACATCTACACATGGAACAACTCCTACCGAACACCTACTGAATGCTGGAAGAAGACCTCAGACTTCCCAAAAGGCAAGAAACTCCCCACATACCTGGGTTACGCAAAAGAAAAAACAGAGAAAAAAGAATAGGGACAGGACCTGCATCTCTGGGAAGGAGCTGGTGAAGGAGGAAAAGTTTCCACATACTAGGAAGCCCCTTCACTGGTGGAAATGGGGGGGTGGGGTGGGAGGGGGTGAAGCTTCAGAGTCACGGAGGAGAGCACAGCAACAGAGGTGTGGAAGGCAAAGCAGAGAGATTCCCGCACAGAGGATCAGTGCCAGCCAGCACTCAACAGCCCGAGAGGCTTGTCTGCTCACCTGCCAGGATGGGCGGGGGCTGGGAGCTGAGGCTTGGGATTCGGAGGTCAGACCCCAGGGAGAGGACTGGGGTTGGCGGCGTGAACACAGCCTGAAGGGGGCTAGTGCACCACAGCTACCCGGGAGGGAGTCCAGTCAGTCTGGAACTGTCTAAGAGGCAAGAGACCACTGTTTCGGGGTGCACAAGGAGACAGGATTCAGAGCACCACCTAAACGAGCTCCAGAGACGGATGCAATCCGCAGCTATCAGAGCAGACACCAGAGATGAGCATGAGACGCTAAGGCTGCTGCTGCAGCCACCAAGAAGCCTGTGTGCAAGCACAGGTCACTATCCACACCTCCCCTCCCGGGATCCTGTGCAGTCCCCCACTGCCAGGGTCCCGTGATCCAGGGACAGCTTCCCTGGGAGAATACACGGCGTGCCTCAGGCTGTTGCAATGTCACATTGGCCGCTGCCACCGCAGGCTCACACCGCATCCGTACCCCTCCCTTCCCCCGGCATGAGTGAGCCAGAGTCCATGAATCAGCCGTTCCTTTAACCTCCTCCAGTCTGGGCAGGGAACAGATGCCCTCAGGTGACCTACACACAGAGGCCAAAATTTAACTTCGGGGCCACCTCCAAAACTGAACACCAGGAGCTGTGCGAACGAAAAAGAGAAAGGGAAATTTTTCCCAGCAGCCTCAGGAGCAGCAGATTAAATCTCCACAGTCAACTTGATGTACCCTGCATCTCTGGAATACCTAAATACACAACGAATCACCCCACAATTGAGGCAGCGGACTTTGCGAGAAACTGTAGAGTTGGGGTTTGCTTTCTGCATCTAATTTGTTTCTGGTTTTATGTTTATCTTAGTGTAGTATTTAGAGCTTATGAACATTGGTAGATATGTATATTGATTTGGTTTCGCTCTTCCTTTTTTAAAAAAAATATGTATTTTTACTTTTTCTCTTTCTGTGAGTGTGTATGTGTATGCTTCTTTGTGTGATTTTGTCTCTATAGCTTTGATTTTACCAGTTGTCCTATGGTTCTGTCTGTCCTTTTTTTTTTTTTTTAATAGTTTTTAGCGCTTGTTGTCATTGGTGGATTGCTTTTCTGGTTTGGTTGCGCTCTTCTTTCTTTTCTGTTTTTTTATTACTTTTTTATTTTTAATAATAATTTTTTTATTTTTTATTTTAATAACTTTATTTTATTTTTTTCTTCCTTTTTTCTCCCTTTTCTTCTGAGGCATGTGGCTGACAGGGTCTTGGTACTCTGGCTGGGTGTCAGGCCTGAGCCTCCGAGGCGGGAGAGCTGAGTTCAGGACATTGGTCCACCAGAGACCTCCCAGCCCCATATAATATCAAACAGCAAAAGCTACCCCAGAGATCTCCATCTCAACACTAAGACCCAACTACAGTCAACAACCAGCAAGCTACAGTGCTGGAAAACCTATGCGAAACAACTAGCAAAACAGGAACACAACACCGCCCATTAGCAGACAGACTGCCTAAAATCATAATAAGTTCACAGATACCCCAAAACACACCACTGGACTCGGTCCTGCTGACCAGAAAGACAAGATGCAGCCTCATCCACCAGAACACAGGCACCAGTCCCCTCCACCAGGAAGCCTACACAACCCATGGAACAAACCTTACCCACTGTGGGCACACACCAAAAATAACAGGAACTACGAACCTGCAGCCTGCAAAATGGAGACCCCCAAACACAGTAAGTTAAGCAAAATGAGAAGACAGGGAAATAGAAAGCAGATGAAGGAGCAAGGTAAAAACCCACCAGACTAAACAATTGAAGAGGAAATAGGCAGTCTACCTGAAAAACAATTCAGAGTAATGATAGTAAAGAGGATCCAAAATCTTGGAAATAGAATGGAGAAAATACAAAAAAATGTTTAACAACGAGCTGGAGGAACTAAAGAACAAACAAACAATGATGAACAACACAATAAATGAAATAAAAAATTCTCTAGAAGGAATCAATAGCAGAATAACTGAGGCAGAAGAACGGATAAGAGACCTGGAAGATAAAATAGGGGTAATAACCAAAGAAGAGCAAAATAAAGAAAAAAGAATGAAAAGAATTGAGGACAGTCTCAGAGACCTTGGGACAACATTAAACACACCAACGTTTGAATTTCAGGGGTCCCAAAACAAGAAGAGAAAAAAAATGGACTGAGAAGATATTTGAAGAGATTACAGTTGAGAACTTTCTTAATATGGGAAAGGAAATAGTAAAGTTCAGTAAGCACAGAGAGTCCCATACAGGATAAATCCAAGGAGAAACACGCCAAGACACATATCAATCAAACTACCAAAAATTAAATACAAAGAAAAAATATTAAAAGCAGCAAAGGAAAAGCAACAAATAACATACAAGGGAATTCCCATAAGGTTAACAGCTGATCTGTCAGCAAAAACTCTACAAGGCAGAAGGGAGTGGCAGGACATATTTAAAGTGAAGAATGGGAAAAACCTACAACCAAGATTAATCTACCCAGCAAGGATCTCATTCAGATACGACCAAGAAATTAAAACATTTACAGACAAGCAAAAGTTAAGAGAATTCAGCACCACCAAACGAGATTTACAAAAAGTGCTAAAGGAACTTCTCTAGGCAGGAAACACAAGAGAAGGGAAAGACCTACAAAAACAAACCCAAAACAATTAGGAAAATGGTAATAGGAACATACATACTGATAACTACCTTAAATGTGAATGGATTAAATGCGCCAAACAAAAGACATAGACTGGCTGAATGGATACAAAAACAAGACCCATATACATGCTGCCTACAAGAGATCCACTTCAGACCTAGGGATACATACAGACTGAAAGTAAGGGGATAGAAAAAGATATTCCATGCAAATGGAAATAAAAAGAAAGCTGGAGTAGCAATTCACATATCAGACAAAATAGACTTTAAAATAAACACTATTACAAGAGACAAAGAAGGACACTACATAATGATCAAGAGATCAATCCAAGAAGAAGATATAACAATTGTAAATATTTATGTACCCAACATACGAGCACTTCAATACATAAGGCAAATGCTAACAGCCATAAAAGGGGATATCACCAGTAACACAACAATAGTAGGGGACTTTAAGACCCCACTTCCACCAATGGACAGATCATCCAAAATGAAAATAAATAAGGAAACACAAGCTTTAAATGATACATTAAACAAGATGGACTTAATTGATATTTATAGGACATTCCATCCAAAAAAAACAGAATACACTTTCTTCTCAAGTGCTCATGGAACATTCTCCAGGATAGATGATATCCTGGGTCACAAATCAAGCCTTGGAAATTTAAGAAAATTGAAATCTTATCAAGTATCTTTTCCAACCACAACACTATGAGACTAGATATCAATTACAGGAAAAAAACTTTTAAAAATACAAACATTACAGTACGTAATAACCAAGAGGTAACTGAAGAAATCAAAGAAGAAATCAAAAAATACCTAGAAACAAATGACAATGAAAACACGATGGCCCAAAACCAATGGGATGCAGCAAAAGCAGCTCTAAAAGGGAAGTTTATAGCAATAGCATCCTACCTCAAGAAACAAGAAACAGCTCAAATAAACAAACTAACCTTGCACCTAAAGCAATTAGAGAAAGAAGAACAAAAAAACCCCAAAGTTGGCAGAAGGAAAGAAATCATAAAGATCAGATCAGAAATAAATGAAAAAGAAAGGAAGAAAATGATAGCAAAGATCAATAAAACTAAAAGCTGGTTCTTTGAGAAGATAAACAAAACTGATAAACCATTAGCCAGATTCATCAAGTAAAAAAAGGGACAAGACTCAAATCAACAGAATTAGAAATGAAAAAGGAGAAGTAACAACTGACACTGCAGAAATACAAAGGATCATGAGATTACTACAAGCAACTCTATGACGATAAAATGGACAACCTGGAAGAAATGGACAAATTCTTAGAAAAGCACAACGTTTCAAGACTGAACCAGGAAGAAATAGAAAACATAAACAGACCAATCACAAGCACTGAAATTGAAACTGTGATTAAAAATCTTCCAACAAACAAAAGCCCGGGACTAGATGGCTTCACAGGTGAATTCTATCAAACACTTAGAGACGAGCTGACACCTATCCTTCTCAAACTCTTCCAAAATATAGCAAAGGGAGGAACACTCCCGAACTAATTCTACGAGGACACCATCACCCTGATACCAAAACTAGACAAAGATGTCACGAAAAAAGAAACTACAGGCAAAAATCACTGAAGAACATAGATGCAAAAATCCTCAACAAAATACTAGCAAACCGAATCCAACAGTATATTAAAAGAATCATACACCATGATCAAGTGGGTTTTATCCTAGGAGTGCAAGGATTCTTCAATATAGGCAAATCAATCAATGTGAAAATCCAAATTAAAAAATTGAAGGATAAAAACCATATGATCATCTCAATAGATGGAGAAAAAGCTTTTGACAAAATTCAACACATATTTATGAAAAAAACCCTCCAGAAAGTGGGCATAGAGGGAACTTACCTCAACATAATAAAGGTCATATATGACAAACCCACAGCCAACATCATTCTCAACGGTGAAAAACTGAAACCATTTCCACTAAGGTCAGGAACAAGACAAGGTTGCCCACTCTCACCATTATTATTCAACATAGTTTTGGAAGTTACAGCCACAGCAATCAGACACAAAAAATAAATAAAAGGAATAAAAACCGGAAAAGAAGAAGTAAAGGTGTCACTCTTTGCAGATGACATGATACTATACACAGAGGAACCTAAGGATGCTACCAGAAAGCTACTAGAGCTAATCAATGAATTTGATAAAGTAGCAGGATACCAAATTAATGCACAGAAATCTCCTGCATTCCTATACACTAATAATGAAAATTCTGAAAGAGAAATTAAGGAAACACTCCCATTTACCACTGCAACAAAAAGAATAAAATACCTAGGAATAAACCTGCCTAAAGAGACAAAAGACCTGTATGCAGAAAACTATGACACTGATGAAAGAAATTAAAGGTGATACAAACAGATGGAGAGATATACCATGTTCTTGGATTGGAAGAATCAACATTGTGAAAATGACTATACTACCCAAAGCAATTTACAGATTCAGTGCAATCCTTATCAAACTATCAATGGCATTTTTCACAGAACTAGAACAAAATATTTCACAATTTGTATGGAAACACAGAAGACCCCAAATAGCCAAAGCAATCTTGAGAAAGAAAAATGGAGCTGGAGGAATCAGGCTCCCTGACTTCAGACTATACTAGAAAGTTACAGTCATCAAGACAGTATGGTACTGGCACAAAAACAGAAATATAGATCAATGAATAGGATAGAAAGCCCAGAGATAAACCCATGCACATACAGTCACCTTATCTTTGATAAAGGAGGCAAGAATATACAATGGAGAAAAGACAGACTCTTCAATAAGTGCTGCTGGGAAAACTGGACAGCTACATGTAAAAGGATGAAATTAGAACACTCCATAATACCATACACAAAAATAAACTCAAAATGGATTAAAGACCTAAATGTAACGCCAAACACTATAAAACTCTTAGAGGAAAACATTGGCAGAACACTCTATGACATAAATCACAGCAAGATCCTTTTTGACCCACCTCCTAGAGAAATGGAAGTAAAAACAAAAATAAAAAATGGGACTTAATGAAACTTAAAAGCTTTTGTACAGCAAAGGAAAACATAAAAAAGATGAAAAGACAACCCTCAGAATGGGAGAAAATATTTGCAAATGAAGCAACTGACAAAGGATTAATCTCCCAAAAATACAAGGGGCTCATGCAGCTCAATATCAAAAAAACAAACAACTCAATCCAAAAATTGACAGAAGACCTAAGTAGACAGTTCTGCAAAGAAGATATACAGATTGCCAACAAGCACATGAAAGGATGCTTAACATCACTAATCATTAGAGAAATGCAAGTCAAAACTACAATGAGGTATCACCTCCCACTGGTCAGAATGGCCATCATCAATATATTTACAAGCAATAAATGCTGAACAGGGTGTGTAGAAAAGGGAACCCTCTTGCACTGTTGGTGGGGATGTAAATTGATACAGCCACTATGGAGAACAGTATGGAGGTTCCTTAAAAAACTAAAAATAGAACTACCATATGACCCAGCGATCCCACTACTGGGCATATACCCTGAGAAAACCATAATTCAAAAAGAGTCATGTACCACAATGTTCACTGCAGCTCTATTTACAATAGCCAGGTCATGGAAGCAACCTAAGTGTCCATTGACAGATGAATGGATAAAGAAGATGTGGTACATATATACAATGGAATATTACTCAGCCATATAAAGAAACGAAATTGAGTTATTTGTAGTGAGGTGGATGGACCTAGAGACTGTCATACAGAGTGAAGAAAGTCAGAAAGAAAAAAACAAATATCGTATGCTATCATATATATATATGGAATCTAAAAAAAATGGTTCTGAAGAACCTAGGTATAGGACAGGAATAAAGATGCAGATGTAGAAAATGGACTTGAGGACACAGGGAGCGGGAAGGGTAAGCTGGGTGAAGTGAGAGAGTGGCATAGACATATATACACTGCCCAATGTAAAATAGATAGCTAGTGGGAAGCAGCTGCATGCCACAGAGAGATCAGCTCGGTGCTTTGTGTCTACCTAGAGGGGTGGGATAGGGAGGGTGGGAGGGAGACGCAAGACGGGGGAGATATGTAGATATATGTATATGTGTAGCTGATTCACTTTGTTATACAGCAGTAACTAACACACCATTGTAAAGCAATTATATTCCAATAACCATGTTAAAAAAAAAAGAGTCAAGAAGAAATGGAGGTAAGACAATGGTAGTACATTAAATCAGCACACCCCTTTCTCAGGACACAAATCAACAACATTGCTGCTTTGTTATCTGAGATCTTTCCAGGCTGAGTTGCTGCCATTATATCCGGAAATTATCAGTTATCAATGAGCTCTTGTTCTGAATCTGTTGGGATTTCTTTGTGCCTCCAATACCTGTCCATTCGCTCTTATAAAGTCGTCATTAATGAAAGTAGTCTGAATTACCAGCCTGTAGCAATCTGAAAAACTCTAACACGTGGGTTCTGGGAATAGCAAAGCCCTTAAAAAGACTTCCCATGCAGGACATAAGCCCCAAATAAGCAAAAAGATGCCCAGAGGACAGTGAGGAGACTCATTTGTCTGGAGCAGAGCTTCAGAAGAGATACAACTCTGTACCAAGGTAATGAAGAGCCTTAAGAGCAAGGTTAATGATTCCAAATATTATTCAATTTCTAATTAAGAATATGAGATATGTTCTACTTTTTATGCAGAAAAGAAGAAAAGATCAAAGTTTTTCAATAGGAGTCATGAGGGCACTAACTTCATGCAGATCGATGAGTGAAAGTGATGATGCTGACAAGCTACTCCAAACCCTGAAAAGCAGGGGTGTAGCCCAGGTTCACTCCGCACTAAAAGCAGTGTCTTCTTTCCCTTCTCCTAAGTTTTATATCTATTTGTGTCTTCCTGCCTCTGCATATTCTCACTCATACATGCTCCCCTTTCCCTCCCACCCTCAAATGTAGGAATGAAGGCACTTTCAATTTAAGTTCCCTAGTGTTCATTTATATAACGCTAACAATTTTATATTTCTTTCTTTTAAACTCATTTATATTGAGTTGCTTTTTAATTTTATGTGTCCTAGATCAAAGCTTCTGCTATATAAGTTTCTGTGGCTCCCGCAGGCTTACCTGAGCACTCTAATTCTTAAAAGGAACCTCCATACTTCTGTCATTGCTTTGCTTTAATATAATTTTCCCATCTATCTTGGCTGCTAATCTATAAACTGTTTTAGGTTAAAATTGTTTTTTAATCATCTCTATTTTCTCAGAAACTGGCACAGTGCCTGCCATGTTAAAGGTACTAAATAATTGTTGAATAAATGAAGCAAATCCTTCACCTCTAGTTTAGCGTAAAATTTAAGATATTCACATGTAGAAATCTATAAGAGGCTATGTCATTTGCCAGAATCAATAATCATCATCATTTTTGTTTCTGTCACATTAAATGAGATTGCACTGGCTAGTATTGTTCCTTCTTGATTTATATCTTCCCACACGTCATTGTCTCATAGCAGCTGGAGCAGTACAAGAGATTTATGTCTTTTCCAAAGGCATAAAAATTAATCTGATTTTTAATTATTTTTCCCAATAGTGTATAAGCTTCAATTTAGTTTCTACTTAGGATTAATATTGATTTAAGTTACTTTAGTAGTTTCACCTTTTTTAAAAAGAAGCCATGTCACAGCCAACCTCATAAAATTATGGCTTAGTGTTCATTAATATTAATCACAGGCATTAAATTTGATTTTCTCTTTGGGGTTTAGGAAGGTATAGGTTTAAGCAGAGGAAACAAGTCCTTCTTCCCTGAATTAAATTGAGATCACTACCTTGTGGTCAGAATGGCCCACATTCAATCGCGATGTACTTTCTATTCTATTCCTAACAAAAAATTCTATGGGTGCTCAATCTTACTGTTTACCATGGAGTATAGTTGGATGCCTTATGCAAATCTTTGGAAGGGCTAGAATGGTTTTAGTACAAGAATAAGGACACCTTGCTATCTTTTTATATGGAAAAGCAGCCTGACGCTCATTGTTCAACTGGGCAGTAGAAGATGCAGAAGACTTCAATCTTCCATAAGGTGAACAAGTCAATTCCTGGGGACACAAATGGCAAACGTGTAGCATTCATGCCACCAATCCTCTGTTCTGCATCTATGACCAACAAGCTCTTCTTTCCTGCATCTGGACTTAGTTCAAAACCCTCCACAAACAATAACTCCAGGCACTATGACTAGTCACCAGAATTTTAACAAGTACATAAACCTCTTTACATACCTGCCCAACAGCATAATATGTGCAAAATCTCACTCAACAAAGATTAAAACTCTTCCACTTTAACTCTAGGCTATAGGACATTATCACTGGATGTGACCATGTCTCTGATTTGCTCATGCAGTGGTGTATCATCGTAATCACTTACCTTATTTCCTTGATCTCAATATATATGTGTTCAGACTTTAATGTTTCTGAAATTGAGGTTTGTACGTATAACATGATAGTGTTTGTTGTGTATGATTATATTGTATTCTGCTTTTGTTTTGTTTGATTTGATGTGATTTCACTTGAAAATGTGTTATTATGTTGATGATCATTTATATAATAGAATAGTATCAAATTTGTGAGTTTTCAATCCTTTTTAGGGTAGATAATTTGTTGTGCTATTTCATCAGAAGTATACATTTTGAAATACATAATGTCAGATATTAACTCACAAGAAAATAAGCTTTATTATAATTAACCAATCAGATTTCAGGAGCATCGTGATGATTTCCAATTTTGTTTGCCTCTGACAGGCATTATAACTTAGCAACTAAACCAAAGCAGAAATTGATGTGGCATAACTCTGTAAACGTAGGTCAATTGCAAAGTCACAGAGCACATAGTTTAACATATAATGAACTATAATATTATCTCTAGCATAAAAATAACTAATAATAAGAGGGTATGTGACAAAAGTAGAACATATGAAGTAGGTTTTACGAAATAATAGAAGTAAGTAACTTTGGAAGAATACAACTTGTCTTTTTTACATTTGCCTAAGGCCTTGCTAGCAGGAGAGGTACCTATGTTTGGGGAATATATAGACCTTTTCTGCTTTTATCAATAGGTGTATAGAAATATATACATAAATACATATATATACATATATGTGTCACTTTGCTGAATAAAATATGTATTTTTTATAGTATTCTAAACAAAGACTATAAGTTAAATCTCTTGTCCACATAATTATTGTTTAATTTGAAGTGATAGAAAAGTTAAGTTTATTCTTTCCCACAGAGAAGTTTACAATCAAATCAGACTGGAATATTTATAGAAAGGGAGAAATCCATATAGCTATAGTACATCCTCTGGCTACTAAGAATAAATTAGATAATGCATTTGAAAAAATAGAGGGGAAGCATGCAGGCTAGACTAGATATCCTGTAAAATCCTCCTACAACAAAGCACTGAGAAACTCTAAATAAAACATTACAAAATATTATTGCAAATGCATATTTGTACTCACAAAACAGAAACTCCATAGGCACCAAAAATATAAAGTGTAAAGCACACTGATAAATAGGCTTTCAAGTCACAGTGACCAAGGAGTGATTGTTGATATCAAAAATTTAGAGCTTTGGGCTTCATGGCTGGTTGGGTCAGGAGATAAGCCCTTGGATCCCATAATTTAGGGAACTGTGACAGAGACTTCTGTATGCAGTCAGGACCCTTGAAAGTATACACCTTTAGGAAAAGAGAATATTGGATAAAATATCTCTCATGAGCAAAGGGAGATTTATTTTCTCTATCTGAGAAAGCCTCTGAAAATTTATTACCACAGTTTTGCTCTCACACAGATGCTAGCTTTTAATATATTCTACCTGAATGTTGGTCTTAGATATCTCAAGAGAAACATTAAATTAAATTAAATTGATCCTGGATTGGTAAAGTTTCTGAATACACGACAGAAAGAAGTTCACATTCTTCCTGGATGGATATACCCTCACAACAAGCCTTGGTATTCCCAAACATAAACTCAGTCAAATCTGAATTCACAACCCCAAATTGCAAAATACCTAAGAAAACAAGTCAACATAAAGTAGAGGTGGGAAAAATCAATTAAATAAAAGCAGATTTTCACTCCCCATGACTGAAGATATTAGAATTCCTGGATCTTGAATATAAAATCATATGTTTAATATGTTTAATAGAAATAAAATATGTATTTTAAATGAGCAAGAAAGAAGATACCACTGAAAATATAGGCAATTTTTCAAAAAACCAAGTAGAAATTCTACAAATTAAAAAATTCAACATAGAAAAATTCAGTGGATCAGATAAATAGCCATTTAGACTAAAGCTAAAGAGAATTTGTGATCTGGAAAAGAGATCTGAGGAAATCAACTAGAATACAACATAGAAAGACTAAGAGGTGAAAGATCTGAAAATATAATAATGAACTAAAGAGACAAAATAAAATATAACAAAAATCAAATAGGAATTAAAAATAATTGAATAGAAAAATAAAGGGGATATATATTCAATGCTATAATGCTTAAAGCCTTACAATACTTGATGTAAGATATGAATACTCAGAGTCAGGACATATGTAAAGTAGAATTAAGTAGAAAAAAGAAAATAGAAAATTATAATGAGATCTGTCACAGTAACACTGTAGACCGCCAAAGACAAAAAGAAGAGCTCAAAGCTTCCAAAACGAAAAAAGGTTCCCTTTAAAGACAATGAAAATTCTTTTCAAGGTGTTAAGAGGAAATAATCATCAACCAGCTATGTTTCATTTTCATTAAAGGATAAGTGCTAAATATATAGAATTTCAAAAACTGGATATTTTTATCACTAATGTATCATTAATAAAAGCTATAATTTAAGAAGGAAAATAATTGTGGAAGGGATGTCTGAGAGTAGAAAGACAAGCAAATAAATTGGGGTATCAAAACTAATATCAACAACATGTAAAACAATGATAATATGTACTTTGCGATGTTAAAACACAGATAAAACTACTATACTAGACAATAATGTAAGATAAAGAAGATGTTTAATCAAAGAGAAGGCCTTTCATGCCTTTAGATCATTCAAGAGGAAGCTCCAGTAATTGATTTACCTCAAGCATTATTAAAGTAAGATTTGTGTGTTAATATTTTTAGGTAATTACCCTATAAAAATAGTCTGTATAATTCTACACCAGTGCATGAAAAAAATGGAACTAAAAATTCAGTTAATTCATAAAGAGGAAAAACAGGTGAAATGCAAAAGCAGAGAAAAAACAGGACAAATAAAAAGCATAAAATATTATAGTAGAAATGAATTCACACATATCAGTGAGCTCAATAAATAGAAGGGTTTAAAATAGACATACTCAAGATAAATTAATATATTATGGTTGAAAGTAAAATAATGAAAGTAGATCTAAAAGAAAAAAAAAAGAAAAATTATTTTAGCATATTATTACCATATAAATATACTTTAAGGAAAAATGCATTATTAATCACAAATAGGATAAATATATAATGATAAAATTTGAGTTTAATAGAAAAACAGACATTGTAACATTGAGGCATGAAATAATATAACTGAAGTATGTATAAATAAAAAGTTGACATAATTACAAGAAGAAATAGAAAAATTCATCATATATAATTAAAATTCAACTCTTTCAGGTAATTGATAAGCCAAGCAGAAAACAAATTTATAAGGCAATAGAAGATTTAAGTCTCACTGTTAGTAAACTTGACTTAGTGAATATACAACCCCAAATCCAACAATTCTCCCATCTGTAAACACACACGGAACATTTTTTTTAAATGACCAAATATCCTAGACCTACACTTTCCAATATGATAGCTACTAGCCACAGGTGGATATTTAAATTTAAATATAAATTGATTAAAATTATATAAAATAAAAAATTAAGTGCTTCAGGCACAATAGTCACATTTCAAGGGCTCAATAACCACATGTGGTTATTGGCCACTATATAGGGCAGCAAAGACACAGAATATTGACATCACTGCAGACAGTTCCACTGTACAACACTGCTCTGGAAAAATATTAAAATATTTCTGCAATGCTAACCATAGAGGAAATTACTGCAACTTCAAATAAATATCAACTTTGAAGAAGCATGTGTCCTGTTACATCCAAGCCAATTTAAAAAAAAAAAATCTTTGGTGTAGAAGTTATTTCGTGGGTTTCAAATGAAACAGAAAAAATAAATGAGAGAATTGAGAAGAGGATTGCATTATGCATAAAATCCAATAAACAGGGGCTTCCCTGGTGGCGCAGTGGTTGAGAGTCCGCCTGCCGATGCAGGGGACGCGGGTTCGTGCCCCGGTCCAGGAAGATCCCACATGCCGTGGAGCGGCTGGGGCCGTGAGCCATGGCCGCTGAGCCTGTGCGTCCGGAGCCTGTGCTCCGCAATGGGAGAGGCCACAACAGTGAGAGGCCCGCGTACCGTTAAAAAAAAAAAAAAAAAAAATCCAATAAACAAATGATCAAATGATTAAGTAAGTCACAAAGGATTAGAGAGAAATGGTAAAGAGTCACAGTCACCAACTAGCATTGCTTAAAGAAGAAAAAGCATGATTTTAACCTGTTGGACTTTGGGAAGTCCAAATAAACAGGAGGCCTGTTCTAGATATTCTTGGCTAAAATATACAGATTAGATCACTTTTCTATTTTTTAACAGTATCCTATACCCAGAAATAAACCCACACATATATGTTCAACTGATCTTCAACATGGATGCCAAGAATATCCCAACGGGGAAAAGATAGTGTCTTCAACAAATAATGTTAGAAAAACTAGATATCCACATGCAAAAGAATGAAATTGGACTATACACAAAAATCAACTCAAAATGGATTAGAGATTTAAACATTAGACCTGAAACTATAAAACTCCTAAAAGGAACCACAGGGGAAAAGCTTCATGACAATGGTTTTGGTGATAATTTCATGACACCAAAATCACAGGCAACAAATGCAAAATGGACTACATCAAACTAGAAAGCTTCTGCAAAGCAAACAGTCGAAAGAGGGAGAAGCAAATTAGGGAATAGGAGAAAATATTTGCAAACCATATGTCTGATAAGGGGTAATTTTCCAAAACATATAAGGAACACCTTCAACTCAATAGCAAACTAATAGTTGATTAATAAATGAGGTAAGTACTTAAATGGACATTTCTCCTAAGAAGACATACAAATTGCCAGAAGGTATATAAAAAGATGTTCGACATCACTAAGCATCAGGGAATACAAATCAAAACTACAAAGAGATATCTCTCATGCCGGCCAGGATAGCCATTATTAGAAAAAAAAAAAAAAAGAAAAAAAGACAAGTGTTAGTGAGGATGTGGAGAATTTTGAACCTTTGCACACTGTTGGTGGGAATGCAAAATGGTGCAGCCACTATGGAAAACAGTATGCAGCTTCCTCAAAAACTTAAAAATAGAACTCCTACGTAATCCAGCAATCCAACTCCTGGGTATATATTCAAGGGAGTTAAAATCAAGATATTGAAGACACATTAGTACTCCCATATTCACTGAAGCACTATTTACAACACTTAACATGTGGAAACAACCTAAATGTCCATCAATGGATAAATGGATTTTAAAAATATAGTATATATGTACAAAGGAATATTATTCAGCCTTTAAAAAGAAGGAGATTCTGCAATATGTGATAAGGACAATATGGATGAACCCTGGGGACACCATGCTAAGTGAAATAAGCCAGTTACAGAAGGACAAATACTGCATGATTTCACTTATATGAAGTATCTAAAGTGGTCAAATTCATAGAAGCAAAGAATAAAATGATGGTTGCTAGAGACTGCGGGGGAAGAGCCAATGGGGAGTTGCTAATCAAGAGGTATAAAACTTCAGTTATGTAAGATGAATAAGTTCTAGAGATCTGCTGTATGGCATCATGCCTATAGATAACAATGCTGTATTATACACTTAAAAATCTGTTAAGGGGATAGATCTCAGATTAAGTGTTTTATGCAATAAACAATAATTAAAAAATACTACAGATGAATCAAATATACAGTGAACCAATGTAGCCTAAACTAAAGCTGATCTCAATTCCATGGTTTGGCCACAGACTGTGGTCCTATTAAAGGCTGAATACTCATCTGGATAATATCTCATCTAACTCTTCACCTTATTAACTCCTGAACTCCTCTTTCAGATCTCAGAATAAATAATTTAAAATTTCTCTACATCCCTAGGTCCTAGAACAGGGTCTGCCACATAGTTGGGGCTCGGAGAATAATGGTTGAGTACAGAAAGGGATAGATGAATGGGTAGAAGACTCCAAATCTAACATGATTCCATGTTCTATTTTCAGTGTCAAAGTGTAAGAGGTTATAGGTGGTAGAGGTGACGAATTTCTGGTCAGAACCAATCATACTTTCATGTCTCCTCCTGGGGGAATTCTCATTCCCTTTCCTCTCTAGACACCCAGAGTCCTGGAATTAACCCCTATTGAACTAGAGAAACTTTAGCTGCATATCCAATGCAACCACGATGTTTTTCAACAGAAATCTGCATTCTATTTTTAAACAAGAAAAAGAGTTGCCTATTGAGACTCTCTTCATCACAAGTAAGAGAAATCCAACTAAAACAAACTTAAACCAAAATGCTAATATATTTACAAATATTCAGGTCTTATGCATGGAGAATAGGAGTGCAGTTGGTTAACAGGGTTTCCAGTACCACCAGAGTTACCATTCCTTTTGCTTCATTCTCTCTGTCTTGTTTTCCATAGCATGTTTACCTAGGGGAGAATTTGGCCAAGCTTCAGTGATGTGCCCTTGGCCACCTTTGGTGAATTGCCAATGCCTGTGCCAATTAATTGTGGCCAAAAGAGAGTGTGTGTGGTGGAGGGGGGCGGTAGGGAGGGCGGATGATCTGTAAGGAAAAGGAAGCTCCTCTGCGACTATGTTGAATGGGAGGGGGAGTTTGCCTGGAAATGAGACAGGACAGAACACTGGGCGGACAAAAGCAATAGGTGCCTAACATCTGCTTGGAGGTGTTGTCTGACTATTCTTCTAGGTGCATTGATATAGAGACAAACTGAGCCTGGATAAAACAGTCCATATGCATTTTGCACTGTTTCTTCACATTAAAAACAACTAAAACAAGACATTTTGCAATATGCATTGAAAAGTGTCTGGTTCTGACACATGTAGGAATACCTCTTACATTACTCAAATATTCCACATGTCCAGAGTTTCCCTAACTGCTTTGATCTGCTTCAGTATTTTCACTTTTGACAGCTATGCAATGCCATAGAATCAGCTTGGTATTTGTACTGAGTTCCTAAAATCCATTCATCTACCATTGATATTATGAGCCCCAGCCTTCAACATTGTGGTGATCTACCAAAATTCCTGCTTCAAATTTCCATAAAGCTGTAAGAAAGGGAGTTGGAGTTACATAACTGCCACAAAGACTATTGCTACAACCACAGGGTTCTTATCAAGTGCCCCAGGGCATAAATAATGAAATAAATGCAGATAATATGAAAAAATAACAAATTCAATAAATAAAGTATGGATGGGCCAGAACAATACTAAGGACAATCTGTAAAATGCTTTCAACAACCATGACTCTTGGATGCAAACAGAATCTGATTTGTCTGAAAGATTTTTTTTCCCTGTAATGATAAAGCAACACTCAGTAAATCCTCGTTTACTCACTCAATATGTTTTGTATAAGTAGGACATTTAAAGAACATTGCTTTCCAGATATAATATGCAAGGAAATGCTTGCATCATAGGAGCATGTCCTTAGTGACCTGGGGATATTTATCCACTTCAAAAATAAATTTACTACAGCGAGGAATAGGTCCCAAATTATTCAATAAAAAGGAAATTATCTTCACTAAATTTTTTGATCAATATATACCCTTTGCTTATTCCTCATTATAATACTGTCAATATTCAGAGGGAAAAGATGAACACAAAACAAACTGCAGGACCTGCAGCTTCAGGAGGATATTTGCCATTTGGAGACAATGCATTGCTCATAGTAGATTGGTATGTTTCCCTCTAGTGGTTAAAAGGCATTTAACTCTATCAACCAAGTCACCTTTTGAGAAACAAATCGGGAATCAAGAACAAGGCAGCATTTAGCAAGGCAAAAATTAACATGGGTCTTAAATTAAATGATCTGCAAGTAGAATCAAGTCTGGTTATTATGAAAAAAACTAATTCATAGTTTAAATACCTGATCAATTTCCACAGGATAAACAAGGACTCGGGCTGATGAGAGAGGTTGAATGAAAAATCAGAAGGGGAAACAATTAAAATACTTAGTACAACCAATTCATTTCAGTGTGGCACGAGATTAGTAAGGAAGCAAGATTAGCAATTTTTAATAACATGTTGCATTACTTATTTAAAAATCCCTATTAAAATAATTTCATTTTTGAAAACCAGAATTCATAAACTGGCTTCATTCCAATGACTGATTGCATTTCTCTTGGGACGCTGTCGCCTTAGGGTGGGCAGGGTTATACTTCACAAGCAAGAGAAGCGGTGACACTCTAATCACAGCAATCATTTGCCGAAATACATCACCAGGCCTAAAATATTCCACGAGGTGAGACAAAGGAGTAGTTTGTGACACTGGTTGCATTTAACTCTTTAAAATGCAAGACAGTTACACAAAATACTGTATCTCCCTTCTTCTAAATACTATGAGCCTGTTAGGATATTGACAATCAACTCAACAGCAAATGCCACACCAGCTCCAAATATGCATGCTAGGGTTTCCTGAGCAATCAAACTTGCTGAAATTAAGGGTCAAAAGATCAGCACTGTAACTTTAGGCAACCCAGGGGAAGACAACAATCTTCCACCTTTGTGGTATTCTGTGAACTGGCCATGATCACAGAATGTGAAAAACAGCTATCAGATCACAGGATCATTTCTGCACCAGAAAGCACCTGCAGTTATTATGTACAAAAGAGGCTCACAATGCCAGGCTTTCAGAAGCATATAAAGCAAGCTGGCCTTCCAATTTCTCCTACGAAATACGTGCACGATATAGAGCAAAGAAAATGCCCATGATATAGACACACGCATACAAATCCTTCCCGACTCAACTATTCAGAGTTTGGTTTACACTGTGAATTATTGAAGGAGCATGAAAAAGAGAAGCTAAAAACAGAAGCTTGAAATTATCAGCTCATCACCCATAAGGAGACTAGAGATCCCAAGGAGGAAGGCTGAACAAAACAGAAACAATTATTCTACAAATCCTCTTTGTGTTTAACAGGTTATAAACAACACAGCCAATAAATTTATCTTGCCTTTCTAAGACAAATTAACGAGGGAAATAGAACTGCATTAAATTATTGATCATTTACTTCATATATTTAGTCACTGTCCACAATGAGCTGTAGAAAAAATACAAGGGGTCCCAGCCTTCTAGAAAATGGAATCAATAAAGCAGATACACAAATATGCTATTTTAATTTATATTTTGTTTCTCTTTAGCAGCAACTGTACAAAGCTACAGGAGATTAAACAGCGATTTCTTGGTTCTTTTAGAAACCTTAGAGAAGGTTATCAGTTGTGAAACCCAAGCTATGAAAATTCAAAATACACCTCTTTTTCCATATTGTGGTCAGCTAAAATTGATTAGTCACAAAATACGTTAATTACTGAGTCATGTCAGAACAAGACAAAGGTGTGTATAAAATCTTAATCCAATCTTGCGCAAAAGGTAATGTGTAAAAGGCTTCGACCAATAATATAGCACCTTAAAAAGTTGAAGTTATTTTGACCTTATTTTGATTTATTTCTTATTTTCCATCAGGTTTAGGGAAATTTATAAAATCTGAAACTTTTTCTTGAATTCTTTAGCATAGCTGAGGTTAAAGGATGGGAAGAAATTCATGTAATGCATACCGATATCTATTTAATAAGCGATTTCGGTGATCTGAAATATCATCTGGCCTTTCTAGTTGACGTGACATTAAAAATGAAGCTTGTGTTTTGCATGCAGGATGCTTAATTTAGTCATTGCCATTGCATAGAATTTGATAGGTATATATAAACAGAAGTCATCAGTGTGTACATCATAATCATCCTGGGAGAAATCCTATACTATGCTTGAAAAATGGAGCTTTTAATCTCTATTTTGATTGTAATATTGAGCCAAGCCAGATCTGGAGCTTAAGTTTCTTGACATAGTCCTGTTAAAATGAAAAATAATAATAATAATAATAAGGAGATCTTGGTAAAATGCTATCTCACTGGAAGACAGAAGATGGGTGATGAGAAAGGAGGAAGCTGTGGGAAAGGGAAGGTACAGATGAAAGAAATAAAAGGCCAGCAAATGAAAAATGGAAAATGGATGGCAGGCTCACAGCACTTCTAGAATATCCTCCATGAAAAGAAAAGACCAATTGTCAAGAATACATATTAGAACTGTATCATGTTTTTTTCTCCCACAGTATACTAATTTCATTTTTTGAAGGATGTGGGAGGATTTTCTCTCTCTTCACGTCCTAGAAATTATTCTATACTGAGAGCTGCCTTACGGACAAACAAAGGCATGCAAAGAAGCAGGGGCATTAGTATTTCCCAGGATGTACACAGGATGATGCCTCACAGAGGTAAGGAGTGTCCTGGCCCGGAGCCAGGATGACAAGCTCCAGCCACCAAGCAGTGAGTCAAGTGCAAGACAACCACACAGACAAATGCGGAAGTCAACCAATTAGTTTTGCTAAACAGAAATATTTATGCCACAGTAACCAGCTAGCTTATTTTCCCCCTGCTAGATGGCTATTTCCTGGGCAATTCCCTGGGTGGGGTGGGGGCACTGAAATGTCTTCTATCATAGAATGGAAAAGTGAGATTAAAGGTTTTTAAGTGCTCTTATATGAAGTCAAAAAGAGAAAGCAGAAGAGCCTTCCTTTCTAATTGCAGCAAGAGGCTGCTTTTGGCCCCTGCCTTTTTATGTTGAGATTGGAAGGAATCTAAAGGATTTTCAGTATGTCAAACGTACCTCTAAAACGTCCCCCAGCACTGATGTACTGATTAATTCTTCACAAGTACCAGTAAATGGCATGATGATTATGAAAGTGAGGAAGCATTTGTTTACTTATCTCTATGACTTCTAATGGAACTTAGGTTGTGGAGTATTGTACTGTTTAATAGGATATCTATTTTAACATATTACCCAATCGGGGCTTCACTGGTGGCGCAGTCGTTGAGAGTCTGCCTGCCGATGCAGGGGACATGGGTTTGTGCCCCAACCCGGGAAGATCCCACATGCCGCGGAGCGGCTGGGCCCATGAGCTCCGCGGCATGTGGGATCTTCCTGGACTAGGGCACGAACCCGTGTTCCTTGCATCTGCAGGCGGACTCTCAACCACTGCGCCACCAGGGAAGCCCTCTCTCCCTCTCTTCTTTCTCTCCTCTCCCTCCTCCTTCTTCTCTTTCTCCTTCTTTCTCTCTCTCTCATTCCCTCCCTTTTTCTCTTTCTACCTTTCTCCCTCTCCCTTTCCCTCTCCCTCTCTTATACAGCAGCACAGGTAAAGAATCAAAATGTCATCCCAACTAAGTAGATGACATACCAGTGAACCATACACCAGACACAAGAGATGGGCATGCTCCTGCTTTATCTACACTTTCATCATCAAAACTGAAGAATTCAATAAACTGCAACAAATGCTTTTGAAAGTTTATAAAGGAAAGCTATTCTTCACATTTTACAGGCTTGGCTTAAAATAGCTACATTCGGTACCCATATTAAGTACATAGTCCACCTAATTAACAATGCACACCTCAACTATCCTAAATATAATTTAGCGAAATTCATTTATCCAAGGTTTTACTAGTGAATTCAGAAACCTCCCCATAAGTTCCTTCTAACACAAGTTTGGGAAGCACTGTGGCCTTTACCTACAAACCCAATACAGTGTTGCAATATTTTCTACAAGTCTGAGAAGGCAGCTCTAATTGATGAAGTACAGTTCCTAGACTATGTAATCAGGCCAAAGATCAATTTTCTGTCCAAAAGATAACAGGACATAAAGAACACACAAAAACAAGATGGCTCTTTCCAACGAAAGGGATCAATACTACAGTCTACTTCCTCCCACCCCATCTTATTTCTGAACCACTGCAGAAGAATAGAAATTCCTAATGATTTTCCTCCCTATAGCATCCTCACAGCTCGGGTATAAGGTGCACTAGAACAGGCTACATTTAGAGCAGAGAGGGTTTCCCAGGCTGTGAGGAGATCACAGATGGGCATTACCTGGGAGGCAGAAGCAGCATTATTAGCTCAGTGGGTAAAGAGAGGTGGCATTTCAATTCAAGAAAAATGAAAAGGGAAATCCCAGCCTCCTTCAAGATTCTACATGGGCAGTTAACATTACAGAAGGGTCAAGGATGCTAAACCCAAAGTCTCCTATATCCACGCAGGAAAAAGAACAAAGCATTAAGAGCCATAAGAGAAGTCAATAGGCCAGCCTGACCACAGTTGTCAGGGAGTTCTCGGTGTCCCTACACAATCTGCGTACCCAATGTTGGATTATACGTGCTATCTATTTTCTGTGAATTAAACCTCTTAGTATAACTTTCTGGCAGAACTATATGTCCTACAATTCACATATTTCCCAGAGCGCTGCAAGGTAGCAAGAGTTGAATATGTCACCCAGCAATATTGCTGTAAACTAATGACCTGGGGGAATTCATGAAAGATTGCATAGATTACTATGCCTCAACAATAAAGTGATGAGACCAGTCTCTACAAAGCATACATAAAAATCCCATCTATCTGGATCTATCTGGTGTGTATTGACTTATGCACACATTTTAGAAGATGCGTGCAATCTTACCTGGCTCAATTCTTTCCTCTTTACAAAGCCTTCCCTTACAACAGAGCTGAACGTCCTGTTTCTGTCCTCTGGACTTATTTTGCATGCCACTCATTTAGAAGCTACTATTTATGCAGCTACTAGCTTTTATCTTGTTATGTGCATAGGTATTACCCATTCACAACTGCCTTCCCATTGTTAATCTATTATTGCATAACAAATTACCCCAAAACCTAGCAGCTTAAAACAATATTTATTATTTCACCCAGTTTTTGAGAGTCAGGCATCTGGTCATGGCTTAGCTGGGTGGCTAACTCAGTGTGGCTCATGGGGGTTCAGCAGAGCTGGCAGTCAAGGATCTAGTCATCGGAAGTCATTACCTGGGCTGGTTTAGTTCCTCACTAGCTGAAGACCTCAATTCTTCACCATGTGGACCACTGCATATGGTGGCTCATGACAAAAGGAGCTTCATCTAGAGCAAGCTGCTGAAAGAGAGAGGGGGGTGGGTATAACCAAGCGGGAAGCCATGGTTTGTTTTATAACGCAATCTCAGAAAAGACAGGATCATCACTTCTACCATGGTCTATTATTCACATAAACCATGTGGGGAGAGATTACACAACTGTGTGAATCCAGGCGACAGGGATTGTTGGGACCCATTTAGCAATCAGCTACCACAAAAACGGTTTCTTTCTACGACTCCCCCTGTCAGAGATTCTAACATGAGACCTTGCTTGGAATGAGTCTATTAATATTTGTTATATATATGATTATCTCCCATATCCTCAAACTATATTATTCAGTTACTCTTTCATTCTTCACCAAGTGTCACTGCATTTAAACACATTGATAATATAACAAAAATATTCACAATCTGTTTATTAACAATTACAGTAATTTGACTAGAACTGAAATGATAGAGGTACATTTTTACCATGAACAAATGACTTTTAGTTAAATTATTCAGTCTCATTTTGTCTTTATTTCTAAATATTTATTCCTACAAGAAATATTTATTGACCATCTACTAGCTGCCAGGGACATGAAACTACTATACACTTCGATGAATATTATGGTAAGGAAAATAAAGAGTCATGTGGACTCATGAATCAGAGAATACTTTTCTCTATAATATTTAGCAAAATCGAAAAATATGAAATGTAAGATAAAAAACAAGCCTATAAATATGCTATCATTTCGAAGAAAATTAAGTTATGTTTCTACAAGCTTGCGATAGTGTTGATTGTACTAAAATTTGTGACAATTGGATCTCCTAGTAGAAACACAGATACGAGTTCCCACATATACTATTATTAAAAGGGATAAAAATGAGCATAGAGTAACATGAAGAAGCTGTACTAGCAGATGTTGTTCATAATCCTCCAACTAGTCATCTCATTTTCTTTCATAAGAGATCTCAATACTGCTCAGATTTCTACCTTTCTCCACACAATTCAGAGCCTTAAGGATTGTACTGATAAGTTTTATTTGACTGCTTAGTTCAAATTATCAGTTTTCCATTTAGCCTGAAAATTTCATGGATACAGTGGCAAGGTTGGCCTTAGGAAAAATTTGGAATTAAGTGTGACACTTACCCTCTATAGTGGATTAAACAGAGGTCTCCAGAAGATATGTTTATGTCCTCCTCCCTGGCATCAGTAAATGTGACATTATTTGGAAAAAGACCTTGCAGATGTAATAATTAGGTTTAAGATGTCGAGATGAGATCCTCCTGGATAATTGGGCCCAAAATCCAATGACGGTTTCCTTCTAAGAGACACAAAGAAGAGACACACAGAGAAAAAAGGAGAAGTTATGTGAAGATAGTGGCAGAGACTGAAGTTATGAAGCCATGGAAGTTAAGAAACACCTGGAGCCACCAGAAGCTGGAAGAGGGAAGAAAAGTTTCTCTCCTGGAGACTTCAAGAGAGAACAAAGCTCTGTGATAACAGAGCACAAATCTACCAGTTTCAGACTTCTGGCCTCCAGAATGGTGAGGAAACAAATTTCAGTTGTTTTAAGCCAAGCAGTTTGTGGTATTTGTTACAGCAGCCCTAGGAAATTAATACACCTTCCAACCTAAATAGTGTCCCAAAATTAATTTACATGGTTTTCTTTTGCAGTAAGCTCAGCCTTTCCTAAAGCCAACACCAATAAATGCCAACACCTGCACTAACCTGTCTCCATGCCAACAACTTCACGAACCCTTCCAACACCAACACCTGCACCACTCAGGATTCTCTTCTCCAACAGGGATGAGCCAGCCCATCAGCAAACTAATTCAAGCAATTGGTTAATGGGTATAGCTACATCAATTGATTCATTACTGTGCTACCTTTTTCAGATGACATAATTAGAAACGAGACCTTTCTAACGGTCCCATTTTCACTGTATTAACAGACTCAGAGCAGGTCAGTGTTTAATGAACTCTCACCACTTTGCAGAAGATGAATGAAAGACAATATTTCAGTAACAGAAACATATTGTCTGGACTTCCCTGGTGGCACAGTGGCTAAGAATCCGCCTGCCAATGCAGGGGACACGGGTTCGAGCCCTGGTCCGAGAAGATCCCACATGCCGTGGAGCAAATAAGCCCGTGTGCCACAACTACTGAGGCTGTGCTCTAGAACCTGTGAGCCACAACTACTGAGCCCACGTGCCACAACTACAGAAGCCCGGGTGCCTGGAGCCTGTACTCCGCAACAAAAGAAGCCACCGCAATGAGAAGCCTGCGCACCTCAACAAAGAGTAGCCCCTGCTCGCCGCAACTAGAGAAAGCCTGCGCTCATCAGTGAAGACCAAACACAGCCAAAAGTAAATAAATAAATAAAAATTTATTTTAAAAAAAACCATATTGTCTGAAAGGAAGTTGCGACAAGAGTAGAGAATGAGAAAAACAAGGCGGATACTGACTGAAAGCTTGCAAAGTAGTGTTTTCCAGAGTGTGGTTCAAAGAACAATAGTTTTAGAAAAAGTTCTCCAGGAAAAGTGGTTGTCTGGTCAATTAAGTTAATCTGTAATACTCTACTTTGAAAGTAAAAATATATAATGATTTCAAAATGTTATGTTGTTTAAAAATAAGAGGAAAAATAGAGAGAGAGAGAGAGAGAGAGACAGAGAGAGACAGAGACTCAGCTTGATCATCCCAGTACATATAGTGGTTACTAGTTTGGGTTATTGTATCAAAGTAGAAAAACTTTGCAGTAACATAGACAAATCTGTTTCTAATCTACTACTTAACTAGTTAAGTAATCTTCAGCAAATTACTTAGTAGTTTTAGTTTCCTCACACGTAAAATAAGGAAGTGATGCCTATTAAGTTATCTTGTAATCATTTGTTATAATTCATGTGAAACACCTGTACTTCTTAAATGAGATGTTTCCTATAGCCATAAATTCTCCGTAAATGGTTACTATTATGTTTTGTTATTTTTGTGGTTATTATGGTGGTCAGTACCACCATATGGTAGCCAGCATCCCCGCTGCCACCCATTACATGCACGGAAATGCAATTATCTGTAAGAATATTGCTTCAAAATAAAAATAATAAAAATAATCCCAGCAGAGATAGCAAAGTAGAGAGGGCTATTGGTTCAGCAGTGGAAAACTCCTCAGAAAACTGAAGGAATTTATTAACATATCTAAAGAAAGCATCAATCTATCAAATAGGGCACTGTGCAGCCTGGAAAGCAGGAAAAGGAGTAAGATTAAGTTTGGCACTGATGTCCAAAGGTCCTCAAGTATTCTGGTGCTTGAGGCAAAGTCAACCTGACTGTTGAAATGACTGTGGAGTCATCGCCTTAAAATTGTCCTAAAATGACTTAAAATGTCTTTGTCCTTTTGACAAAATGGTCCTTAGTTGTAAATGTTTGTATCAAGCTACCAACCTACCTTATCCTGGTACCATTAAATACTGGATTTATCTAACTTCCTGTACTGAGTTGAATGGTGTGCCCCCAAATTTCGTATCCACTTGGAGTCTGTGAAGGTGATCTTATGTGAAAACAGGGTCTTTGCTGAGGTAATCAAGTTAAAATAAGGTTATCTGGGTTAGGCTGGGCCCCAACTCCAATAGGATTGGTTTCCTTTAAGAAAAGGGAAATTTAGACACAAACACATAGGGAGAACTCCATATGACAACAGGGCAGATGTCAGCGATGCAGCTACAAGCCAGGAACAGCAATAATTGCCAAACCCGAGAAACGAGGAAGAGGCAAAAAAACCCACAAAAACCCAACTTTTCCTGGCGCCTACAGGGTGTATGGCCCTGCCTACACCTTGATTTCAAATTTCTAGACTACAAAACTAACTAGACTAAATTTGTGATAATCTGTTACAGGAGCCCTGAGAAAGCACATCCTGTTCATCAAGTAGTTCTCTGGACAAATTTCCCAAGTAAGTAAACATATACGTGGAAATATTAATACTTAAGTACACATAAATTTTTCCAGTTCCTTTCTCTATGATAACTGTTTTGTATTTGCAAATTTGTATTATAGCTTTTTTCCATCAACCTTCTGAACTTTTTTTTTTTTTTTTTTTTTTTTTTTTTTT